>NC_062296.1:86728543-87029490 GCF_902655055.1 Lutra lutra | reverse complement strand
GTCTTCACATAGCTCTAAAAAGTTAGTCCTACCATTAGCCTTCTAAGTCTCCTCTGTCCCTGTCTTCTAACCACCTGCTGCGGAGATGGTGAGGAGAGGGGTTGCAAAGGTTGGAAGCAGACAAATCTTTCAGGTATGAGCCTCGTCCTCTATGTTGAATGCATATAAAATGACTGAACTCTTGGGTTAGAGACAAAGGACAAAAGACAGCAACAGCAGTAGTCAAAGTAACATCACTTGTACTGGTTTCTCAAGCCTTTATCCCCATGGGGTAATGCAGTGAAACCCCAGTGATTCCTGAACATGCACGGAGAACTCCAAGCCTTGGAAATGCCAAACCTTGATAAGGAAGCTGCTATGAAACCTGCCCCGAAAGCAGGCAAATTGGCCCTCTGCTTTGGAGGGAGATTCTCTTTCATTATAAGACTTTTCACTATATAAACAGCCTTGAAAAGATATTCGGGGATGCAAATCTGATGATGTCTGCTCAGGAGATGTGCAAAAATGCAAGACATGCCTGGAGAATTCCTTCCCAACAAACAAATGATCCAAAAAAGGTTTTCATAGGATCATTCCAGCTTTCCTAAGCAAGCATAAATGCAGGAACTGAAACTCGAGCTGTACACCTTTTTAAACTTCTATTTACTTAATCATTGAGAAAGCAATCACAGAATGTCCATAGACTATAATATCAAAAGTGATTCACCTATTTTGAAGAAAATGCAGTGCAGAAAAATTTAAGTACTGAGAGCCCCTCAGGACCTGACACACTGATAAGTTTTTTTTTCACAGAACGCACTTATATCCCCCACAATCTATATTTAGTCACAGACATATCGCTGTGCTCTGGAACACTCAGTTATTAAACTAATCATGTGTGCTTTCTGAGAAGAAAAAAGTTATTAATGATATTGATGATGAAGTTTATGAATAAATAAATGTGTCAATACTTTACGAATGACTACTAAGAGCTACTAAAAGAGCATCAACTGGTTTAGTTCAATCATCAACCCGTTAGATTAATACCTAATTAACCCTGTTAGGTTCCTCCTCACATATGAGAAAACCAGGACTCCCACAGATTAAGCAAACCTCCCAAGATCACACAGCAAGTTTATGCATCTGTCTCACTCCAAATATAACCCTAAAATAGATGAACAGGATTCTTTTGATCACCCGTAGACATTAAAATATTCCTAGAGGGGCGCCTGGGTGGCTCAGTGGGTTAGGCCGCTGCCTTCGGCTCAGGTCATGATCCCAGGTCCTGGGTTCAGGCCCCACATCGGGCTTTCTGCTCAGCGGGGAGCCTGCTTCCTCCTCTCTCTCTGCCTGCCTCTCTGCCTACTTGTGATTTCTCTCTGTCAAATAAAAAAAAATATATATTCCTAGAAACCAGAAACTTTCATTTTTTAAAAAAAGATTTTATGTATTTGACAGAGAGTACAAGCAGGAGGAGCTACAAGGAGAGGGAGAAGCAGGGTCCCTGCTGAGCAGAGAGCCCAATGTGGGGCTCTCTCCCAGGACCCTGAGATCATGACCTGAGCCAAAGGCAGACACTTCACAGACTGAGCCACCCGGGCACCCCAGAAACCAGGGACTTCCAGAGGTCCACAATAAGAGACTTGGATTTGGGATCTGAGCCCATTAAATGATAACACTACATATTTTTTCTAGAATCACCACTCTTCAGCCAAGAACTGCAGACCTAAAAATGCCTTTTCTTAAATGGAATGGGGAAAAAATAAGCTGTGGCATTTGTAAAGTTATTCAATGACGAATTAGCCTCTGGGTTATCACAAAACTATTTTGGTGGTTCCCTGATCGCTATGAGATTAATAATTTAGGAACGATACCTGTACCCCTCAGTCATTTATTTAGTGCCAGCAATACCCCAGCAAAACAACTCACAACAATTATTTAAGGCACCTCACATATTTATGAGAAAAAAAAAGAACAAAAAACCCCCCACATTAATTAACAGGAATCTCCATTCTTTGAAGTTTTAACGTACCTTTAAACTTAGAGAAAAAATAAAACTATATCATAATTATGTCTGCATCATAAATATCACAGTGTAACAGTCCAATAGCTTGATATAAAATATCTTCCTAATAATGTGTACAAACTGCAAAGTGAGAAAGTCAAAAAGGATTACATAAGAATGAAAGGAAGCAGAATTTGCCACCCCAAAATATACCTCTTTGGCATAGAGATTATTTAGACCAGGTTATTATTTTTTAAAACACACATTGGAAGCTCTGAAAACCAAGTAGAAATTACCCTTTTGTGAAAGAAAAAAAAAAAAAATTCTCCATCTGTAAGGGTGTCTCCCTCTGTGTACCAGAAGAGGAACAAGACTAAATCTATAGAAACTCTAGTCAATGGGAAAGGCAGGAACTTAAATCTGCATAACAACCTTTCCCTTGTTTACTGTGCTTTGCCTAAAAAGCTGGCTCTCCCCCTGCCCATCATTTTTTGTCTTTAGCTGAAGATGGCACTTAAAGTGATGGCTTGAGCTATTTCAAGGAATTACTCAGTTTTCCGGGGTTTCTCCCATGTATACAGGAGGTATACATATTATTAGATTTCTGTTTGCTTTTCTCCTGTTAATCTGTCTTTTATTACAGGGGGATCTCAGCCAAGAACCTAGAAGGATAGAGGGAAAATTATATTTCCCCCTCTACACGAGGATATAATTCCCAGAGATGTTAAAAATATTAAAAAAAAGAAACCCTCAAAATACATTGATCATTTGACACCCTCTCTATAATACATTTTCAGGGGCACCTGGCTGGCTCAGCTGGAGAAGCACGCAACTCCTAATCTGGGGGGGTGGGGGGGTGGGGTTGGGAGTTCAAGCCCCACATTGGGTATAGAGATTACTTAAATAAATATTATTTTAATAAGTAATATATTTTCATCATTTTGGAGGTATTCATTTTTATTCATTTTCTTCACAATTAACATAGTTCATACATACCCAAATAAAGTTAAAGATTATCAGCTTTCAGCATGCTTAAAAATCTATATTGAGTTTGAGACCTAGACTTCTCTCACTGACAATTTTATAAAATAATAAAGACAAAAATGTAATAAAAAATGCAAATAATGACACAAAGCACTGCCATGTGAAGATAGAGATGCTTCCAAAACTAACTGTTGAATGACAGGTAGTTATGCCATGGCTTAAAATACTCATTCATTACCTGATGTATGAAAATTTCAGTTTGCCTTTAAAAAGACAGTTTAAGGATTTCCTAGTGAATATTCATGTGTGGGATATTTAAACTCAAATTTCAAAGGTCAGCACAGCCCAAATGTAAAATAATACTGAAGTTCCAGGTGAGATGGTAATGTTGGGAAGGCAAAATTATTTTCTGCTCTTCAAGGTTCTTCTCATTGGTCTAAGAATTAAATTGACATGAAACATTAACAGGAGAAAAACAAATATAATACATATGTACAGAAGCTCACAGAAATATGAGTCTCAAAGAAGTGACCAAAGCAGGCAACTTTAATAACTTTTAGACAAACAATAAATCTGTTAGGAATTGACAAGATAAAGAAGTTTGGGCTTGGGGTAATAAATTAGCAAAGAAGTAACAAGTTTTGTTTATACAGCCCTCTTGACTCTAAATTTCCTATTTCTGGTGACAAGGATGTCTCTTTAACTCCCGATAAGGGAGGTACCTTTCTCATGGGAAATTTATTTCCTGCTTTCAGGGAGACAAAAGGAGGGTGAGAGTGCCTTTTTGCACTGGCTGTTTTTTAAGCAATTTGAATTCAAAATTATCAGTATGCCAAAATGGTATATCTTGAGGTGGCCTGCCCTGAACCCCATCAGTGCACTCTCGGATTCTCTATTTCCATGACTCCTGCAGAATGCCCATGGATACATACAACATATTGTAAGGACCTATTTAGCCAGAGCGATTCCATCCGGTTAAACAGTGATTTTGTTTATGCAATGAAACTTACACTGACCCTGCCCCCCCACCCCCAGGGGAACTTACTTAAAAGCAAGTCCGGGAAACCAGTCCCAGGTAACAAAGCCCAAATACAAGGTGGAGAGACCCAATCAGTAGAGCGTGCATACTGTCTCCCTAGCTACCAAGGAGTGTGGGCCCCGCATTTTGGGCGCCTTTTGGGCGCCAATTCTGACCAAGGTGATAGGCTAGTTCAAATAGCTACTATGGGGTGAATGGTAATTCAATTGGCCACCTGTGTGTGACCTAGCATGACTGTGCAGCTTTCTCTGTGTGTTGCAATCTCATTGGCCACCTGTGTGTGGCCAGGCCCAACCACATGGCCTTTGCTCTATAAAAGTTAGTCTGCAAGGCAGGGAGGGGGTCGCCCTCTCTGTAAGAGGCGGCCCCAACCGGTCGGTTTGACGGTCAGTTTGATTCTCGATGCTTGGTACGAAATTAAGCTTTGCTTGACCTTCGCTCTGTATCAGTCTCACTCCTTTGATCATGGACCCATTATTGGGGGACCTTTCAATATCAATTCACAGTAGCAGTGGAAGCTGTGCAAAGCAATCAATGACTTGCCACTCACCTGGAAATATTCTGGGGGCTATAGAGGAGATCAGCCTGAGAAACAAACCATGTCCCAGTCCTCTGAAACAGGACAGAGTCAGAAAGGAAGAAGGTAGGAGTGGCATATAACTGGCCCAATATCCACCCCTATCTCAAAAAGAACAGGTCTGAGCCATAACTTTACTGAGGAAAATCCTTTCCTGAGATGCTTAGGGTTGTAGATAGCAGAAGTTTGGTTCCCCCACAATTAAAATCTGAGTCAGAAATTGTGAGAAGCCTCAGTTCGTCTGTGAGGAAAACCAGGGGGAGTAGTATCACCTTGACTATTTCAAGCTAGGTTTCTTTCTCTCAAGGATGATCTAACAGGAGCAAGAACAAAAGAATTTAACATGAAAGGGTCAATAAGACATTCTTCAGTGTTAAAAATTGATCACACAGCAGCTATTTTTCAAATGATCATATTTCAGGTACTCTGCTTAGCACCCTGCATACTTTCCTAATTTAATTTTTCAGTGCCTCCTTGTAAGATAGAAATTGCCGATCCCATTCTGTGAGATGAGGAAACTGAAGTTTGGGAAAGATAGCTAAATCCTGGTTGGTAGCAAGGCTGAGATTCAAATAAAACTTGAAAGTCTGTGCTCCTAATCCCAGCCTCAGATCATCTTCCAGGGAACCATGGATCTGTGGTTCTCAATGCTCCTCATCATCAGCACCCCCACCCTGTTATACCTACAACTCACCTGGTGGCGCTGTTAAAAAGCAGACTCTCATTCAGTACATCTGGTGTGCTGTAAGGGAGACGTGGGCCTGAAAATCTACTTTTCTAACAAGCTTCCTGGCGATACTGATGCTGCTGGTGCTCAGACCACAGTTTGAGTGTCGAAGATTTAGGAAACAGGCTACCATGGGAAAACAAAAGAAAGCTGGCCTCTCAAAACAGATATAAGAAAATGTGAACTCGGGGTGCCTGGGGGGCTCAGTCCGTGAAGCATCTGCCTTTGGCTTGATAAGGGAAAAACTGTACTCTAGGATGGCCGACCAAATCAAGGGAATTCCAGTGCCTGTCTCAAAGCCCTTCAGGGTCCTTCTTTCCTTACCCCATTCCCATGCGCACCCAAAGTACTAACTATGCGGAAGTAGAAGGGTATAAATTACCCTCCCTGCTTGTGCTCGGGGCTCAGGCCCTTGGAGAACGGTCTCCTCTGAGCCCACCAGTGTTACATAAACCTCCGACCCTCCAAAGTCTCCGAGTGCTGCTTGGTTCTTCTGCCAGGATCCAGTCCAGGTTCGGTAACAGGCTCAGGTCATAATCTCAAGATCCTGGAATCGAGCCCCATGTGGGGTTCCCTATTCAGCGGGCAGCCTGCTTCTCCCTCTCCCTCTGGTGCTCCCCCTGCTCTCTCTCTCTCTCTCTCTCTCTTCTGCTATCAAATAAATACATAAATAAATAAAATCTTTTTTTTAAAAGAAAAGGTGAACTCTATGAAGTGGCCAATGAATGGTGAAATGAAAGCCCAAAAGGCCTGCATGAACAGAGCGCACTGAGAAGGCAAGGACGAAGAGCTGGAAATAATCCAAGGAAACTTTAAGCAAAGGCAGAAGTAAAGTACCCACGGGAGCTAACAAAAGAATAGAATCTACATTAGACAACAAACAAATCAAAAATGGGTAAGGCAGGGGCACCTGGCTGGCTCAGTCAGTGGAGTATGCGACTCTTGACGTGTTGTGGGTTTGAGCCCCACGTTGGCTGTAGAGATTACTTAAAAAAATAAAATCTTTGGGGCGCCTGGGTGGTTCAGTGGGTTAAGCCTCTGCCTTTGGCTCAGGTCATGATCCCCGGGTCCTGGGATCGAGCCCTGCATGGGGCTTTCTGCTCAGCAGGGAGCCTGCTTCCCTTCCTCTCTCTCTGCCTGCCTCTCTGCCTACTTGTGATCTCTCTCTGTCAAATAAATAAGTAAAAATATTTATAAAAAAATAATAAAAATAAAATCTTTAATTTTTAAAAAGGTTTGAACTGCACCCCAAACATAATAAGGGAAAAGAACAAAAGGATGAAAATGATAGAGGAAAAGATTGCAGCCATGAAGACAAGATGTAAGCTTCTGTAAATAGGCATTGCAGAGGGGGAACCAGGACAACTGGAGCAAACCATAAACGGGAAGATAAAGTAGAAGAAAACATCCCTGCATTTAAGATCTTAGGACATAACACTGGTTCTGAATTACTAGGGGTAAGACACTGTTGGTGCCCTGTCCAGTTTCACTTCCACCCACTTCAGAGTCCACCTGCAGCTACAGCGGATGGTTCCTGGACCCCCTGATAGCTCCCTGCCTCAAGCATCCATGTCCCTCTGCTACTGGAGAAGTTTGTTCAGCCTGTGCACCCGGCAGCCTAGACTCAATACCTCCAGATGCAATCAGCCGAGAATGGACAGGAGTTAGTGCCTAAAAGCCCCAGCTTCCCCTGAGGCGTGCTCTACACTGTCTCCCACCATCTCCAGCAAGACTGAGTCCCAGCTGCCCACAGTTGTAATGCATACATCAACTCAACTTTTATCCATTTTTCTTTCTTCTTTACCTCCCTTTCCCGCTGCCTCACTTGTGCATCCTGGGGCGACTTCCCAATTAAATGACCTGTACCTAAGTCCTTGTCTTAGGGTATGCTTTTGGGGAAACACAAGCTAAGACATGTCCCAAAGATGTTGGGGGGAAATCCTTAAATATATTCAAAAGGAAAGAAATTCCACATATAATTGTGTGTAGCTTAATCAAGTATTAAGTGGCCTCCATGTTTTTAATTCAGGAACTAGAAGGCAGCACTAATATAGGCAACACATAAATCTTCCCTCATTTCCAAACCTTCCACCACTTCTTCCTCCTTTGGGCTCTACTGTACATGGCTTATAATATCCAGAACACTCTAGGGCATGGTCCCTATTCCTTTTCCCCCTGTTATCTATAAACTCCTCACAAACAGGAACTGCGTCTTAATAGCTTTGCATCCCAAGCATCTAGCATAGTAGCTTCTACACAGAAGGCTCTTGTGTGACTTTGGAGAAATCAGTTAACCAGTCTGAGCTATACTTACCTCCATCTGTAATATGAGATAACAATATTCTCTGAGGTCAAGTTATTACATGATGCAGATAACCAAAATTTCTTCCCATTCTCTAACCTCTTAAGCCATGTTACTGCAGCATAGGGCTGGCCACATTAAGAAAACAACCAAATCTCTGTGGACCACATTAAACTACACCTAGAGTATCTCCTAAAATCCTAGCATTTAACAGTCTCTTTTTGGGCCTATGCAAAATTCTACCAGTGATTATGATTATTACTCCCATTGCCCAAGGCATTGTCTAAACCTATCCTGCCCAATATAGTAGTAGCCACTACTAGTAGCCAGTAGTAGCCACTACTAGTAGCCACTAGTAGCCACTAGTCTCATGTAGTTATTGGGTGCTTGAAATGTGCCTAGTCCAAAATGAGATGTGAAGTAAGTATAAGATACACGCCATATTTCAAAAGCTTAATACCAAAAAATGTAAAATTTCTCAATAATTATATTGATTACATGTTGAAATCATATTTTGAATAGATTGAGCTAAACAAAATATATTATAAAATTAATTTTACCTATTTCTTTTTATCTTTTTAATGTATGTATGAGAACATTTAATGTGAAAAAAATTTAGTGATTCATTCTATTTCTACTGGGCAATCCTGCTCTAGAAGCTATGAGGGACAAAAAGATGACTGTCCTGGGGCGCCTGGGTGGCTCAGTGGGTTAAAGCCTCTGTCTTCGGCTCAGGTCATGATCTCAGGGTCCTGAGATCAAGTCCCGCATCGGGCTCTCTGCTCGGCGGGAAGCCTGCTTCCCCCACCCTCTCTCTGCCTGCCTCTTTGCCTACTTGTGATCTCTCTGTCAAATAAATAAATAAAATCTTTAAAAAAAAAAAGATGACTGTCTTAGTATGTGATCTTTAAAATTATTTTAGTGTAGTATAGAGAGAAATGGGGAGAAGAAATAGATCCAAAAGTAACTAATAGAAGGCAGAGCAACTGAGACAAAAGAGTAAGGGAAGAAAGAGCTATTTGAAGAAGAAGGAGGCATTCTAGAACTGGATTTTATTTTTAGGAGGATTTTTACGTGGTGGTTGGCTGGGGGAGGGATTCCCACACAGGAAATTACCCTGTTGTGTTTTGTCATCAATTTTTCTCACAGAGAAATGTGCGTTATCACAATAGGTTTTTGCTAACAGTTGCAAAGGGACTAGAGAAAACCAACCCAAACCTGGTCTCAAAGATATTATCATCCTCAAAAGGCTTGAGAACAAGAAAAAAGACTTGTGTTTATTTCCTGCCAGTGGTGTTAAAATCTGTCCAGGGATGGGATGATATAAATTCCCCCAAATAAAGCATAATGGCTTAACTTCCCCATACTCCTTTAAAAAGACAAATTGTTGCTCATCATGCAATCCCTTGAATTGGCTAAATGGTCTTTCAAATAAACATTCTGAGAGATGGGTCTCCCAGGTGCTTATAAATTCCTCCAGTCCCTTAATGAATATATGAATGTGACTTCATGACAACTGGATGGAAAATTAAAAACATGATGTGTGGCTGCGGTGGGTTCCGTAGACATCTACTTTGTAATTCCAGCTTCAAAATGACCTTGCGCAATAGCAAATGAGACCTAAAGACAGCAAACAGAACTCTACCTTTAACAATCTAATCTCTATTCTCACTTTTCCCTTATTAACAGAATTCTGCTTTTTTTTTTTTTAAGATTTTATTTATTTATTTGACAGAGAGAAAGAGAAATCACAAGTAGGCAGAGAGGCAGGCGGGGGTGTAGGGGGGAAGTAGGCTCCCAGCTGAGCCGAGAGCCCAAGGCGGGGCTCGATCCCAGGACCCTGAGATCATGACCCGAGCCGAAGGCAGAGGCTTAACCCACTGAGCCATCCAGGCACCCCCAGAATTCTGCTTTTGCTGGAAAAAGCAACATGCCCAGCCAATAACTATAGTCCCCAGGATGTCCTGTACATAGGATGACCACATGACCCAGATCAGGTCAGTGAGGTGTAGGTGGAAGTTGTACAGGACTTCTAAGAGAGCTCCTATACCACAGTAGTTTCAGATAGGACACACTCTACCCTGCGTCCTCTATTCTACCCTTCCTCCTGCCTGCAATCTGGGCACAGTGTATGAGGAGAAGCAACTGATTATGACCTGAGCAGCAATCACACTGAGTATGGTTGAGCAAAGGGATGCAGCCTACAACCTTGCTGTCATTATGGAGCCACCAGCCCTCAATTGTTTAACTCTGGATTCTTTGTTATATGAAAAATATTGAGTAATTATTTAAGAAACTGATTTAGACACTTTCTGTAACTGATAAAAGTTGGCTGGCTGCCTTGTATACCCAACCAATGATTACAGCTTGTTTGTTTGGTTGGTTATTCTCACCAAATATGTTGATGTTTTAGTGACCTACCAACCCGCCATTAATGGCAGTGACAGTGTTCATCATTACTGTTTAACGGACCATATAACTAAAAGAATAAAGCACCTAAACTACAAAAAATGTTATAATGGGTGTGACCTATGGTTTTTCTAGTCCAGGTTATCACAGGCTGTATTCACTAGTACTTACCTCAAGAGTGTGAGGATAATAATAAACATGTGTTGAGCACTTATTATTGATCAAGCACTGTTTTCAATATATTACATACATTATGCTTTTATCCTTAGATGGACTTCAAAAGTTAGACCTTAGGGACCACCAAGAGTCACCTGACTGCACTTTGAGAACTGCTGGCCTGAGACGGTATCATTCATATGTCTGACAATTGGTACTGGCTGATAGCTGGGTCTCTATATCCACGGCCCCTAATCTATAAGGAAGCTAGCCTGGCCATGATGATCTCAGGGCAACAAGAAAACAAAAGAGGAAGTTGCAAAGGGTCTAATGCTTTAATCAGACATCCCACAAGGATGCTTCCACTACTTTCTTTTGGTCAAAACTCTGGATGGCACTCTACTATTAATTGGATACATCGCTGTAGTCTTCATTAAATGAATTCAAATTGATAAACCTTACAATTTTGCAGCATCTAAGTTTGGTGACATTCAAAAGTCACTAAAAAGAGATCAGATACACGCAAAAGAATGAAACTGGACCACTTTCTTACACCATTCACAAAGATAAATTCAACATGGATTAAGATCTAAATGAGACCTGAAGCCATAAAAACTCCAAAAGAAATGATGAGCAATAATTTCTTTGATGTCGGCCTTAGCAACATTTTTCTAAATATGTTTCCTAACACAAAGGAAACAAAAGCAAAGGAAACAAAAATTGGGACTTGGGGTGCCTGGGCAGCTCAGTGGGTTAAAGCCTCTGCCTTCAGTTCAGGTCACGCTCAGCGGGGAGCCTGCTTCCCTCTCACTCTCTGCCTGCCTCTCTGACTACTTGTGATCTCTGTCCGTCAAATAAATAAATAAAATCTTAAAAAAAAAAAAAAAACTATTGGGACTACACCAAAATTAGAGCTTTTGCAGTGACGAAAACCATCAATAATATGAAAGGATGACCTACAGAATGGGAGAAGATATTTGCAAATGACATATCCAATAAGGGGTTAATGTCCAAAATACATTAAAAAAAAAAACTTATTCAATTCAACACATACACACATACAAAAACAAATAATCTAATTTTAAAAAATAGGCAAGAGGACCTAAATAGACATTTTTCCAAAGAAGACATAGAGATGGACAACAGACACATGAAAAGATGTTCAACATCACTCATCATTAAGGAAATGCAAATCAACATCACAATAAAATATCACCTCACACTTGTCAGATGCCTAGTATCAAAAGGACAATAATAGGAGCATCTGGCTGGCTAAGTCAGTAAAGCATGCGACTTTTTTTTTTTTCTTTCAGTGTTCCAAGATTCATTGTTTATGCACCATACCCGGTGCTCCATGCAATACGTGCCCTCCTTAATACCCATCACCAGGCTCACCCAACCCCCCACCCCCCTCCCCTCCAAAACCCTCAGTTTGTTTCTCAGAGTCCACAGTCTCTCATGGTTCGTCTCCCACTCCGATTTCTCCCAACTTAAGCATGCAACTCTTAACCTCACGGTCATGAGTTCAAGCCCCATGTTGGGCATGGAGTCTACTTTAAAAACAAAAGGTAATAACAACTGTTGGCAAGAAGGGAGAAAAAGGAACTCTTGAGTACTATTGGTGGGGATACAAACTGGTGTAGCCATTGTGGAAAACAAACAGTATGGAAGTTCAGAAACCTAGAAATACCATATAATCCAATTCCACCCCTGGGAATTTACCCAAAGAAAACAAAAATACTAATTAGAAAAGATATATGCACTCGTATGTTTGTTGCAGCATTATTTTCAATAGCCTAGATATGGAAGCAACCTAAGTATCCATTAACAGATGAATGGATAAAGAAGATATGGTACACATATCAGACATAAAAAAGAATGGGATCTTGCCATTTGCAAAAACATGAATGGATCTGGAAGGTATTACGCTGAGTGAAATGAGTCAGATAGTGAAAGACAAATACCATACTATTTTACTCGTATGTGGAATCTAAAAAATAAAACGAACAAAAACAGTAGAAACAGACTACTAAGAACAGAAAACAAACTGATGGTTGCCAGAGGCAAGGAGGATAGGAGGGATGGGTAAAATGGGTAAAGAGGAGTAAGAGGTACAGGCTTCCAGTTATGGAATGCGTAAGTCACAATGATGAAAGGTGCAGCTAGGAAATATCGTCAGTGGTTTTGTAATAGTATTGTATGATGACAGATGGCAGGTATATTTGTCGTGAGCATAGTATAATGTACAGAGATGTACATTGAATCACTATATTGTATACCTGCAACTAATGTAACATTGTGTGTCAACTTCAATTTTTAAACATGGTTAAAATAAGAGAAGCTTTGAAGCTATCACAATAGGGGCAGAAAAGATTTCACTCAGTACAAAAGATCTTTTTTCCCCTCTTTTTTGCCTGATAGCTTTGGAGAGTAGGTTTTGATGTTATATCATTCTTTTGATTATATTTCTTACACCTTCCCCTATGCATCATTTTAATGATGCTCAATGAGGGTTTCTTACTCCAGAGTACCTTGTACTCAAGACTCCTCTTACAAAGGTTGTTAAGGATATTTCCCCTAGGCTAGCACAGTGCCCCTTTCCCTAGTGGTCACACACAGCACGACCCACTCAACCTTATTTGGTTCAAGTCCTGAACCAGAAAAGCCAGTTAGAGAAAGCCAGTAGCTATTCCCTTACATCTCCCCTTTCTTTCTCTTCTGTTTCCTTGCCCTCAGCACATTTAATAAGTTTCCACCATGGCAAAGCATCCTTTCTCATTAATGGTTTTGAACTTAGTATTTTTCTAAGTTTTTTATTTTAATTTCAATATAGTTAACATACAGTATTATATTAGTTTCAAGTATACAATACAGTGATTCAAAAACTCTATACATTACTCAGTGCTCCTCATGGTAAGTGCACTCTTTAATCCCCAGCACCTATTTCACCCATCCCCCATCCACATCCCCTCACGTAAACATCAATTTGTTCTCCATAGTTAAGAGTCTTTTTCTTGGTTTGTGTCTCTCTTTTTTTTTCCTTTGCTCATCTGTTGTTTCTTAAATGTTGTATGAGTGAAATCATACGATATTTGTCTTTCTCTGACTTATGTCACTTAGCATTATACTCTATAGCTCCACCCATTTTGTTGCAAATGGAAAGGTTTAATTCCTTTTTTATGGTTGAATGGTATTTACATATATATATATGTATGTACATATATATATATATAATGTAATGGTATTTACATACACACACACATACACATATACACACTTCTTTATCCATTCAACTGTCAATGGACACTTGGGCTGCTTCCATAATTTGGCTATTGTAAATAGTGCTGCCATAAACATAGGGGTGCATGTATCCCTTTGAATTAGGTTTTTGTACTTTTGGCATAAATACCCAGTAGTGCAATTACTGGGTCATAGGGTAGTTCTATTTTTAACTTCTTGAGGAAACTCCATACTGTTTTGCACAGTGACCACACCAGTTTGCATTCCTGTCAACAGTGCATATTTCTCCACATCCTCACCAACACTTGTTTCTTGTGTTGTTGATTTTGGCCATTCTGACAGGTGTCAGGTGATATCTCACTGTGGTTTTGACTTCCATTTTCCTGATGATGAGTGACGTTGAGCATCTTTTCAAGTTTCTGTTGGCCATCTGGAGGTCTTCTTTGGAGAAATGTCTGTTCATGTCTTCCGCCCATTTTTTAAATTGGATTTTTTGTTTTTTGGATGTTAAGTGCTGTAACTTCTTTATATATTTTGAATACTAAGCCTTTATGGGATGTGTTATTTGCAGATATCTTCTCGCATTCAGAAGGTTGTCTTTTAGTTTTGTTGATTGTTTCTTTTGCTGTACAGAAGGTTTTTATTTTGATGTAGTCCCAAAACCTTATTTTTGCTTTTATTTCCCCCCTTGCCTCAGGACACATGTCTAGAAAAATGTTGCTATGGCTGATGTCAGAGAAATTACTGCCTGTGCTTTATTCTAGGATTTTTATGGTTTCAGGTCTCAAATGTAGGTCTTTAAACCATTTTTAGTTTATTTTTGTGTGTAATGTATGAAAATGCTCCAGTTTCATTCTTTTGCATGTAGCTGTCCGATTTGCCCAATACCATTTGTTGTGGAGACTGTCTTTTTCCTACTGTTTATTCTTTCCTCTTTTGCTGAATGACCATATAACTATGGTCTATTTCTGGGTTTTCTATTCTGTTCCATTGATCTATGTATTTTTATGCCAGTACCATACTATTTTGATTACTACAGCTTTGTAATATAACTTGAAGTCTGGAATTGTGATAACTCTATATTTGTTTGTTTTATTTTTCTTTTTCAAAATTGCTTTGGCTCTTCAGGGTCTTTGGGGTTCCATACACATTTTAGGATTGTTTGTTCTAATTTTGTGGAAAATGCTGTTAGTTTTTTGATAAGGATTGCATTAAATCTATAGAGTGCTTTGAGTAGTATATACATTTTAACAATATTTGTTCTTTCAAACCATGAGCACAGAATATCTTTCCATTTCTTTCTGTCTTCTTCAATTTCTTTCATCAGTGTTTCATAGTTTTCAGAGTATAGGTCTCTTTCACCTCTTTGCTTAAGTTTATTCCTAGATATTTTATTGTTTTTTAATGCAATTGTAAATGGGATTGTTTTCTTAATTTCACTTTCTGTTGCTTTGTCATTAATGTATAGGAATGCAAGAGATTCTGTACATTGATTTTTGTATCCCCTGACCTCACTGAATTCACATCATTCATTCAAAACTAGTAGTTTTTTAGAGTCTTTAAGATTTTCTATATATAGTATCATGTCATCTGCAAATATTGTTAAGCTTTATTTCTTCCTTACCAATTTGGATGTCTTTTATTTCTTTTTGTTGTCTGATTGCTATGGCTAGGACTTCTGGTACTATGTTGTGGCACCCCTTTCCGTGTAATTTTTGAACACAATTTTTTAACTTTCAGACTGGTTATTATTTTTGTTTTTTCTTATTAAGGCCCCACTTCAATATTTCCCAGCATGGGGGCAGCTGCTGCATATTTTGAAAATGGACTAGCCCAAATCACTACAATAGGAGAAGTCAAGCATGCCTTCATACTTTTATTGTTTCTATTTTTATAATTGTAATGATCATTTATGTGTTTCTGTTGCTTCTATTCTAAAATATTTCTATTCTCTATGCTATACTATAACTAGGATAATGCTAGTTGCCCTGAAATCTCAGTGGCTTTAACAATCAAAGCCAACTGCTCTCTCAAATAAAGTCCAGTCAGCTGGAGGTTGGGATGTGGGTGGAGTCTCTGTTCCACAAAGTGTCCCAGGGACTCAGGCTGACAAAGACTTTGCCACTTTAGAGTAGAAGATCATGTGGAAAGTCATAATGAGTCATGCCTCAAAGTAAGCCACATAGTTTCCACCTATATCCCACTGGCCAGGGCTCAGTCACACCTAATTACACCTAACTATAAGCTAGGAAACATTGCCCAGCTATGTGTCTAGGAGGAAAGAAAACAAGTATCGTGAACAACCCATTAGTCTCTGCCACAAACTAATTAGACATCGTCACTGTAGTCATTAGAACCTCAAAATAGGGACATCTGGGTGGTTCAGTCAGTTAAGAGTCTGCCTTTGGCTCAGGTCATGATCCCAGGGTCCTGGAGTTGAGTCCTGCATCGGGCTCCCTGCTCAGATGGGAGTCTGCTTCTCCCTCTGCCCTCCCCCTGTTCATGCTCTCTCTCACTCAAATAAATAAATCTCTTAAAAAAAGAACCTCAAAATAGGCTGAATGAAAGCTTTTTGAGGAATAAATCTTAACATATAAGCTCACTGACAGACATTGTGAGTGCTTGTTAAATGCTACAAATTGCCATCAATTACTAGGGGAAATGGGAATTCATTTTAAGAAGTAGTAACATTAACTTGTTTAAGGGCTGAAGAAGTTTATCTCTGAAGAAAATGTGTGATTCAAACTGATTCTCCTTTATCTTACTACTTTTGAGAATCTGTTACAACACACCTTTACTGTCCATTTGAAAACAATTTGGAAAACTTATGGTCCTCTGTCACAGCCTGCTGAACTTCTGGAATAAATTTTATACATAATTGCACAGTCAAAAGCTGGTGCTCTTTCAAATTGCTTGTCTACAACTTCATAGCAAAATGGAGCTCTCTAACATAAATCTGAAAGTGCTTGCTACTGCAATAATTTCACAAAATCTATTTGTATTTTTGCAAATGCCTTGCAATCACTGCAATCATACCTATTCCTTTGCCATCTCTGACAACAATTTCCATTCTCATTTTACAAGCGAGGCAGCAAATGGAACTCAAAGGTTCTCATTATTTTGCAGTCCTCAACTGGGCTCCCTCCCCTGTTTCTATCCCTGTAGATACAGATATAAATATAGATGATACAGATATAGACATAGATGTAGACATAGCTGTAGAATAGACACAGACATACAGACACAGAGATATAGATGTAGATGACATAGATACAGAGACAGAGACACGGAGATATAGATACACCTACATCTGTAGTTCTATCATCTTTCTTGCTAATGTATTTGTGAACATGTATTAATCTATATCTTAAGTGACCAAAAAATTGGTAGAATCTGTTTTAATGAATCCCCGCTCCAATAAATGATAATCATATTGGAAGAGCTTATTTCCAAAAATTGTTTTCAAAAAAGCATTTAAATGATGGGAAAGGAAAATCAGATAATCCAAATTGTTTTTTAAAATTAATTTTTTAGCCAAGTTCATTTTACTTGTGTGTTAACTTCTTTGTTCTTCATTGTTTTCATTTCTCTGTTCATTTCTTCAGTCAATCATTCATAAATATGACTGATTTCATCTTCTTAGTTAACTTTAAAAATAACTACATATGCTGGGTTTCTTTCCAGAAGACACATTTTGCAAAACATGAGTAGGGTTCAAGCTCCATGGACACAAAATGATGAGCAGAGAGCACTTGTGACTGTAGGTTGTATTCATGAGTTATACTTGTACATGTTGAAGAGATATCCAGTTCACTCATTCTTTTTTTTTTTTTTTGCTTTATTGAGGTATAATTGACAAACAAAAACATAATATATTTTAAGTAATGTGATATACACACACATTGTGAAATGATTACCACAACCAAGTTAATTAACACAGCTCTCACCTCACATAGTTACCTTTTCCCCTTTTCTTTTTTTTCTTGAGAGAACCCTTCAGATAATATTCTCAGCAGCTTTCAAATATATAATACATAATTATTAACTATAGTCATCATGCTGTACATTAGATTCTCAGAATTTATTCATCTTATAATCAAAAGTGTATACCCTTTGACCCACTTCCCCTACATCTCCAGTCCATAGCAACCACCATTCTATTCTGTTTCTATGATTTTAACTCTTTTTTTTTCTTTTAGATTTCACATTTAAGTGATACCATATAGTATTTGTCTTTCTATGTCTGGTTTGTTTCACCTAGTCCAATGCTCTCTAGTTTCATCCATGTTGCTGCAAATGGCAGGATTGTCTTCTTTTTCATGGCTCTGTGTGTGTGTGTGTGTGTATTTCACTCTTTATATTTATACACATGCCATAGTTTCTATTCTCACTCATCCATCAGTGGACACTTAGGTTGTTTCCATAGTTTGACTATTATGAATAATGCTGCAATGAACATGGGGGTGCAGATATCTCTTCAAAATAGTGATTTCCTTTCCTCTGGATATATACCCAGAAGTGAGATCACTGGATCATAAAGCAGTTCTTTTTTTTTTTTTTTTAAGATTTTATTTATTTATTTGACAGAGAGAAATCACAAGTAGGCAGAGAGGCAGGCAGAGAGAGAGGAGGAAGCAGGCTCCCCGCTGAGCAGAAAGCCCGATGCGGGGCTCGAACCCAGGACCTGGGATCATGACCTGAGCCGAAGGCAGCAGCTTAACCCACTGAGCCACCCAGGCGCCCCTCATAAAGCAGTTCTATTCTTAATTTTTTGAGGAACCTCCACACTGTTTTCCATAGTGGCTGTATCAGTTTACATTCCCACCATCAGAGCATGAGGGTTCTCTTTTCTCCATATCCCCACCAACATTTATCTCTTGTCTTTTTGATAAATAGACATCCTCGTTTATTAGTTTATGCACCCATTCTTTTCTTATACCATGTGCTGGGTACAGTCTTAGGTGCTGAGAGGATTCTGTGATGGACAAGATTGACAAAATCTCTTCTCTCATGGAACTTCTGTTCCAGAGGAGAAGACATATATAGATGGATGGATGGACGGATAGGTAGAGATAAATGGATATATATGTATATATTATATATATTTTATATATTTAGATATACATTTGTTGTAACATGCATACATAACAATTATAGATATATTACATCACCGGCAAAGCCAATTTTGTGACTTCCTGTCTCAATAACAGCCCTATGTAAACACTGGCATTCTACCTCTGCCCTTGTAAGATTTTTGCACTTTGGGAAAATTCCCACTTTTGGTGAACAAAAAGGGTGAAGAATTATAAAAAATAAAGAAGTAAAGTTCATTAATAACTGAAATACAAATACAAGTGTTGTATTTTGCCATTTTAAAAAAATATACTACTTTAGAATTGCATCTGTCCTCCTCCCCCTCCCAGAACAATACTCCAGCATCCCAAGTTGTTGCTGTTATTTCTTTTGTTTTCATCACATGAACACAGATTTATAGACTTCTAAAGGCCCTGATGGGGCGCCTCTCTGGCTCAGTCAGAAGAGCATGCGATCCCTAATCTTGACATAGTGAGTTTGAGCCCCACACTGGGTGTAAAGATCACTTAAATAAAAATAAATAAATAAATAAATATAAAGACCCTGAGAGATCATCTTCTCTCACATTATTTTATAAATGAGGCAAGTTAGGTTGAGAAAGATGAAGCAATTTGCCCAAGATTACAGAAGTGGCTGGAGGCAGAGATGGACTAGATTCCAGTTCTAGTTTTAAATCTCCAGGAGAGCACAACAGTGAATAACAATTGATTTTATAATACTAATGAGTAAACACTGGCAGACTCAGCTACAGAAAGGGTGACTTTGAGGTTGTAAACAAGAAAACTGAAAAGTCTATTTGCAAGTCCTTTTCTTTCCATTCTTCTTTTAAGGAAAGAGTTAGATTTTCCTCACAAAGAAGAAAATGGCTTTCTGTCAGGAAACTGAATCTGAGCTGAAAATTAGGAAAACAAGATACCTGGAGAAAAGAAGCTAAAATCAGTACAGTCCCCCCTAAACACAGACCAGCAGGTATTCTTCTGAACTCTGCCCTCAGAATGATTAAACACTGAACAATTTACAAGTTAGTTAAGAGGATGTAAACAGATTTCTAAGCCACACATGAGAAAACTTTACTAAACATCAAAAAGACAAATTGAAATACCAGGATATCATTTTTTAAACCTGTAAGCACACCAAGAGTGTTTCTAAGAGTAATCCTCAGTGCTTATGAGAGTTAGTAAAATGGGAAAACTCATGCATCACTGGCTAGTGGGTATGTATATCTGTACAATCATTCTGGAAAGCACTTTCTCAGAAAAATATACCAGGATCCCTGATGTGTTCATGCTCCTTTACTCAGAAATACATTTCTAAGAATTGGTCCTCAAGAGATAGTCAGAGATCTACCTAAAAATTGATGTGAAAGGATACTCATCATTGCATTTGTTATTCATGATGGTAATATATATGTAACAGACTAAACATCCAATAAAAAAGCAATGAGTAGGGGCAACTGAGTGGCTCAGTGGGTTAAGCCTCTGCCTTTGGTTCAGGTCATGATCTCAGGGTCCTGGGATCAAGTCCTGCATCGGGCTCTCTGCTCGGCAGGGAGCCTGCTTCCCGCCTCTCTCTGCCTGCTTGTGATCTCTCTTTCTGTGTCAAATAAATAAATAAAATCTTTAAAAAAAAAAAAAAGCAATGAGTAAAGTATGGTATATCTGTCACATGGATTTTTCAATGAATGTCAATGGTACGGGAGAAAATGTTCACAATATAAAGTTAGATCACAGATTCTCAACTGGGGATTATTCTGCCTACCGACAGACATTCAGCAAGGTCTGGAAAGACATTTTTGGTTTTTGCAACTTGCAGGAGGAGGTGGTACTGGCATTTAGCAGGTAGAGGCCAGGGATGTTGTTAAACATCCTATACTACACAGGCAGCCCCTCTCCCCCAACAACAAAGAATTATCCTGCCCACTGTCAGTGTGCGACAGTTGAGAAACTGAATCAGATGAATGAAACAGGACACAGTACTATGAACACTGATCTCAAGTTTTAAGAGCAAAAATGAGGATATTACTTGATGCTAAAACAATGGGTTATGTTTATTTTCTTCTTTTTGCTTTATATTACTAAATATTCTACTGTGAACATGTATTATTTGTATAGTAAAGTAAAAATTTTTTAATAATCCTTCAAAAGCTCTAAGCAGCTTCTTATATGAAATCAAACTCCTCACCTCCACCCTCAGGATCACACAGAAGTTGAGCCTGTCTGACATGTGGAAACCTTATTCTTCCCTACGTTTCACCAAGAACTCTCCACTTTAATTAGACAAATTTCTCCTGTATCCCTGAACACACACTGCTCATTTGCTCATCTCTTTGATTATCTGTGACACAAAGTAATTGCCTCTCTCACAGGATTGTTGAGAAAATCAAATGAAATAAAATGTGCAGAAGCATTTTATAATTGTCAAGTCCACAAATCTGTTTGGCCATGCCCACCTTCTCTCCAGCTGAATTAAACTTATCTGTAGCTCAACTCTTAACCCATAAATCCCTTTTTCTAGGAAATCTGTCTTGACTTCTCTCATACTGCTTTGGGAAATAGTGAACCCTACAACTCTGCCACCATAATTAAGAGAAAGGTTGAAGTTAGAGCATAAGTTTCCCAAAGTATGTTTCTTGGGACACCAATTCCATGAGACATTGTATCAGTCAAGGTCATATCAGGAAACAAATGATACATTCAAATTGGGGCACTTTGAGGGCCTTTTAACAATGGGCTATTTACAAACATGAGGACAGAGTATAGGGAAGCCACAGAAGATAATGCAGGTCCCTACATCCAGTAATAGCAAGGAGCTGGAACCATCCCTAGGCCCCAAGAGGAAAGAAGATAGAGGATGGAATGGTTTACTGAACCCAGAATCAAGAAGAAAAGAATCACAGGGAGAAGGCTCCAGAGCTGGGATTTCTGTCCATAGACACAGCCAACTATAAGTGATCCAGCACAGTGGGACCCAGGGAAGGACTACCCTACCCCGGTCTCCTTCCTCACTCTTTTCGCCTATGAATAGGCCTCCCTGGCCAAACCAACTCAGAAGTTAAAGGGTGTATTAGTCAGGGTTTTCCAGAAAAACAGAACCTATATTGGGTGAGGGGAGAGAAATTAATTTTTTTTAAGATCGTATTTATTTGTTTGACAGAGAGAGATCACAAGTAGGCAGACAGGCAGGCAGAGAGAGAGGAAGGGAAGCAAGCTCCCCAGTTAGCAGAGAGCCTGATGCGGGGCTCAATCCCAGGACCCCAGGATCATGACCTGAGCTGAAGGCAGAGGCTTTAACCCACTGAGCCACCCAGGTGCCCCGAGAGAAATTAATTTTAAGAAATTGACTCATGCAATTGGGGTGGTTAAATACTGCAACCCTGAGCTAGAACTTCTTTGGGAAACCTCAGGTTTTGCCCTTCAGGCCTTCAACTGGATGAGGCGAATCATTAAGGGGAGTGATCTGCTTTACTTCAAGTATACTGATTATACATGTTATACCTTCACAGCAACACCTAGACTTGTGTTTAATTAAATAAGTGGATAATATAGCCCAGCCACAGTTGATGCTTCAACTAACCATGACAGAGGTCCAGAAGGACCTGTTGATGTAGTTTATGCAGGCTGGCCTCCCTCATGAACACACAGCAGAACAGAGAAAGTTTCAAGGAGGATGGACCTGGAGGAGCAGAGAGTAAAAAGAAGCTATCCATGGGGCGCCCAGGTGGCTCAGTGGGTTAAGCTTCTGCCTTCAGCTCAGGTCATGATCTCAGGGTCCTGGCATCAAGCCCCGCATCGGGCTCTCTGCTCAGCGGGGAGCCTGCTTCCCCCCCACCCCGCCCGCCTCTCTGCCTACTTGTGATCTTTCTGTCAAATAAATAAATAAAATCTTTAAAAAAAAAAAAAAAGCTATCCAGCACAGTTTTGTTTTGTTTTGTTTAAGATTTTATTTATTTATTTAATTGACAGAGAGACAGAGAGAGAGACAGGGCACACAAGCAGGGGGAGTGGGAGACGGAAAAGCAGGTTTCCCACTGAGCAGAGAGCCTGATGTGGGGCTCCATCCCAGGACCCTGGGATCACGACCTGAGCTGAAGGCAGAGGCTTAACAACCGAGCCACCCAGGCGCCCCTGTCTAGCACAGTTTAAATTAGCTGTGCTGTGAGCAAAAGTATTCTGCGGTAAAATAAATTTGAGAAACACTGAGTCAAACAAAGTTAATCCAATTATTTTCCTAGTAAATTGATGAGGGGAGGCATTCTGAACAGGAGAGGTAGGATAGTCAAAGGCTCAGGGGTTAAGAGGAGGGTATACATGTGCACTCCGAGTGGGAGGTGTAAATGAGCTTGTGTACCAGAAGCAGGATGTCCAAGCAGAGGGGCCGTTAAGTGGAGGTGCTTACAGGCTGAGGACTTTAGAGTATATAATTAGGAGGTTTAATTTAATTCAAGGGGTAATTTAAAGTTATTCTGGGCTTCTTAGAATGGGAGTGACCTAAACTAAATAAAAGCTGAGTAAAGTATTCATGCTGCTATGTGTAGGATGCATTAGAAAAAGACAAGAAACTGAGAAGCCAGAAAGGAAGCAGGTGATGCACTGTGGATCCAAGATGGCCACCGATTATTATGGGATTATGGTGGGAGTGAAAAGGAAGCAGGAGAGTCAGGGAAGTTTCCAGAGGAAAAAATACATAGGGGCAGACTGGAAGTAGAAAGTAAAAGAAGGATATAATTCTAAAGTTGGAAAACAATTACAATGTTATTTTGTCATAATTAAAGATCTAGGGAAAACGCCAGGCTTACCTGTTGGAGCATGAGGGAGTCCATGAATTCTGTTTCGAGGCCTCTTTGAGCTGAGTAGACACTAGGAGCAGAGCTCACCTCCCCCAACCAAAAAAATTTATGGACAAGAAGTTATTGAAATTAGATGGCTATAGCCATGTCCAAGAACTACTGCAAGGATCTGATCCTTTTATGAATCTCCTGAGACAGAAATGTGTGGAGATGACAGCTAGTGGACGATAGGACAATACTGGAATGGTGGTATCACGAGGAAACAGTATCATTATGTTACAAGCCTTGGCAGGAGTATAAACAATTTCTGTGTTCACCAGAGAAATCAACTGCTTCTACGTGCTCCTTTCCACAGCATCTATTTTACTAAATATAAAAATTGGATTGTGTGCATTTTCATATTAAACATTTTTGTTAAATAAGCTTTTGTAATGTCAAAAAAAAAAAAAAAAGCTCAAGGATACTCATACAGTCCACCCAACTCCAATCAGCAACCAGTTCTTTCATCCCACACAAAAATTAGAAGTTGTTGGGGCGCCTGGGTAGCTCAGTGGGTTAAAGCCTCTGCCTTCGGCTCAGGTCATGATCCCAGGGTCCTGGGATCGAGCCCCGCATCGGGCTTTCTGCTTGGCAGGGAGCCTGCTTCCTCCTCTCTCTCTGCCTGCCTCTCTGCCTACTTGTGATCTCTGTCTGTCAAATAAATAAAATCTTTAAAAAAAAAAATTAGAAGTTGTTCTATATGAGAGGTCGAAATGACCCACTGTGCCACTGGAGAGCCACTTCTTACAATAACAGAATAACTGGAAATGAAATTACAGAAGCTTCTTGAGGAAAAAGCTCAGAGAAGAATAAGCTCATAATGGGAAATAATCAGTGTAACTGAAGAAAACCGAGGAAGGATGTGTTAATAGATGCAATAAGACAGTGTATTTCATTACTGCAATTGATAAGGGGCTCCACACTTCAGCAGGCAAAGAATCTGGAACCGTGGAAGAAATGCAATGTGTATATTTTTTTCACAAACTATTAATCTCCCATCCTGGCAACTGAAAATATATAAAGCTGTGTCCTATTCTCAATCGCGGCACCCAGTGACAACACAGGTAAAGCCTCACGCTCTCCAACCACTCACCCTGCCACAGTGAACAAGGAAGACCCTGTGAAGAAGGTTCTAACCCAAACCATGGCCCAAAGCAATGGACACTGGTCTTTGAGTTGGATGATTTAGACCCTGACTCTGCCACTTTACTCTAGAAAACCATTTTACCTTTCTTCCTTTTTTTTTTTTTTAAGATTTTATTTATTTATTTGACAGAGAGATCACAAGTAGACAGAGAGGCAGGCAGAGAGAGAGAGGAGGAAGCAGGCTCCCCGCTGAGCAGAGAGCCCAATGAGGGGCTCAATCCCAGGACCCTGGGATCATAACCTGAGCTGAAGGCAGAGGCTTTAACCCACTGAGGCACCCAGGCGCCCCCATTTCACCTTTCTTAATCTGTTTCTTCACCTTTAGAATGGTGATAGCTTACGTTCGAGTGATAACATGATCAATGAAATAATGTAAATTGAAAAAGTTTATGGAATGAAAATTAAAATCTAATCTATGGTATTATTACTCACTGGGGTCCTTTTACTATGAGAAGTCACTCCAACCTCCATTGGCCCCACCTGGGGTACAAAGGGACATTTGGAGCTCTAGACTTGGGCGCACTGCGAGTCATGGCAAGGTTCCATCCACAAACGGATTTGCTAGGGTCCCTAGTGAGTGGGAGAAAAGCACCTATGGCCCAGAACTTGGTCTCCTCCCTTAGTCCCATCTGGTTGCCATGGAAACCCTTAGTCACACTTCCAAGGATTCATTTAACCTGCCATTTTGAGTGCAACGGAGACAGAAAACTTGGCTTTAATATAGTCAGAATTAAATAGTTTCATTAATTGCTTTTACAGAATTTTTCTGCCATTTAATAAAGAAGAAAGCAAACTGTAGTAATTTTCCCAAAATGTCAGTGAATGAGAACACATGGGTAATTTCTCCTCTCTCAGAATGGCTTGATCTTGCTGATAAAAAACCATCTCTCCTGAGTAAGAAGTTACCGTTTTCCCAGAGGATGTGTCAGAAACTTTGAAAATGCCAGCTGCAATGACAGTTCACTTTACAAGAGGGCCCGAGACTAAGAAGGAATCGTTACCTGGGTCCTCCTGCCACATCAGTCATTAAAGATCAGGAGGGATCTAAGACCCAGAAGTAACCGATGAAATCTGAAGCAGTGTGGTCAGCAAACCATGTTAGCAATTCCAAGGGTTCTACGAAACTGAGAGTGTACGCTTCAAAGACACTGAATGTGTTAACAACACAACAACAGATAGCTCACATTTGCTGAGCTATATATGCTATATATGCTATATATGCCTATATACCATGCTATGCTCCTTCCTCGCATCACCTCATTGAATCCTCACAAAAATCCTGTAAAGTTCAATGCCATTACTGCTTCTATTGTATAAAGGAGGAACCAGAGGTTAAGGGAGTTAAGCAAATAGTGTAAGCCCATAAAGAGAGTAAGGAATAAAGCTACCATGCCACAATGTGCAGGTACAGTAAGAATCCCAAGGTCCAAGCTGCTTGTGCATAAATTCACATTGACTATCATCAGCATCTCAGTGGTTTCCATTTAACGCTTTCTACACACACAGACCCTCCAAAACAATCCTCCCACCCCAAAATATTCCTGAAAGTCTTAAAGGATGCCTCTCCTCTGCCCAACCATGGACCAGCTTGTCAGCCATAGACAGTACCTGGCATCTTCATGGTCCTTTCTCTCTTTCGGTTCACGCCATCAACGTCCTTGCCAATTCTGAAAATGCCAGAGCAGCCCTGGGCACCATGGAGAAGTAACAACTGGGGCTCTCAACCTTCCACAGCGACACCCGTTGTCACATGGATTCCAAAGCCCCTCATTCAGTGTCTGCTTCTCCCCTTCCTCGTCAGAGTTCAAAATTTGGCCTTCCTTTCCCGGTTTTTCCCAGTGCCAATTCCTTTGCCTCAGGCATACCATCAAAGTCAATTTATGCTAGGGTGTTTTGCAGAACACCTTTCATAATCCAAACTCCTATAATTCAAGAATAACTTTTTCGTTAAGACTGAAGACTGACAAAGAACAGTATCATGTAGCTGTGTTTATCAGCTACCATAGCAATAGCATAAATAGTTCCCTATTCACTCAGTCCACCAGCCTTAAACATATGTGATTACCGATTTTTGGAAGAGGTTCATACTATTTTAACTTTCGTCCCAGAAATGAGACTTCGTATGCATATTTGTATCACATTATTTCATATTTATATAATCCAAATTCATACAAGGCTATGTTAATATATGGACATTTCAGCCCCTCCCAACTCCCCCCCACACCCCGACTTCCGCCCCATTCCCAAAGGAGGAGAAATCTTAACTTGAGAGTTAAGTGCTAAGTCTTTCCTCTGGTGTGTGGAATGTGGATATTAAAATGATTCTCAGAGAATTAAAAACAGATTACCCACCGCAGAGGCCCAAATGTAGCATGGAGGGCCAGATGCAGGGACTGCTGCCTTTGAGGAAGGTCTCACTGTGCATGAACAATACCGAGCTGGAACAGAGGAAGTGAATGAAGGACTATCACAGTGGTGAGAGGAGAGTTTAGATGAGAGGACAAAACCGAGATTTTTTGCTATATACTTGAGCAGGGACACACAACCAAGAGCAAGAAGAGCCATGCATTTTGGTTTCAGGGAAGAGTTTTCAAAGACTAAGGAGAAAATAAGAAGAGAACATTTTATATTTTTTATAAGCCACTTCCAGAAACAGAGTTCTTAAGAATGCTGTGGCAGAGCATACTAGAAAGACTGAGAACAATAAAGATGTCTAAGGAAGATGCTTTTTAAGCTTTGTTGGCACGAAGAATGTACTCTCCTGTTGGCATTTTTTTTTTTCCAAGAGACTGAGTACGGATGAATTACTGTCAATTATGCTTTTCTGCCACGATGCTATTTTTTTAAAAGAAACACTGCTCAGACACTGAGCCATATGGAGTCCCAACTGTATTCAGGTTAATACAAAGTTATAAAGAACTCCCTCTCTTTTCAGGGGAAAGAAAATGGCCTTCAGGCATTATCACACATACAAATAGATACCAGGTAAGGTCACCAACCTCTGAATCTTAGTTTGATCTTAACTGGGACATATGCCACAAATGCTTAGTGCTACCTAGAATCAGAACTATCCTCTTTCACATCAGTGGGTATGTTTAAAATACTTAGACCCATTCAAATACTCTGGATTTTTCCCAGCAAATGCTGGCAAGAGATTTGTGCTTTCTGGGTAGTTTTAGATATGTGTATCTTCATATTCTTTTTTTCTTTTATTCTCCTCTTCAGGTCACAGAGTCAAATTTTATAGATCTTAATCCATTCTACTGATAAATCCAACCCATCTTTCCCATTTAAAATAGGATAAAAATGGGCACCTGGCTCAGTCAGTCCGACTCTTGGTTTCAGCTCAGGTCATGATCTCAAGGTAGTGGGATCGAGCTCTGCATCAGGCTCCACACTCAGCATGGAATCTGCTTGAGATGCTCTCTCTCTCTATCCCTCCCCCCAATTGTGCTGTCTCTCTCTCTCTCTGTCTCTCAAATTTTATTTATTTATTTCACACAGAGAGAGAGAGCAGAAGCAGGCAGAGGGAGAAGGAGAAGCAGGCTCCCTGATGAACAGGGAGCCCGATATGAGGCCCGATCCCAGGACTCTGGGATCCTGACCAGAGCCAAAGGCAGACACCCAACTGACTGAGCCACCCAGGTGCCCCTCAAATAAATAAAATTTTTAAAAAATAAATAAAGGCAAAATAAAATAGGATAAAAATCATCTCATATTGATGAGACTCATCTCATATTGGCTATTGAATAAAAATCATCTCATATTAACTACCCTTATAAGTTAACTTTTGCTGTGTAACCAACCACTCCAGAACCCAGTGGTTTAGAACAACCACCATTTATTTAGCTCATCATCTGCGGAGCTGGTTGGTTGTTCTGACTGGGGCTAGTTCAGCCAATCCCTGCTGGACGTCTGCATGCATCTTGACTCAGCTGGCAGACAGCTGGTGGCTTGATGATCTAAGGTGGTCTCACTCATATGTTTGGCAGGTAGCAGGCTAGAATGACAGGGCCGCATGTCTTTCATCATCCAGCAAGACTGCCTGGGTTCCTTCACACAGTGGGTGGCAGGGTCCCAAGACAAACAAAAGCAAAAGCCGCAAGGCCTCCTGCTGCATAGGTT
This sequence comes from Lutra lutra, assembly GCF_902655055.1. Lineage (NCBI taxonomy): Eukaryota > Metazoa > Chordata > Mammalia > Carnivora > Mustelidae > Lutra > Lutra lutra. Next base: position 87,000,882 of record NC_062296.1, on the reverse strand, counting down.
TGGAACTCACTTGATGTCACTTCTACCACTGTCCATGGGTCAAAGCAAATCCCAAGGCCAGCCTTGATTTCAAGGGTAGAGAAATAGACTCCATATGTTGATGGGAGAAGCTGAAAACTATTGAGGCCATTTTTTTGCAATCTGTTCTATTATTAGCATATATGAATCCACTGCCTGCTCACCCAGAGAAAGATACTCATAACTGAAAATTCATGCACTCTTCCTGCCATTTACTAGAGAGGAACTTAGGCAAGAACCATATACTTGCCGCTCCTGAACTGGGAGCGGTTATTTTGGCAAAGCTCGTATCAACACTACTAAGAGGTTAACCACTTACATGGTATGTGCATTTGGTCGTAAAAGTCCTATCTATCTGCTATAGGTTCCCTTAGAGCCACTAGTATTGCTGCATTGCCTCCAGGGAGAATGTCCCCTTTATTTATCTTCATTAGCTAGCTAATCAAGAGGAAAGACTGGCCCTTAGCACAGGACTCTGCCATGATATATACAGATGAGACATATCAAGAAAGCTGAATCCAGGGACTGGAGAAAGAGACAGCCATCATCCCCCAGAAAAGAATGGTAGTGGGGTTGAGAGGGAATGGGGTCTTCACTGGTTACAGAGCAACAGAACGTCCTGGAAATCTGAGGGGGCAGCTACTAACAGATATTAGGCATATGAAATGGTGATGGAAAATTTTAATCACCTTGCAACTTTGTCTAGCCCTTCTCCCTAACCTACCCTCTTCTTTCCCACATCCTCCATTCTCACTCCAACTGGTTGACCCCATTTGCAATTTTCTAATTGACATCTGCTTTATCTTGATTATCTTGATACAGCCTAATATAGAAACCAATTCAGAGAAGTGGTGAGCAAGAATGGATGACAATATCCAGACCCTCAAAACTGGTGAGTCGACCAATTCACTTTTTCTGGAAGTTTCCCCCATGTCTGGGTAATCAGGTAATGCAGATCAAGATCATACCCACCTGCACCGATTCTTCTACAATGAAGTTCCTATAAAGTGGCACTCAACAAAACATTGTTGGATGGAAGGGTGGATGAATAAATGAATACCAAGAGCAGGAAGAAATTCTGAGGAGCAAATATAGCCGCAGTCAGAGGTGAAAGCCTGGGGACAGATGGGAAGGTTGTCAAGAGCCTTTCAGTGAAGGAGTGAAGGGGACGAAAATGTCCCACCCCTGCTGCTCTGTAGCAGCAGACCCACACGAAAGCAAATCTGATACTGTTATCCCCATAATGTCTCCAGAAAGATCTGGCCTGATGTTCCTGCGTTATTTTGGTTTTTAACTGTGACTAAGCTAGGTATCATTTTGAAACAGAAGCTTCTTTTAAATAATATTTTGCATAGCCTTTTGACTATTCAGTGAGTTCTCTCCAAAATTTAGTTCTCATTTCCACATTATGTCATCCACAACATCAACAACATTTTTATTCTGCAATATAATAGTAAGATCATGTAGCTTACAGACATCTGTAGCTTGTGGTTTTTTAGAAACACAGATCTGTAGTATCAAAATTTTAAAAGATAAAACTTGTAACCATCATTGTGTTTCTCTGCCCATGCATTATAAATTACCATTATACAAAATTATACATTATACACTATAAAAATAACATGACACAACATAAACTGTGGCATCAAAAGATGACTTGAATAAGTGAAATATTATTCTGCATTTTGTGTTTAGTTATGTAGTCCCAAATCTGATTTTGGACTGAAAAGCCACTTGAATTATGCTGAAATTGTGTATGTCAGGAATAGTTACTTCAAAATTATATCAAAGTAAAGAAGTTAATAAAATCAACTTTTTAAAAAAGCAAAACCTGCCTATATCTGGTATCTTCCTTCTGTGGTATCTGGCATTTGATAGTGTATTTTATTATTTTATTTCAATTCTGTATTCAAGGAAAGCTTTTGAAACCATTTTGATTACCCTGACAGCTGAAATGAAAATTTTACACGAATATCATATTTGGAGCCAAAGATCTGGTTGACACAATTAATGCAATGATGAAAATAATTTTACAACGGCCCAGACTAGCATATTGGCTTCATTTAAAATTTATATCAGACAGGGTTTTTTTCACAGCACTTTTCCTCTAAAAGAAAACAGTAGCTTTCAGTTCTTTCTGCTGGCCAAAAAAAGGTCCTAGAGCTTTGGAGATTTGAATAGTTAACAGAGACCCAGAAACCTATTGCCCAGAATCCTATCTGAGAATTACTCTCAGAGGTTTTGGAGAGGAAAGATGTCCTGGGAGCTACTAATTAAGAAATTAGTCCATCGTCATAATAACAGTAGACTCCTATAGAGATTTAATAAATTGTGCTTGAACATGTGAAAATGCTCCCAATAAAGGTCTGCCCTCTCAAAACTGTGGTTCTAAAGGACATCAACACAGCAGTGGTTACAGATTCAGACTGGCAATCAGATTTAAGACACATTACAGGCTTTAGTCTCCATGTACATAGCTTTGTAGAAGTATAGAGGACAAGAGACCACACCTTCATCAGGACACCTGTGGTTAAGCAGGATCCTAGACCCTAAAGATGTCCACATCCTACTCCCCAGAACCTAGGAATATGTTATATTAAATGGAGGAAGGGGTTTGAAGCTGCAGGTGAAATTAAAGGTGATACTCAGCTGACCTTAAAGTTAAGAGATGATTCTGGATTGTCCAGGTGGGTAATCAATCACAGGAGTCCTTAAAAGTAGAAGAGGGAAGCAGGAGAACAGAATGATGCCACGTGAGAAGGACTCTATCACTATTACTGACTTTAAAGATGGAGGCCTCTAGAATCTAGAGAGGGCCAGGAAACAAGTACTTCACTAGAGCCTCTGGAAAGAAACACAGATCTGCTGATACCTTCATCTAACTCATCACGATCCACGTCAGACTTCTAGCCTATGAAACTACAAAGTAATACATTTATGTTAAGTCACAAAGTATGTGGAAATTTGGTATAGCACCCATAGGAAACAAAAACACTTAACAGCTACCAAAGTACACAGCTTCTTTTTCCCCTACACCCACACAAGAAATGCAAGTCTGCCACAGAACGATATCCAAGATCACCTTGACACAGAGAAACCACAGCTTTAGCTTCCCAACAATCTTTTACATGGTTCTAGTGACAAAGGCCCAAAACCTGCCTGCTAGTCCCCAGCAGCCCCAGTCCAGAAGCAGTCCCACAGATCAACCTTCACAACAAACTTAACAGGCACAACATTCCACGTTTATTGATCACCGTAGTTTCCAAAGAAATAGGACTCTGCGGTCATTCTTATAGGCAGACCTGAATCAGCCCAGTGCTGACATTAACCCTCTACTCAAAGTTGTGACCCCAATGTCATTCTATATGTCCACATGCTAAATGTGTGGAATCTGTCATTGTTCAAATCCTGCATACACATAGGGCCTTGGCCTCCTCCCCACAGACACCAAAAGCCAAGACACCAAAAACCAAGGACATGCTTTCCCTGGACACAGGCAACCAGGAAGGACATGGCACATGACCTATGCTCAGCCAAACAAGAGGACAAGAAGGAAGTCTGGGATCCCTTCCAGTATCATCAGTCATAGTAGCATTCAATGTCCAGGGAGAGGAGTAGTGGAACCCAAAGTGCCTGGCCCGTGACATTTTCTGTGGTTCCCAATGCCCAGATTTCCTTAGTTCTGGTCCATCTTCTAAGTCTGGTTCAATAGCTTTCCCATCAACTCCATGAAATATTTGATATCTTTTCAATCAATTCCCTTTCTACTTAGGATAAATAAAATCACTTGATGTCATGAAACACTGGATCAGCAATTGTTACAATGAGAGGACTTCAGACAACAGATCTAGAATGGAGGGGAATCTAGACTTGATTATATAACCTAGGTGAGGTAAAGGCAGTGAACCTTCATGAACAGAAATCTGGTAACCCATGGCCCAGAATGGAAAAGTAACTAATCAAATTACAACTTTTCCAGTATCTGCTTGAAAATAAGCATTGGGGGACCACATTGTTAATGCCATATATAACAGCATGAAAAATCAAGACTGAAGAGTGACATAGCTAATATTAGAAAAGTGAAAGAAAGAAAATGACACACTGAAGTCCCTAATTCTTGACTGAAAGCAAAACTAAGGACTCTTTATGTCTGTGCTAAAAAGAATGTCTTATTTGTTGTAGCAGCAGTATAAAACTACCTAAAATCAAACCCCCACTTTAATAGGGGAGTTAATGCATAATGTCAATTAAAACCCAGCCTCATTAAATGCCTTATATGAACGTTAGGGCATCAATAAAGAAAGAGTATTTGCAGTTGAGAATTGCAGGTGTGTAAGGATTTCAAGAACTCAAACACCCAAATCCCATATTCAATCTCCAGTTCAAGCTACCCTTCCTCCCACATCTGATAAGGCCATTCATGTCTTATCTGAAGATTCTGTAATTCTCTGTCCTTGCTAGAGTTGCCCTACAGAGGGAGCCTAAATCAGTTCACAGGCCCTGAAGCCCCATAACCAAGGGAAGCCAGAGAGGCTTTAAGAGTCCTAAAATCACTTCCTGAAAACATACTGGCAATCTTCCTTCTCTCCTTTCCCAAAGGGACCTGTGAATATCTACCAAAGAACCTGTGCATTGGGCAAAAGAAAATCTCTTTTCAGAGATTACTAAACACTGGATTTGAGTTACCACCACGGCCACTCACTAATTAGAGTGAAGGCTTAGAAGATTCTGGTGATAAATAGTTTGAGTCCAAGTCGCAGTCTGCTTTAAAGTGGACATAACGACACTCTGGACTCAGCCCATGATGGTTCATGAACCTGTTTTCTAAGGATTTGTCTATCGCTGGTAGCGTCCCCATATTATTTCTGATCCACAAGTAAAAGGAGCCTAATGGAAGCCCCACAGGTTACCCATCCACTTAAAATGAAAAATAAAGAGCAATACCGTATCTTAGGGAATTATAGCAATTAGCAAGACCGTGAAATGCAGGTATGGTGACTCCTAGTATATCCCCACTTAACTTTCTGGTTTGTCCAGCACAGAGGACGGGGGCTTCTTAGAGGATGATGCTCACTTGACATAAGCTTCACTGGAGAGTGATTCCAACTACAGCTGCTTTTCCAGATGTGGCCTTCTTACCGGGGAAAGTTAACCTAGTCCCTGATGTCTGATATTTATTCATTTGTTAAACAAATTTGCATTGAACATCTAGTGTTCCAGGTAATTTTGTAGGTGCTAGGGATATTACAGTGAACAAAACAAACAAAAATGCTTATCCTTATCCTTATGGAGTTTTAGATCTATCAAATATTTTTGTCTTTTCGGATACATACCAGAAGCATCTTGCTTTTACCTAGCAGGGATAGGACACCTTATAGAGTTGTCTCCGGCCTTTTCTAGTGCTGTCACGCAACGTGGTATGCAGGAAATTTGACTCTCACCATTCCACAGAACAACTCTGAAAACTACACCATACTGAGCAGGAATTTGGGTTCAAATCCTATCTCTACTGCTTACTAGCTGTGTGAATCTGGGCAGGTTATTTAAGTTCTCTGTGCCTCCATTTTCCTCTCCATAAAATGTAAAATCTCGTGGTATTTTTGTGAGAACTAAAGGAGTTAATATTTATAAAGTGCTTTAGTACCTAAAGGAGTACATTTTCCGCAACAATGGTTTTCATATAGAGAGAAGCCAGGACTTTCGAGTTACCATGTCAGCTTCTGTGTTCCCTTGAGGAAAGAAGAAAAGAAAAAAAAAAAAAAAAGAGGTGGGAGGTTATTGTCTTGACTGGATCCTTACTACCAAGGGTTAGCTGAGCTGCTACTGTTCAATGCAGACAAGGATAAATAAGTACAAGGGAAAAGAGGTAAGTTCCATGATGCCTCATATTATTTTCGTGTCTGGAGATAAAATTAAAGACATGTTAAGACAAGCAAATCCACACACGACCACCAAGGGTTTCATTTCCTTAGGAATGAAGGTCTGAGTAACTCAACTAAATGAAAAACACTGAGCATCTGAGATACAGGTGGCTGGCAAAAGAGACCTGAAATATGTATGAGAAGGCAGAAGGTATAAATACTAGATATTGACTTGTGGCCAGAAGTATAGGTAAGGACAGTAAACGTCACGCATTTCCTTCATTGCTGTGACATAAAAATCTAGAAAGAAAGGTATACATGAATACTGTACAGCCAAAGGATAAATTACAGTCCTTTTTTTTTTTTTTTAAAGGATGGGCTTCCTATCTGAATGGTGTCCTTAAATTTGGAGAAACTGTCATTGTGTGAATTTTTTTTTTTAAAGATTTTTCTTATTCTACAGAGAGACACAGTGAGAGAGGGAACTCAAGCACGTGGAGTAGGAGAGGGAGAGAGAAGCAGGCCTCCCACTGAGCAGAGAGCCCAGGACCCTGGGATCACGACACAGAGCAAAAGGCAGAAGCCTAACCAGTGAGCCACCCAGGCACCCCCCATTGTGTGTATCTTGTGGGAAGTAGTTCCTCTCCTCTGCTAACAAAGAGAAAAGACCAAATCCTGGCTTTCCCTGAGCCCTGGCTGCCGGGCTAAGGGCACGCTAAATCTGGCCATCAACACTCCCACATAGGACTTCGAATCTTGAGTTAGTCTCTCAAAGAAGCAAGGTCAGTTAGTTGGAAGCAAGGTCATGCCAAGAGGGCACCCAGGGTCCAGGGCAGCAGTACTACTCACAGCATTTATGTTCAGCAGGAGCAACAGAAGGGCCCAAATCAGGGACCTGGGTGGCTCTGTCAGTTAAGTGACTGCCTTCAGCTCAGGTCATGATCCCGGAGTCCTGGGATTGAGCCCTGCATCACGCTCCCCACTCAGTGAGGGGTCTACCTGGCCCTCTGCCTCCACCCTTCCCCCTGCTCATGCTCTCTCTCTCTCTCAAATAAATAAAATCTTAAAAAAAAAAAGAGAGAAGCACCCAAATCAAACTGTTCCACTGGGGAGTCCTTGAAAGAAGTTCTGGTGGCTCAGTTTCGTACCACAGTCTAAATAAGGTTCTCCAAGTTTCCCATATTTTCTTTGAGCTCTCTAATATCTTATCAATAAGCTTCTTTTCTGTTCAAAGTCATGAGTTACTTGATGTGGTGTGCAACCAAGAACCTGGGCAAGTTCTCACAGGAAGAAAGGACGGAAAGGAAATATATTAAAATGTCAACATTTTCAAATTAAAGTGATTTTTATTTTCTTTTTATTTTTCTGTATTTTCCAAAGCAAACATATATTATTTTTACAACTAAAATGTTAGTAGACATAATAAAAGTAATCCTAGTCAATGGTAATTAGTCTATTAGTAAGCCAACTTTAGAAAAGTAAAGTACTGAGGAATACATAAAAGACAGGTTTTGCCGGTGGGTAGGAAAAGGTTGAAGTAGGGAATACTTCTTTCAGACAACAGACCTAGGTGAGACAGTGACACAGGTCTTTTAGAGAGAAAAATACCTGAAAAGCGTATCTTAGCTTAGGCTAGCTTAGGCTGCCATTAACAAAATACCACAGACTGAGTGGCTTAAACAACAAACATTTGTTTTCTCACAATTCTAGAAGCTTGATATCAAGATCAAGTTTCCAGCAGCGTTCGGTTTCTGGTGGGAGCTCTCTTCCTGGCTGCAGTAGGGGAGAGCTCTCTGGTGTCTTTTCTTGTACTGACACGAATTCTATTGGATCCAAGCCCCACCATATGACCTCACTTAACTTTAATTATTTCCTTAAATGTCCTATCTCCAAATACACACATAATGGGGGTACGGCTTGAGCATATGAATTTGTGGGGGACAGAAACATTCAGTCCATAACAAAGCAGATGCGACATTAAAGAAAAATTTATGCTGGTTCTGACACTTTCAGAACCCTACGTGAAGAAGAAATGTTCAGAGGAAGGGAGGGAAAAGGAATACAGATATTGTCCTTTCAAACATTTGGCATGACCTTGTGGATGCATGCCTGAAAGCGCATGGTAGACAAGACATAGCAGAGAGGAGGTCAAGCACTGAAGAGATCATACTATTAGGTGGGTCATTAACATAGATACAGTCTATTCTCGTTATCTGCAGATTCTGTATGTGTGAACTCACCTACTTACTAAAATTTCTGTGTGACCTCAAAATTGATGTTGATGGCGCATTAGTAGTCTTTTGTGGACATGCAGACGGGCAAAAACTCTAGTTGCCCAACACACACTCTCATAGCTGAGGTCAAACAAGGCGTCACTGTCTCCTTGTTTCATACTGTAAACAACTGTCCTTTTCACGGTCTATTTGGTGCTGTGTTTTCTGTATTTTTGTGCTTTTTTTGGTAACTTCACTCTTTAAAATGGCTCAAGACTCATGCTAGAGTTCGGTCTACTGTGTTTAAGTGCAAGAAGGCTGTGATATACTTTATGAAGAAAATAAATGTGTTAGATAAGCTTCTTTCAGACCTGACATAGGGCAATTGGCTGTGAGTTCAATATCATGAATCAATAATACATATTAAATCATGTGTCTCTGAACAGAAACACACATAAAACAAGGTTACGTATTGATCGGTTGATGAAAATGTTGTAACCAGAGGCTGGCAACAACCTACACCTGTATCTCTCCAAGGGGCCCAAGGGGCAGTGGTCCAACATTCACAGATTCAGTGTTCACTGCTACTTTACAGAACATGTCACAGGTAATGAGAATCAACTTGTATTTAAATTGCCAAGAATTATGCAGAAGTAGTGCTCGAAAGAATGACAGGAAGCCCGAAGATACTTCTTTTTTCCAAGGAAGAAGAGTGACCCAGGCATCTGGAGATGACTACAACGAGAAGGAGTAGAAGGTGGTAAAGTCTGATGGCTTAAGATGCAAAGCTGGAGGGTTTTAGAAAGGAAAAAGAAATTTCTGAAAGAATCAGCAAGGACCAATTAAACACAAGGAATGGTCTAACCTCAGAAATGTGAGACATCAGGGGCAGGCTTGTGACTTTTTTCTTTTCTTTTCTTTTTTTGGTTCTCGACAAGCTCTAACCCTCTCCAGGCCTGTGGGCACCCCCTCCTCCTGTCTAACAGGAGCCCTGTTTCCCCCGCTCCTACACAACTACAGTAGCAGGCCAATGCACTTCTAAACCTCCATGTTGGGAAATAGAGAAGGTCAGCTGTGGAGCGCAGAAGCATTATTCTGTTTTACAACTCAAAATATCACAAAATATAACAATTTTCCTTTGCTATTTCTATATAAACACTTCTATTATGCCCATAGAAGACAAAGGTTACCTTTTGAGGGAAATTATTCATAAGGGAAAAAATGAAAACTGTGAACAAGTCAGTTAGGTGATCTCTTCAGCATATGAAACTAGGGCTTCAACCTATGACTAATCCGAAAGATGAAAACATAATTGAATTGCAGCAGCACTCCTCTCTATTTAATTTAACTTTGAGAGGCCTGGTCAATGTTCTCTTAAAATTAATTTCACTGAGTGATACTTCAGGGATGAAAGAGAAATAGAACTTATAGTTAAATAGGGGTGTCTAGGTGGCTCAGTCCATTAAGCATCCAACTCCTGGTTCTGCTTGCTTCATGACCTAGGCTTCCTGGGATCGAGCCCTACATCAAGCTCCATGCTAGGGTGGGGGAGGGTCTGCTTGAGATTCTCTTTCCCCCTCTGCCTCTGCCCCTCCCCTCCCCTCTCTCACTCTAAAAATAAATGAATAAATCCTTTAAAAAAAGAACTTAAAATGTAATCACACATATTTATAAACATGCTGTAGTTTATTCTTTATGTTTTTACTCCCAACAAAGAAAATTGTTGATTAAGCCTTCTGGCTTTAAAAAAAAATCTTTGGAAAAGAGGCCTCCTTCTGAAAAGCTCAAAGATCAGTGGTCAATCTTAAAGCACTGAAAAAAATTAACAAAAAAATGTAAAATTCACTCTGCCTTCGTAATTAAGCCAGCGTGTAGTAAGTTTTCTTTAGTGTTTTAGCAGCTATTAGATTCTTGATTTAAAATTCACCAGAAGTTTAATATTGAACATTAAGTTCCAAAAAATATTCAGACTTAATTTTCTATATTTATTTTGGGTTTCTCATCTAATTCCTTTTAAAAACACTGAAGTGGAAATCAAATAACATGCCAATTTGACAAGGTCTTTCTGCCTTCAGGAACAGGAAAAACAATATATTGGTAGCACCAACCAGAAAGGATTGAATATCTAACTGACTCAAAGTTTAATAGAATAGCTGAACTAGGGTACAGTGGGGAGAAATGTTTCATGGGGGTAAAAATGGTCTAATTTCTATAAGAAATATTTTAAAGACACACTTGGAACTCTTGACTGAGTAAGTTAAAGAAAGAATAATACTGCCAAGGGCTGGTACAAGTAGAGGGAAGCAGGTGCTCTTACTCACAGTTGGCAGCAATATAAACGGAGTCCAACTTTCTGGAAGGCAATTTGGCAGAAGCCATAATAACAGATGTCCTCACTGACCAGGACTTCCACTTCTTGGAATTTATCCTAAGAAAATAAATGGAAGATGTAACAAAATATCCCACATTGATTTCTTGGTTGCTGAAAGTTAGAGAAAATGGAAACAATGAAAATGCCTACAAATAATGAATTATTTCCATAAATAGATCTTTCTTCTCCTACCCTTGCCCACCCTCTTCAGTCTATTCTCAGCACAGTGGCCAGCATCATCTAATTAAAATGCACTGACCTGGGGCACCTGGGTGCTCAGTCAGTTGGGTGTCCAACTCTTGGCTTCAGCTCAGGTCATGAACTTGCAGTTGTGAGATCAAGCCCTACATCAGTCTCCATGCTCAGCATGGAGTTTGTTTCAGATTTTCTGTCCTTCTCCCTCCCCCTCTGCCCCTTTCCCTATTCCCACATGTGCTCTCTCTCTCAAAAATGAATAAATAAAATCCTTAAAAAAAAATGCAATGACTTGATGGTTATGTCACTCCTATGCTCAAAACCCTCCAGTGGTTCCCCTTGCTCAGGGTCAGAGCCAAATCTTTATCCTGGTCCAGTCCACATTTTGCACGGTACAGAGTTACCATTTAAAAAGTGGCTCTTGGGGCACTTGGGTGGTTCAATGGGTTAAAGCCGCTGCCTTCAGCTCAGGTCATGATCCCAGCGTCCTGGGATCGAGCCCTGCATCGGGCTCTCTGCTCAGCAGGGGGCCTGCTTCTCTTCTCTCTCTGCCTGCCTCTCTGCCTACCTGTGATCTCGGTCTGTCAAATAAATAAAATCTTTTTTTTTTTTAAGATTTTATTTATTTATTTGACAGAGAGAAATCACAAGTAGGCAGAGAGGCAGGCAGAGAGAGAGAGGAGGAAGCAGGCTTCCCGCTGAGCAGAAAGCCCGACGCGGGGCTCGAACCCAGGACCTGGGATCATGACCTGAGCCAAAGGCAGCGGCTTAACCCACTGAGCCACCCAGGCGCCCCAAATAAATAAAATCTTAAATAAATAAATAAAAAGTGGTTCTTGGGGCACCTGGTGGCTCAGTGGGTTAACCGTCTGCCTTTCGCTCAGGTCATGATCCCAGCATCCTGAGATAGAGACCTGCATTGGGCTCCCTGCTTGTCAGGAAGCCTGCTTCTCCCTCTCCCTCTGCCTGCCACTTCCCATACTTGTGCTTGCTCTCGCTCTCACTCTCTCAAATAAATAAATACATAAAATCTTTAACAATAAAAAAATGGCTCCTCCCTGGGCATCTGGGTGGTTCAGCCAGTTGAGCATGCCCGACTAGGTTTCAGCTCAGTTAATGATCTCAGGGTCATGATTTCGAGCCCTTCATCCAGCCCCGTGCTCAGCGTGGAATCCACTTGAGATTCTTTCTCCCCCCTGCTTATGCTCTCTCTATATCAAAAATAAATAAATAAATCTTTAAAAAGAAAAGAAAAGAAAAAGTGGCCCTTCCATGAACAAGTATATGTGTTCCAGGTAACCTGTGGTCTTTACTTTAGACCAATTCACTTTAGACATCGAAGAACCTAGAATCTTAAAACAGTTCCCTTGTGAAGGACAATCCATTGGATATTCACCTTGACAGATATCCTGCTACATTTTCACATTTTCTTCAGAACTGCGATTGTATAAGAGATACTGAACAGAAAGCTGTTTTTCCCAATCACCATCAAGTGGCTATCATCTCTCACCTGGACTACTGCAAAGCCACCTACTCCATTTCTTGACAGCCACCCCTGTCCCCTCTAATCTATTCTCCACACTATAAAGCAATCTCTTTCTGGGCAGAAGACATGAATAGACACTTTTCCAAAGAAGACATCCATACGGCTAACAGATGGATGGAAAGATGCTCAACATCACTCATCATCAGGGAAATACAAATCAAAACCACAATGAGATACCACCCCACACCTGTCAGAATGGCTAAAATAAACAACACAGGAAATAACAGATGTTGGCGAGGAAGCAGAGAAAGGGGAATGCACTGTTGGTGGGAATGCAAACTGGTATAGCCACTCTGGAAAACAGTATGGAGTTCCCTCAAAAAGTTGAAAATAGAACTACCCTACAATCCAGTAACTGTACTAGAAGATATTTACCCAAAGGATACAAAAATATGGATTTGAAGGAGTACGTGTACCCTGATGCTTAGAGCAGCGTTATCAACAATAGCCAACTGTGGGAAGAGCCCAAATGTCCACCGACGGATGAATGGAAGAAGGTGATGTGGTATAGCTATACAATGGAATATTACTCAGCCATCAAAAAGAATGAAAGGTTGTCATTCACAATGACATGGACAGAGCTAGAGCATATTATGCTTAATAAGTCCATCAGAAAAAGACAAATACCTACGATTTCACTCATACGTGGAATTTAAAAAACAAAACAGATGAACATATAAGACAGGGCAAAAAGAGAGAGGGAAACAAACCATAAGAGACTCTCTCTCTTTTTTTTTTTTCTTTTCTTAATTCATTTGAGACAGAGAGGGGGAGCATGAGCAGGGGAGAGAGGCAGAGGGAGGAGGAGAAGCCAACTCCTCACTGAGCTGGGAGCCCAACACAGGGCTCAATCCCAGGACGTGGAGATCATGACCTGAGGTGAACACAGATGCTTATCTATCTGAGCTACCCAGGCGTCCCACCATAAGATACTCTTAACCACAGAGAACAAACTGAGGTTTGATGGAGGGAGATAAGAAGGGATGGGTTAGATGGATGATGGGTATTAAGGACAACACTTGTCGTGTTGAGCACTGGGTTATATGTAAGTGATGAATCACTGAATTCTACTCCTGAACCAATACTGCACTGTATGTTAACTAAATAGCATTTAGGTAAAGATTTGAAAAAAAAAAAAAAAAAAAAAACTTTTAAAAAAATTTTTAAAGGTTTTATTTGTTTATTTGTCAGAGAGAGCACAAGCAGAGGGAGCAGCAGGCAGAGCAGGCAGAGGGAGAAGCAGGCCTCCCGACAAGCAAGGAACCCAATGCGGGACTTGATCCCAGGCCCCTGGGATCAGGACCCGAGCCGATGGCAGACGCTACCTGACTGAGCCACCCAGGCACCCCAATAATCTTTTTTTTTTAAAAAGGGGTCATAATTAACCCACACTTAAAACCCACTGATGCAGGCACCTGGGTGGCTCAGTGGGTTAAAGCCTCTGCCTTCGGCTCGGGTTGTGATCTCAGGGTCCTGGGATCGAGCCCCACATCGGGCTCTCTGCTCGGTGGAGAGCCTGCTTCCTCCTCCATCTCTCTCTGCCTGCCTCTCCGCCTACTTGTGATCTCTGTCTGTCAAATAAATAAATAAAATCTTTAAAAAATAACAAAACCCACTGATGCTTTCCTATTTCTCTACAGTTGAGGATCCAAATTTCTGATGGTCAAAGTTCTAAAACAGTGCTATACAATGGAAATATATTATGAATCACGTATGTAATTTTAAAAATTTATAATACCCATCATTTTTTCAAAAAACTTCAAATGATAAAATACTGTATTTCATTTTAGTCAATCTATCCAAAATAATTATCATCCCAATATGTATTTACTAATTCAAGTTGCTCTTAAACATTTCACTACAAAAAGCAATAGTAGTTATGTGAGGTGATGATATGTTAACTGACCTCATTGTGGTAATCATTTCACAATATATACGTGTATCAATCCATCACATTGTACATCTTAAACTTGCACACTGTTACATACCAATTCCATCTCAGTAAAGCTGGAGATACTTTACATTCAGTTTTTCATACTAAGTGTTTGAAGCCTACTTTATATTTTATCTTTGTAGCCCATCTCAAATTGGCAAGCCACATTTCACATGCTCTATAGCTCCATGTGGTTGGGGGCCAGTATATTAGACAGTGCAGCTCTACAAGGTCAAGTATATGCCCACCCCTTGAGCTTTCATACAACAAATCTAAAAGAAGAGAAAAACCAAACTTTTAGGTGGGCAAAAGATTTGAATGACATTTCACAAAAGGAGATATACAAATTGCCAATAAGATGAAAGATACCCAACAGCTTTAGTCATTAAGAAAATGCAAACCAAAATCAAACTGAGACACCACTTGACAACCCTTCACACCCACTAAAATGGTTATAACTAGAAAGACAGACAATAACAAGTGTAGACAAGAATATGAAGAAACTGGGACCCTCATGTATTATTGTTAGGATTGGAAAATGGTGCACGAATGACACCCAGTCTCACCAGCTCTACAGGCTGGCCTACACTGTACTTAGTATTAGCCATACAAGCTTCACCATAGCTTGGAAACCATACTATGTCCTCATACTTAGTTGTGTTGTCCTAATGAGGTCATACTAATTTCATTGGAAAGCCGCTGAAACAAATACTGGCTCTAAGTCCTGCCCACTAAGCAGGCACTGTTTCCTGACTGGGTGATTCACTATGGGGAAGTTAGGAAAGCAATGGATTTTAGGTCAGTGGCCTGGGCATGAGCCCACCCCACCAATCTCTGCCTGTGTGACGTCAGGGAGCTGCTATACCATTCTAAGAGGCAGCTTCTGCTTCTGCAAAAGCAGGTTTAATAACAACTTATCAAGCAGCCCTGTACATCAAGAGAGGCAGCATATAAGAATGAGCTCTGTAGTTACAAATGCTCCATGAGTCTGGAGTTGCTAACCCTTGCCTTCCTTGCTGTTTGTCTTTTGCACTTTGCCCTACTGTTTCAGTTAGTCCGCTGGGATATGCAAATTATCCCCCTGTGGCTATAGTACAAGGAACTACCTGATCCCCTTCAATCCAACTAGAGAAAGGTACACTGAGAAAAGTGTATATAAAGGGGTACCACCTGACTAAGTGCTTGATACATTTATGCTCTGAGTGTTTTAAATGACCTTTCTCCCAACTGCTGATCATAGTAGCTTGATTTAAAATCAAGAATATTGGGGCTCCTGGGTGGCTCAGTGGGTTAAAGCCTCTGCCTTTGGTTCAGGTCATGGTCCCGGGGTCTTGGGATCAAGTGCCGCATCGGGCTCTCTGCTCAGCAGGAAGCCTGTTTCCCCCTCTCTCTGCCTGTCAAGTAAATAAATAAAATCTTTAAAAAATATATTAAAAAAATAAATAAAATCAAGTATGTTATTGCTAAAGTTGGCACAAAATCTGAGGGATGACATTTGTTCTCTTCTTTATAGTTTACCTGTATTTTTTTTTTCAATTTTCCAGAAAAAAAAAATACACACACACACACACACACACACACACACACACACACACATCACTCTTTAGGGGAAAGTGTTGTTTAAAAATTAAAAGAAAGAACTTTAATACTGATTCTATTTTGGACCAACCATATATAACTAAAGCTTTCTTTCTTTTCTCTTTTTTCTTTTTTCTTTTTTTCTTCCTCTCTTCCTCTCTTTCTTTCTCTCTTTCTTTCTTTCTTTCTTAGCTAGGGTCCATGCCCCGTGTGGAGCCCATTGCAGGGTTCAAACTCACAACCCTAATATCAAGATGTGAGCAGGGATCAAACTTTCAAAAACACTTTTCAAGTACAAGGTTTTGTTATAAGAACTCTGTATATACTAATCATCTCAACAAGTCTATGAAGTAGGTAATATTACTTTACTTCTTTTTACGTATGAGACAGTAGAGACCCAAAGAATAAGCATCTACCCAGCATCACACGACTAGTAAGTAATGGAGCTGGGATCTGAACTGTAAAAAGAAAACCACAGGCCCATAATGAAATCACTTAGTCCAAGTCACCAAACCAGAACTTAATACCAAACCTAACTGCAATTCCAACCTCCCGGGGAAATGTGGTCCAACCTCCCGGGGAAATGTGGTCTTAATGGTCAGTCAGGAATTTTTTGATGAGCACAAATGAAATAATGTGTCATATGTGACCTCTCCATTCCCTCCCCTTGCCCAAGGAAGATGAGGCAATCGCCTATTAAAACCCTCTCTCCTTCCCCCTAAGGGAAGGTGACTTTGCCTGAAACAACCCCTTCTTTTCTTTTGCTAATGACTTCCTTACCCCATTACCCTTCCTATAAAACCCTTCCTTTCTGTACAACTCCTCGGAGTCCCCCTCCATCTAGCATCCCTGTTGCTAAACAGGATGCTGCCTGACTCATGAATTACTTAATGAAGCCAGTTAGATGCTCAAATTTACTCAGCTGAATTTTTGTTTTTTAACAGAACTCAAGTACTTTGGTGTCAGAGTTCTTGCTTTTAACTAGTATTTTACCTAGTGACTAGTATTACCATCTACCAAAAGGTCCAATTACACGAGCAGGCTCCCTTGGGGAAAAATTAGTGTTCTACTAGACTGTGGGAGCCCCAAAGCAAGAATAGTGTTATCTATCTGCTTCTGTACCAATTAGCTTTTGCTGCATAACAAACAAGTCTAAAACTTAAAGGACCTAAAAACGACAACCACCAATTTCAGTCACAGCTCTGTGGATTGGCACTCGGGCTGGGCTTTCTCTTGCTGGTCGTCTGCTGTGCTTAGCCCAGTTGTGTCAGTTAGCTGCAGGCCTGCAAGGCAGCTCTGCTTCCACCTGTTGGCGGTCAGTTGAGGCAACAGGAGCCCTGCGGCCACTGGTGTCTCATCATCCAGCAAGCTAGTCTGACCTTCTTCACCACGTGGCGGCAGTGCCAGGGTCCCAAGAGCCTGAAGAGTGGATAGGCCCTAGGGAACAACAGCTCTTCGGATCTCTGCTTGTATTACATTTGTTACTGACCCAAAGCAAAAGCAAATCAAATGGCTAAGCCCGGAATCAGTGTCGGAGGGGACTACCCTAAAGGCCTAAATACAGAGGGGTAAATAATTGGTGACCACTTACACAATCTACCAATATCTCCATAGGCCAACACAGAACCCAGTAATAAGTAATAGGCACAAAATAAATGTTTAGTGAACTGAATGCTGTTTCCCCTTCATGAAAAATCAAGATAAGACCAACAATCTCTCTCCTCTCTGCACTAAGGAGACCACATCAAGCAGATGGAAGAGTCTGACCGACCCCTCCTCACAGAGGTACACCTCACTGTGGGTGATGGGGCCTATCACTGGACAGTCACCTCCTAACACAGGGTCTTCTCAGCTCTTGGGGTGAGGAGTGTGTTCTTACTGGTGGCTACTTCCCAAGCCCTTAGAATCCCAGGATTTGCTCCTATCAATGATTTCCTCAAGCTTCCCAAGGGATCGCCTTTTCTCCCACAACCTCTGTGGGGTCCCCTCAGGGACACCTCTATGAAGTTGCTCCAATCAGCATCCCTGGTCACCCTCTAGTGGCTCCTTAAAGTTGTACAGCCATTTTAGGAAAACTTCAAAACCATTCTATGACTGTACCAGAAGAACGGCTGTGTGTGCTTTAGGTCAGTAGTTTTCAACAGGGGGCGCTATTTCCCCCGGGGGGACATTCAGTAGTGTCGCAGAGATTTTTGGTTGTCCCACCTGGGAGAAAGGTGCTGTCATCTAGTGAGTAGAGGCAAGGGATGCTGCACGTCCTACAAGCACAGGACAGCCCCATCACACAGAATGATCCGGTTCAAAATGTCCAAAGTGTCGCAGCTGAGAAACTGCCTTAGATTCAGAGCGAGTCTTCCTTCATCTTAAGGAGGCACCCACTGCCCCACCCGGGGTTGTTACATAACTGGACAAAACATTCCCTCTGGGAAGAATCGATATTTAGTCAACAACCCTAAATTCTGTGTGGGCAACTTAACCCTCAGGAACAATTTGGGCAGCATCCTACAATTCCACAGGTTAGACAGACAAACATAGTTCTAAATGGGAACTTGGTTACATGCAAGATGATCTTATCGTCTCTTTCCATTACAATCTATGCTCAGTCCTACTGATTCTGAGAGCAATTTTCACAGAAAAGAGGCGTGCTTAAAAGTTTTTATTGTAAGCTAGTTAATAGCCTCAGGAAATAAAAAGGGCTTCCAGTGGCAAACAGCATTGTGGGACTTCCCTGTGAACCATCTGAACCCTTTGATAAAATGCACATTAGTTGCAAGGAATAAATGACAGGCATTCGGTTTTAACAAAATGACAGTTGTTTCATGGAGGAAGAGAATTTCTTACTGTCAGAGAGAACACCAAGCACCGAGGGAATGAAAGCTACACAGACATTGACTGCTATGGCAGCTCCATGTACAAAAGCAACAAGAAATAAAAGCCTTGGAACGAGTCGCCCATCTTACCATGGAGTTTTAACAGTGCTAATTAGAAGAGAGGAGCTGACATTTCCCTAACATGAAAGATAAACTAAAATATACCCGGGAAACTTACTTCTGAAAATTTCTCAGAAGAATTCAATAGTAAAGGTGCTTTTTGTTAACCTTGGACTTTATTCCTTACTTACTCACTTTCTTATGCTCCTTTATGCTAGTAGCCAGGAAGGTTCTCCTCACTCATCACCTGGAGCTCCTCATTCAAGAGTGAGGCGGGGAGAGCGAGAAGGAAGTGAAGTGTCCATGGCTCCAGCTGTTCATTGCTTTACTTTGAAACTCTTCCTCCACTTCTTCCCGGATTCTGAGGCTTCTAAACGCTTTCCTCTCCCTGCGCCCCATTCCCATCTCCTCTTTTCTTCCTCCTGATCTCTGCACCCCTGCCCTTGACATTGGCCGTATCTCCACACCATGCCTGGAATACCAACGTTGGAGGGAAAGGTGCATCACTCCCTCCGTACCCCCCTGGATTTGCCGGGTGGCACAAAACAGATTTAGAACAAAAGTCCCTCTACTATAGGTCCTTATCCTCAGGCAAGGCCATCCAAGGAAGAGCTAGTAGTCTATCACCAACCACTTGTATTAAGGACCCAGCTTCCTATGTGGACCTCATCCTCCATCCTCCAAGCTGGCTGCTACCTGTGACTGCCCATACCTCCAACAGTAATCAAGTGTGCCCAGGAGCAGGCCTTGGCAGAGGAGTTTCTCAAGAAAAAGTCCTAGTTGGGTTCCACCACTATTGGTTCTTATTCTAGAAGCTTCTAACTTCAGAGGACAAACTTCAAGGAACCATAAGGCTGGGTTCCCCATCCAGGCTAAGAACCCCCTTTGGCTGAACTTCAGTAATTTCCATCCAGTCACAACAGAGTCATAATCTCTGTGTTAAGTGGGAGCTCTGGATTATAAAGGACAGAGACAGCGGATGTGCTAGAACAAAAGGATGACCCAAATGTACACTGAAAAGAACACATACTTCTGAGTCTTAAAGTTCTTTGGAAGTGCATATTCTGTACTACACACTGCACTAAGCACTTTATATACATTTTCTCACAGCCTAGCCTGAGACCTTGGGCAAGGTGGTTAACCTCTGTTTCTGTTTCCTTTACCAGGTACACATAGCTACTTTACAGAGCTATTTTAAGACTTAGTTGAAATAATGTGGAAAGTTCCTGGCACATGGTAGCTGTCCTAGCCAGCTCGGGCTGCCATAATGAAATGCCATAGATTGGGGGGCTTAAACAACAGAAATTTACTTTCTCACAGTTCCGGAAGCTGGGACGTCTAAGATGTTGGGGCCAGCTGATTCAGTTCCTGGTGAGAGCTCTCTGGCTTAAGTTGCAGAAAGTCAAGTCCTCAGTATGTCCTCACATGGCCTTTCTTCAGTGCATATGCACATGGAGGGAGGGAGAGACCCCCATCTCCAAACACTGTCACACTGGGAGTTAGGGCTTCAACATACAGATTTTGGGGTGACACATTCAGTCCATAGCAGTAGGCATTAAACACATAGTAGCTATTATCACTATTAGAATGATTATTAATAAAATACATATTGACACTGAGGAAACGGCTACAGTGGCATGGCCTTGTCTCAAACAAAAGAACCCTGGCTCTGGCTTAAGTACTCACTTACCTGAACTGATCCTGGCAGAAAGTGAAGCATCGGTCTCTTGTTGCCCTTCTGAGGTTCCCACTGCTGGAGCAGCGCCGAGCTATTTCACCTTGCTGTATCTTGAGGCCTCCAGTGAAGAACGGTCCCCCATCACCGGCTGAACACCAATGACCTGGGCAAGGTGCGGCTGTGCCGGCTGACCATGATCCATTCAACCATCTGCATGGCATTCCCTATGTCTTGCCACATCTAAAGTGCTACAGTCCTTGGGGCTCTGCTTCCTTCCAGTTGGGCAACTTGTGATCTTGGTTGTTCTTCCTCATCCCGAGGATCCACAGCACCCAGGATCAAGATTCTCCCCTTTTTAAAGTTCCAAGCAGATGTCTCTACCTTCTCTTATTCTCTGATAATCCAACCCAGTTATAGGTTGTCTTTGGGGCAGCCTTAGTGCCTCCCAGGAAATTCTTCTTTTCCCACCCTGGGAAGGGTGAAAAGTATATTTATTTCTACCTTGATGATCATCAGCTTCAAGCAAATAAGCCTCAACCATTGTCTCCATGATTTAAAAAATATATATATTTGCTGACAAACAAGAGGCTATAAAATTTCAAGCAATTTGATGAAAGGGGAATAAATAACCTCATTGTTTTCATGGCATATGGAATATGGTGTTTCATGGAATATGGACTCTCACAGGTTCTTAGAGGCCATTTAATCTGCACTTCCAGAAGAAATTTTAAGGTCTCTCTCAGTCAACTCTACCTTTCACCTCACCAAATGCCAGCAGAATGTCTGATGAAAAGAATACCAACACCAACATCTGGACCTCCACAGATCTGGGCTCTGGACCAAACTCCTACTCAGTCTTGTGTATCCCCACACAACTCTGACACTGTAAGCCTGAAGTTAGGAATCGTGTTTCATACTTAAGTAGCACAACAAAAAGCACTTTCATTTTTAAAAATTTTTGTTCTTTCCATAATAGCTGGCTGAGAGTTAGTGGTTTGGAGAGCTGGAGGCACCCCTGAATGCCTTACCTTCAGTAAAATTACTTTTCCATGCATGAGGAGTACTATTGACTGGGAATACACAAGAATCCAGAAAGAAGCCAAGATCGCAGGAGAAAGGAGAGGAGGGGTACCCGGTGGCTCAGTTCGGTTAAGTGTCTGCCTTCAGCTCAAGTCATGATCTCGGGGTCATGGGATGGAGCCCCGTGTTGGGCTCCCTGCTCAGCAGGGAGTCTGCTTCTCCGTTTCCCTCTATCTCCTTCCCCTTGTTCATGTTCCGTCTCTGTCTCTCTCTCAAATAAATAAATAAAAATCCAACAGGATTTTTTAAATTGAAGGAAATCAGTCATTTATGACCATGAAAAATTTATTCTGCAAATATCAGCTCAGTAACTCTCTTATACAAGCATTTGCCCAGAGCTTGAGTGAATGTGGCAACCTGTCATATTCTATTCCTTCCTCATACTATTTCACAGCTTAAATCCTGTCCTGCTCATCTACACGCCAATTCAATACAGCTGCTGAAAATCCAGAGCCACAGGGTACAAAACTTAAGGCAATATTCAAATGTTTTTCAAAGCCTAGTGTAGCCTAACAATCAAAGAGTTACTCACTGCATCTTACACAGAAAGATGTAAATGTTATTAAATGGATCCTAAACTCCCTTTGGAAGGAATCATTCTGAAACTTCCACTGTCGGAACACTGTAACTACCATTTAAATATTCCCAATCCAGTCACACTTTCCCCACTACATGGTTTTCCTTAAAGTTTATTCTAACTTTGAGAATGTTCAAGAGTCTGGAACCAAAATTACAACTGATTAAAGCAATGTTTTCATCCCTGGCTGTGCATCAGAATCCTCGGTGCTCCCTCAAGACCAATTAATTCAGCACCTCCAGAGATGGGCCTGGACATCAGTATTCAGATTCTCATGGGTGGCCAGTGTTGGGAGGCACTGTACTAAAGGAGCTGCTTCTTGCTATCTCAGTAGAAAGGGGGGAGGGGGCATACCTGGGTCAGGCAGAGGGAGTTCATGAGCTCTGTAAGTACACCAGTTCCTGAGAGGGCTGGCAAGAGCCAAAAAGGATGCCCAGCTTTGGAGAACCTGGGCACCACCCAGAAATCTGAGGCAGGGACACATCCAAGAGGAGGAGGGCACCCCCACCACATATGTTGTCTCCTTGAGGAACCAGCCATGTTTCCACAGTTGAGCTACACACACAGAATCATTCTGGTATCAAGAGACTAATGTAGGGGCGCCTGGGTGGCTCAGTGGATTAAGCCGCTGCCTTCGGCTCAGGTCATGATCTCAGGGTCCTGGGATCGAGTCCCGCATCGGGCTCTCTGCTCGGCGGGGTGCCTGCTTCCCTCTCTCTCTCTCTCTCTCTGCCTGCCTCTCCATCTACTTGTGATCTTTCTCTGTCAAATAAATTTAAAAAAAAAAAAAAGAGACTAATGTAGCAGTAAGGAGAATTGGTTAAGCTTTCCTATAACACTCTCTTGCTTCTAGAGAAAAATCTGTATGATCTGTAATTCTGTAGGGAAGTTCTGTGTCCTCCAACCCTATCTAAGGCATCATTAAATTACTTCTCAATTGATGTTAAAAACAGTAAAAACAGGGGCACCTGGCTGGCTCAATGGGTAGAGCACGTGACTTTTTTTTTTTTAATATTTTACTTATTTATTTGACTGACAGAGATCACAAATAGGCAGAGAGGCAGGCAGAGAGAGAAGAAGGGAAGCAGGCTCCCTGGCGAGCAGAGAGCCCGATGCGGGGCTCGATCCCAGGACCCTGGGATCATGACCTGAGCCGAAGGCAGAGGCTTTAACCCACTGAGCCACCCAGGTGCCCCGAGCACGTGACTCTTGATCTTGGGGTCATGTGTTCAAGCCCCATGTTGGGCACAGAGTTTATAAACAAAACAAATACAATAAAGACATTGTTTGGTTAGGTCTTAACATTGATTTGTATATTATTTGCTGTGAGGCTGGTGGGCAAGAGCATAAGCACAGTGAGACAGTAGAGGTGACAGAGTGGTCTGATGGGGTACGGCCCACCCCTATTTCAAATGCCCAAATCTGATCTAAGAAGAACAGAGCACAGCACATGATATACACAGGTGAGTTTATGTATGTTTATCACTGTGATTAGTGAAAGAAAATAGACGATCCTTTCTGTCTATAGCTTCCCTATCACCTCTACCCATTCCTAGCTTATGGTTGTGACAAAGAGTTAAAAAGAGCAAGCAGATGCACACAAACACAACAGGACACTTCATTCCAGCACCATATATCAACCAACCAGTCATTGACACTTGAGACCTCAAGATGCAAAGACACATAATTCAAATTCTTATAGCCCCAAACAGTAGGTTGTCATTTTCCCATTGTATGGAGTGTACAGGGTGGCATATGCATGAAAAGAGTCCCAGAAACCCTCAGCATTACAGAATCAAACTGTAAGCTTCTGACAGTGTTACCCTGGAAATGAGTGCTGGGATTAAGAGAGTAGCAGGAAAAGGAAGGGTGACTCCAAAGAGAAGGAAGCAAGATACTTTCCTGGACTCAGAGAACCTCAGAGCTGAAGGTTCTTATTGGAGTTTCATGGCTAAAAATGACCTCAAACAACTGGTTATCCAACCTGTGAGCAATGCCTCCTGAAGCTGCCTATTCTATTTTCTGTTACTAATCAGACACATTAAAATGAATCTCTAGACTGTAAGCTCCACAGAGCATAGATCTTAGCCTGTGTTGTTCACTGCTATGTCTCAAGTGCCTAAATAGAACCTAGCACAGAGTGGTCCCTCAAAAAATAATTGTTAAATGAATGAATGCCTCCTGGTGGCTTCCCATGATGATTTTCTTTCTACCCCAAAATACCCAAAAGGCTATTTTTCTTCACTGTAACAGCCCAGCAAATATTTTAAGACAACTATCAACTATCATGTTTACCCCTTCCCAACCGCCACTGCAAATTTTTTCTTTTCCAATTTTCACATCTGTTCATTTATAACCATTTCTTAAAAAAAAAAAATTAAAAAAAAAAGATTTTATTTATTTATTTGACAGAGAGAGAGAGAGAGAGATCACAAGTAGGCAGAGAGGCAGGCAGGGGGAGAGGGGGAAGCAGGCTCCCCGCTGAGCAGAGAGCCCGATGTGGGGCTCAATCCCAGGACTCTGAGATCATGACCTGAGCCAAAGCCAGAGGCTTAAACCCACTGAGCCACCCAGGCGCCCCCATTTATAACCATTTCCTACAGGGTGGGATGCCAGTCCCCTCCCAAAGATGTATTGGATGTCTGTTGTACAGTCACCACTGGGAAGGGTCGGGACACTCAAACATATCCGCTCCATTCATCAGAAACAGACTCTGTCATCCACCTACATTGTTCTAATTTGTCTATCAGGACAATTATGAAAGACTTTGGCAAATGGCTAGTGTAAATCCAGATGAACTGTGTCTGCTATTTTGCCCCAATAGAGTTACCTGCCTACCTCATTCATCAGAAGGAGGAGAGGAGCAGGAGGAGGAGGGAAAGTAGGGAGAGGAAAAGGATATGAGGTTAATTTAGCACTACTTCATGACTTCATGCAGTGGTTCCCAACCTTGACTTCACTTTGGAATCACTTGGGAATTCTCTATTAAAAAAAGACTTGGGTAGTGGTGGGGTGGGGTGTCACGGGGCCTGGGGGGGCTCAGTCAGTTAAGCCTCTGACTCTTGATTCAGCTCAGATCATGATCTCAGGGTTGTGAGATCAAGCCCCACACTTGGTTCTACAGTAGGCATGGAGCCTGCCTAAGATTCTCTCTCTTCCTCCCCCTCTGCCCCTGCATCCCCCCCCAAATAAGTAAAAAATAAAAGATAGACTCTTGGGACCCCATCTGAGAGATTCTGATTTGATTGCTCTGGGATATAGGCTGAGCAAAAGGATTTTTCAAAGCTTCCCCCAAGTGACTGTAATGTATAGCCAGGGCTGAAGACCACTGCACTGCATTCATGCAAACTCCTGAGATCAACCCATCTCGTTTAGAGAGCTCACAATCTTCTTTTTAAACCTCTTCTAGAATATTGCATCTGGCCTTCCACCCTTTTTTGAAAGTAAAGTTTTAGCGGAACACAACCACGCTCGCTCATGTACACACTGGCTGCTTTCATGCTTCAACAGCAGAGGAGAGTAGTTGTGATGAAGACCATATGGCCCACAAAGCCTAAAGTGTTTCTTACCTGGCCCTTTAGAGAAAAAGTCCACCGACACCTAGCTTAGAATCAATATGAAATTCAGCAGCCTATAGTTTGTGGAACTCATGGCCTTTCGCTTTCCGAAGATCAAGGTGCTGTTATTTATTTGTTTCTTCTTAACATGTGGACCTTCCCATCTATTATTTTCCTAGACCCTCTCCTACTATGTATGATTTCTTAAGAGAGACTGGCAGTACTTTGGCAATATCACTTATCACAACTCTGAAGATTAGAAGTAACAAATTTTGTTCTGATACATTAATGTATGTAGTAGAAAACCTTTTAAGGTTGCCTTTGACTGCATTTAATAATTGTCATAATTGTCATATACATGAGAGTACTGACCAGAATGAGTGTGCATTTTCCAAGTGTTTGTTTATACTTCCTAACTGAGCATTCCACATACAGTGTGCGGCCAAGCATCCTACTCCATTCTCTGAACCTGCAAGCTATTAAAACCTAAAATTATAATCTATGTAACACGTAATACTTGATATATAATGTTTACTATTTAATATTTACTATATGATATCTAATAAGCAAGTTATATCTGTGAGGCAGGTATCACTGCTGTCACACTGTCTCCTGGGCATTTCTGAATTCCAC
The DNA here is from genome assembly GCF_902655055.1 of Lutra lutra. Classification (NCBI taxonomy): domain Eukaryota; kingdom Metazoa; phylum Chordata; class Mammalia; order Carnivora; family Mustelidae; genus Lutra; species Lutra lutra. The sequence continues at coordinate 86,974,712 of NC_062296.1, read as the reverse complement.
CCTGCAGGTGTTTCTAGAACTTATATCAATGATCCATAGGAAAAGAGCTCTAAAATAAAGGTATTTCACTAAAACTTTAGGCATGAATAATATAAGGGAAGACAGTGACTTGTAAGAATATCTACCCCACTCAACTTTCCTCAGATTATTCCCATATTGCACAATAATCTGAATTTCTTTTTTTTAAATTATTTTAAAGACTTATTTATTTATGTTTAGAGAGACAGCAAGTGGGGGGAGGGGCAGAGGGAGAGGATCTTTCCAGCCAACTCCCTGCAGAGCGAGGAGCCTGACACAGGTCTCCTTCCCACAACCCATGAGATCATGACCTGAGCTAAAGCAAGAGTTGGCCGATTGACCAACTTAGACACTCAGGTGCCCCATAATCTCACTTTCTGATATCATTCAGCATGATCTTCCAGTAGTATGATGTGAGCATTTGTTTTTTGCTTTTTGTGTGTGGGGTTTTTTTTTTTAAGATTTTATTTATTTATTTGACAGAGTGAGAGACAGTGAGGGGGAACACAAGCAGGGGGAGTGGGAGAGGGAGAAGCAGGCTCCCCACAGAGCAGGGAGCCTGATGCAGGACCGAATCAAAGGACCTGGGATCATGACCTGAGCAGAAGGGAGACACTTAACAACTGAGCCACCCAGGCACCCCTGGTGTAAGCATTTGTAATTATATCTAATTTTTACACATGTACTTCTACCCCAGGTGAGTTAGAATTAGTGATATTTTTATCTAACACCTGCACAGTTAATGCAGGCTTTCTTAGAGCCTTGTTTTCCATGTGACACTGGTAAGTCCTAGAAACTGCCACAGCCAGAGAAACTGCATCAGAGCGTGGACCTGCTTCAATCACAGACTCGCTCTGGTCCTAACAGCTTGAAAGTTCACAGCACACGATGCTGAACCAGGCTGCTGGCAGTCCTCAGAAATTAAGTGTGTAACCATGCCTCCTGCATGAAAATCACTTTTGTTTCAGTCAATAAGCCTATGAAGAAAATGGAATCATTAACCGGAAAAGTAAATTCTGTAAAAGCATTTTAATGCATCTAGTATATAAATGCCTTCTCCACTAGAAAGCCCTTTGACTGAGGGGGGTGGGAAAACTGCTGGGAATTAACAAAGGCTAAATGATCTTTGGAGCTACTCCTAAACCTTTCAGTGGTTTCATCTGAATCAGAAGTAATGCGTGGCTGTGCAGCATACCCCAGCACCAATACATACAATTTATTAATGTGTACTTTGACAAAAAGATAGAGGAACCCATTTGGATTACCTTAAAGTCACACATACTGAAAAGACACAATGGCATAGGCACCTGGTCTTGGAATGGCCAAGAAAATGTCTCTCAGCTCAGCTTCAGCTGAACTGCCACCTCACTACTCAGTGGTAGCTAGCCCTGCTTCCTGGTCTCTCAAGTTGTGACCGTTTACGTCACTGCTGATTTCTGGAAATATACTTCAAACGGTTGCAAAGGGCTTTTGTACTTTAAGCGCTGAGTGTGTAGGTTTTGTGATCAAATTCTTTCCAAAAGCACTCTATTACCCATAGTGGATTTGTACTATATTTCTCTCAGCCAGAGTGTTTAATTAACCAGAAGACCCCAGTTTCACACATAGCATAACCTAGTTGAGTATATCAAGTCTCAGAGAAATAATTGTTCTGATTCTACATCTGAGCAGGGAAAATCATACTTTGTTCTTTCCTCTGTCAGAATGTTCCACATCCCAGCTAACAGTAGTAGAGAGGGGATTTGACCCCAACCCATCACCTCTGAGCGAGGAAGATCACACTCTGTTTTTTCCTCCCTCTCAGTGTCCCACATCTCGGGTAAAAATGGTAAGTGTGGGATCTGGCACTGGCCGGACTGGTTCCATAGCTCACGTTATCTCCACTTCACAATAACACTTCGGGTTGTGTTTTAAATATCATCAAGTCTGCTTGCTAATTAAAATAAAGCTGGGGTAAATATTTTAATAAGACAATCAGTCACCTAATACTTTCTGTTGGCCAAATTCAAAGTTAAATATAGTCACTGTAGGACCTACCAATTCCACTCCCAGGTATATGCTCCCAAAAAGTGAAAACATGTTCACACAAAAACCTGTACATGAATGCTCACCGCAGCATTATTCACAAGAACCAAACAATGGAAACAACCCAAATTCCTACCGCTGATGAATGGATAATCAAAATGCAGCATTTCCACATAATGGAGTTTTATTTGTCCACAAAAAGGAATATTCTGACACATGCTACAACCTGGATGAACCTTGAAAATATTACGCTGAGTGAAAGAAGACTGACACAAAAGACCACATACATATTACTGTATTTACATGAAATGTCCATAAAAGGTGAATCTATAGAGTCAAAAGGGGGATTAGTGGCTGTCCAGAGCTAGGGAGATGAGAATGGGGAATGGGGAGTGATTGCTAATGGGTACAGAGTTTCTTTTTGGAGCACTAAAATAGTCTGGATGAGATAGTGGTGACGGCTGCATAACTCTTTGAGTATACTAAAACCCAATGACTTGTAAACTTTGAAAATCTGAATTTTATGGTATGTGAATTACATCTCAAATTTTAAAAAGAAAAGGAAGAAGGGAGGGGAAAAGGGAAGGAGAAGTAAACGTCTAGCACTGAGAGAGAATACTCAAGGAAGAAAACATTGGAATGGGATGGGGAGAGAGGGCTCCCCAAGGTTGGGATTCAGCCCTCATGGGGGAAGGTATAGCTGCAACCCACCTGATGGCAGAGAAGTTTGCCGGATCACCCTGGGCCAGAGATGGTCTATGAAACAAGTGGAGCCCTGGCTGGGCACTGCAGTCAGGGGCTGGCAAGCTGGAAATCCTCCTACTGAGGGCCAACAGGGGAAGGTGGTGGGAAGAAAACTGCCCACTGGGGTGCTGATAAAACTCATTAGAAAGCTGGCCTTAGAGGTATTGTTGAACTTGCTGGGAAGTTGGCAAGGGCACTGGCCAGACTCTACAGAAAGCCACAAGGGTGCCACCCACGGGGTGCCACTGAACTCACAGGAAAGCCAGCCAGGGCATCCATGGAAAGTGTTGTTGCTGGGCACACCACAGCTGGGGCACACGCAAAAGTTGCCATGGAACTGCCTCCAGGGGTGCCCCTGAAACTCAGTGGGGTGATCTTCACTAGATGTCTCACATGCCAACCTAATACCACAAGAGCAAGAAGAAGCAAAGCACACAGGATCCAAGAAAAGAAGCCCGGTCTTCCGCCAGAGTTTCTCCAGCACCCACTACCTATGAAGCTTAATCAGGTGCCAGCTGGCAATGGAAAAACATTCCATTATCACAATCAGGGCAACAAAGAGCAGATTTGGAGCTGAAAGACAAAAAATTGATAATGGGCACAAATACTAACAGCTGTTCTTCCAATACAAAAGTTGGTGTTCAAATAAGTTTGGAAAGTACTACTGAACATACCACCCGCATAATACACCTTGGTGTTTTAGCAGCACTAAGACATCCCATGGAAAAGAACCCCACTGAACTCTGCACAAAGTAGCATTTCCAAAACTTACTTGATCACAGAACTCTGTTTCTTCTGCTAATCCACACCCCCACAGAACATTCACTAGGAAACTCCTGGGAGCATGGTGTGGCGAGACGGGTGTGCAGTAAACAGAATAGGAGAGAAGCAACGGTGTCGAAGAGCAGCTTGTGTGCCTTCATTGAATCACATGGAGCCCGTCTGCTGTTTAAGGGACTCCTCTGGAACAAAATGCACACAAATGAAGTCATCTGGCTGGGCTCCTTCATGGCATTTCCATCATTTTACTTACTGCACACAAACCATAAGCTCTGCAGACATTGTGGAAATACAGTTTATTTAGGTAACTAAAAATATCCCCTGAGTGGCACTTGGCCATTGCTACATTTCTCAACTCTTCCTGTTTGCCCAGTTCTCGCTCTAAATTACCCCCTCGACGGTACAAGGAAGAGAGGATGGAATTTAAAAACTGGAGTTGGTACTAGGGTCAAAGGCCTTGGAATACCATAATCCTGCCTGGCCATTCACCCCATTTTATCTTTTTGGGGGTTCCTGAGGGAACTAGAAGTACAAAAAATAATGGATAAAAATCAAAACAGTGTTTTACTATATGCCCACTGAAAGGGGCAGACTGCAGCCAAGAAAGAGGAGAGCATAGGTGGGTTATGTGGGGAGAGAGTCCCTACACCATTCAGTCTTGGGTTCAAAATCCAGTTCCACACTACTTCTGGACAAAGTAGGGGAGGAGGGGGCACCTGGGTGGCTCTGTGGGTTAAGCCTCTGCCTTCGGCTCAGGTCATGATCTCAGGGTCCTGGGATCAAGCCCCACATTGGGCTCTCTGCTTGGCAGGGAGCCTGCTTCCCCCACTCTCTCTCTCCCTGCCTCTCTGCCATTTGTGGTGTCTCTCTCTCTCTCTCTTTCTCTCTCTCTCTGTCAAATAAATAAATAAAAATCTTAAAAAAAAAAAGTAGGGAACGAAAAAATTATTTTTCCTCTACTCTTTCAAATTCCCAGCTGGGGCCCCTGTAACTGAAGGCAAATTAGTAAGAGAAGCAAACAGAAGTTTATTAACATATATACCTCATGTATATATGGGAGATAGCCTGGGAAAACTGAGTAACTCACAGAGAGGGCTTAGAATTCAGGCTTAAATACCATCTACAGGCAAGGACAAAAGAGAGAAGAGAAAAAAGAGAGAGAGAGAAGGGTGTGAGGGAAGCCAGTTATGGGGAAATGACCAGGAAAAGTACAGTGAACAAGAGAAAGGTTTGTTATGCAGATTTAAGCCAATGCCTTCTCCATCAATAAGGACATGGAAGTGGCAATCCAAGCTACCAGAAAGATTCAAATTACCTATATAGAAAGTACAGAATTCCAGCCCTTTCTGCTCATTTGCCCTGGGGGAAGCCAGCTAGCATACTGTAAGCAGGCCTATGGAAAGACCCAAGTGGTTAGGAACTGAGGGAGGGCTCTGACCAACAGCCACGAACATCTAGGACCACCTGCCAACAGCCATGTGAGCGGGCCATCTTGGAAGCAAATCTTCCAGCCTCAGTCAGGTCTTCAGCTGACCACAGCCCCAGCTGACAGCATGGCCACAACCTCATGAGAGAGGCTGAGCCAGAACCACCAGCCAAACTACTCCTAGATTTCTGACCCTCAGAAACCAGATGAGAATAACTTTTTGTTGTTTTAAGTGACTAAATTGGGGGGTACTTTGTTATATAGCAATAGAAAACTAACACAGATTCTCCAAATACAATTCTGAATAAGTCATTCTGAATTCTGAGATTCTATCTCACTCCCACACACATACACACACACACACACACAAAAGCCTTGAATAAAATTCTCTCGTCATGGTATGTGATGAAACCAGGATAGAGATCTCCAAAATCTATTATAGCACAAGTACATTCCTTGCATTTATTCCCACATTCATTCACTCAACAAGTATCATCAAGCACTCACTATGTCCCAGGCAATGTTCTAGATCCTGAGGATAAATCAACAAGCAGGACAGACAAAAATCTCTGCCCTCATAGCACTTACATACTTAGTGAAGGAGAAACAAACAATATATAGAATGTTAGGTAGTACTAAAAGCTAATGAGGTAAAACAAAGCAGTGGCTTAGAGATGAATCAAACTTCACTTCTGGCTCTCAAAATAGTCCAGGGCAGTTTCCCTCCATGTGGTGATTCAGAGACAGGCCACTTTCATCTTCTGGCTCTATCTTCACAGAGTCTCAGAGTCTTCTGAAGATGACGAGCAGATGAAGAAAGTGTGGGATGAGAAGGTACACCTGCTTCTCAGTCACCTCCAACCAGGAGTGACACACATCCTTTCTACTCACAAACCATAATGTTACATGGCCCCACCAAGGTGCAAAGCAATCTGGGAAACGTAACCCCAACAATAGCTCTATCCGCAAAGAGCCAAATCTCTAGCAAATTTTCTCTGTTACAGCTTCATTGATCTATTCCAGCCTTGCCTGTTCTACCTGCCAGGGCAGACTTAAGCTCAGGCACACTCATGCCATGGCGGAACAGTGTCTCCCACCCTTATATCTAAAATCCCATCACAGGAGGGCCTGACTGGCTCAGCTGGAGGAGAATGCGACTCTGGATCATGGGGCTCATGAGTTCGAGCCCTACGCTGGGGGTGGAGATTACCAGATTACTCAGAAAAAAAATAAACTTAAAAAATAAATGAATAAGTAAAAAATAAAATCCCATCCCAAGAATTTAACCTTTATCTGAGTCATCTCCCTATTTAACAGCTTGCCAAATATGCAGTCACTTGTAGTGGTGGCATATGGAGTTCTCCCTCAATCCTTACAGAAGCTTACCAGATTTTCTTCTTCTTTCCCTGAGATAAGAAAAACCAGTTTAGCTGGTAACTCCATGAGTAGTAATGAGAGAATAAAAGGGAGGCAAGGTAGGCACATGCTAATAACCACTCAGAGCTTTGCCAAGAGTAAGTGCTCGGATTCTCCATCACAAACTTTCAATTACTCCAGGAATCATCTTAACTGCTCATCCACGGCCACTCTCCCAAGTAAAGGGAACACTTCACAAATGCAGATGAGCTGCACAGAGTCCTTCCCAAAGAGAAAAGAATGGCCCAACTTAATTGCACAAGTAGCTAATGTCAGAAGTAGTAACTGCAGTGAGAGCGGTTCATCAAAGCAAGTCGGGAAAGATGAGTCTATTTAAAAGCTAAATGGAGTCCTGAAAGGCAGACCCTGAAAAGAGTGATTTTTTTTTTTAAAGATTTTATTTATTTATTTGACAGAGAGAGATCACAAGTAGACGGAGAGGCAGGCAGAGAGAGAGAGAGAGGGAAGCAGGCTTCTCGCTGAGCAGAGAGCCCGATGTAGGACTCGATCCCATGACCCTGAGATCATGACCTGAGCCGAAGGCAGCGGCTTAACCCACTGAGCCACCCAGGCGCCCCGAAAAGAGTGATTTTTGAGGCTGATTTTATTTTAGTGCAAAAGATCCACTTTCCTCTTACTCCCCATGATTATTTTATACAAATTGCATTACATCAGTCCCTTGGGAAATACAGGTGTAAACTCCATTTCCACTTCCTAGGACTGAAAATGACTTCAGAGGAGCTAAATAGGAATTTTAAAACATTGTTTAAACATTCATATGTTCTGGAGGCAACAGATGCAAATGCTGAGACACACTGCTTTGGCTGACAGTTTCAGAGTCTCTAACATCAACCTGTAACCTTCTATGCTAAAGAAATTTGTTCACCCAAAACAATTTACCAACTTCCTCTTGGAAACACAAAATCTCAGCATATTTATATAAAAGTGAATTAATTTGTTAGCCCACAAGAATTAAAAAAAAAAAAAAACCACCCTGGGTTTTTATTAGCAATCACATCTGTTCCAGTTCTCTTTGAAACCGAATGTGTAAAATGCCACTACACAGACAGAATGTTGCAGTCATTTTAATCCAGGAGACACTAATATACATGCTGGTCTTAGTGTTTCTGTCTATGACATTAGAGTCAGACACTGTGTGAGGACATTACTCTCATTCTAAAGATGCTTCTTAAAGCCATGTGAAGGCTCCTCATTGGAAACCAGCAGAAAGGAACAGAATTTAGCACAGGGCATGTATCACTTTGGCATGAGGATTATTTTGACCTAAAAGCAATCAAAACCCAGCAGATTCAGGAAAAACTCTATCTCCAGCTCAATTGCCATCAGAAATGGGGTCTGTGCGAGGAAGAGAGCCATTACCAGAGATATCTTTTTACCTAAAAAATTTATCTCAGTAACAAGACACCTTTGCTTTCCAAACTTCTCCTTTCCCTTCCTGCGAATGGCCTTTCTCCCTTTTGGATCCCCACAGCCCTACTCAGCTTCTTAGCTCAAGATGTCGTATAAGTCTCAATTCCCTGACTGCCCTTGGGTCTCATCTTTTTGTGGAGCTTCCTTATGTACAAATTTAAATCTGGTTTTCTCCTGTTAATATGCCTTGTATCAATTTAATTATTAAACAGCCAAAGAATCTAGAACGGAAGAAGGTAAAATCTGTCCACCCCTACTTCTATTTGCAATTTGGCCAGGACTGTGTTTAGCACTGACAAAGTTTTCAGGAGAGGAGTATCTCTAAAGAACGAGGCTGCTTTTCTTTAGGTAGCTCAATATACCTTTGAAGATATATTAGATTTCTAGGGTTGCAGTACCACAAACTTGGTGGCTTTAAACAAAAGAAATTTATTCTCTTCCAGTTCCGGAGACTAGAAGTCCAACATCAAGATGGTGGCAGAGCCACACTCCCTCCAAAGTCTATAGAGAATCCTTCCTTGACTCTTCCAGTTTGGGGGAGTCCCAGGGGTTCTTTGGCTTAGGGAAGCATCATTCCAGTTTCTGCCTCCATCTTCACATGACTGTCTTCTCCCTATATCTCGTCTATCTTCACTTGGTGTTTTCCTCTTCTTACAAAGACACCAGTCTTGTTGGATGAGGGTCTGCCCTAATGATCTCGTCTTAACTCTATTACATTTGTAAAAGCCCTATATCCACACATTCCAGACACTACTACCTCTCATTCACAGGTACCAGGGGTTAGGACTTCAATCTACCTTTTGGGACGGACACAATTCAACTCATAATAGAAAGTAACCCAGAGAAAGGATTCAAAGCAATGTTCCAAAGATCATAAAGCCCTCAAAGCTACTACAAGGACTTTGCAAAGTAACATTTGCAGAGCCTGAAAGCAAGAATATAAATGAAGGTTCACATTCCATAAAGTTTAACGATATAGAGCTTACAAACAAAGCTGTAGCAACAGCCCTGCCCATCTTCCCATCCAACACCACAACAGCTTGGGGGCCCCTATTCCCTCAGATAGGCTAAAGCTGCTGAGGCTTCCTCCAGTAGCCAGCCCTGCTGTCTGTGTGTCTAAATGACGGAATGGTTCTCATGGGGCAGAGTGAAAGCCAGACCCAGGTCTGACTGGATCTGCCCCAAATCAACCAGGTCAAGCTCCCCAAGAAGCCAGGGAGGGCACTTTATCAACTCAAGTTTTTAAGGCAGTTCTAAGAACTTCCCAAGACTATACCAGCTGAGGAGAAGGGAAGGAGGGAGCCCAGTTATCTGGTAGCCCCATTTGCCAAATAACCCACTTTGGAGTGATTTAGGAAGGCCAGCTTTAAACAAAAGCAGTCACTCTCTGGTTTCCTGGGGCAGAAGCAGTGCTCCCCCCACACACACACATTTATAGATTCTCAGCCTATCACCATCTTCTCTGATCAAAGTGGTGAGATGGGGGGTCAGGGGGGTTGTTTTCTGGTCTGGAGGGCCTGGGTCAGCCAGTACATCTCTTTCCAGTAATTCCCAGTAACTTAATTCGGTTGTCATACTTTTTTTAAGTGATTTTAAAACTTTAAAAATTCACAAAACTTTTTAAACTTTAAAATTTTATGAGTTCAAAAAAAAAATTCCCTGGGGTGCCTGGGTGGCTCAGTGGGCTAAAGCCTCTGCCTTTGACTCAGATCATGATCCCAAGGGTCCTGGGATCGAGCCCCACATCAGGCTCGCTCTCTCTGCCTGCCTCTCTGCCTACTTGTGATCTGTCTGTCAAATAAATAATCAAAACCTTAAAAAAAAAAAATCCCCAAAGTCGTTGCCTTTTATTGCTTTTTTTTTTTAATTTATTTTTTTTTTTAATTTTGTCAGGGAGAGAGAGTACACAAACAGCGGGAGCAGCAGGCAGAGGGAGAAGTAGGCTCCCCGGTGAGGAAGGACCCGATGTGGAACTCAATCCCGGGACTCTGGGGTAATGATCTGAGCAGAAAGCAGCCGTTTAACTGACTGAGCCACCCAGGCATCCCCTTTTATTGCTTCTGGTGTGCTGGGATCCTCTAAGGTTAAGGGCCCAGGGCAGGAGCCCCCCCATGCCCTGGTCTAAGCACTGATACTGGGTTGTGATGCATTTGTTTAAAAGAATCCCCATTCCGTTATAAATCCCGGAGGGAGGTACAATTCCTGCAACAGCCCCCACTTTGGGGAAAAGGCAGCCCATACTCATCTCACCACTAGGGGGTGAGGTTGTTTCTGAAGCAAATCTGATCCACTGACTGAACAACCCTCCACTGGCCAGTCCACCAGGCTCTTCAGAGTCCCTACAAGCAAGACACCTGTTCCACTTGATTCCTGGGCAGAGAAAACTGGTTGAAACACTTCAGTGGAGGCAGGAATGATTAGAGAGCCCGCACAAAAAAGGTGTGAGCAGTTCTGAGGTCCCAGTATAGGAAAGAAATCCGGCTTAAAGTGAAAAGACCAGGTTGAGCCATATCCCACCTCTTCCCTTGGCTTAGCCACAGGAACTGGCCAAAGCATTTAAACTCTCTGAGCCTCATGGGGCACCTGGGCAGGCGACTCTTGGTTCAGCTCCAGTCATGATCTCAGGGATCAAGCCCTGTGTCAGGCTCCACACTCAAAAGGGAGCCTACTTGTGGATTCTCTCTCCCTCTCCCTCTGCCCCACCCCTGCTCTCTCTCTCTCCCTCAAATAAATAAGTAAAGCTTTATTATGAAAAAAATAAATAAACTCTCTGAGCCTCTATTTCTTCTTCTGTAAAATGGGAATAATAAATCACAGTATCTATGCAGCGTACTTATACAGGGCTGCTCTCAGGATCAGATGGGCAAGTGTAAACTAGAAAAGCGAGGTTTATTAGAAACTATTGCCCCTGCTTGTATACCATTCACTGAGTTTGTTGAGTAATGCCATTTCATAGCTGTCATGAAAGAGATATAACTTCCTCCAAAGAGTTAAAGTTTCAGAATGGCTTACCCTCTGAGCTTATTAAATTCAAACTTATACGACAATAATAATATTATTCTAATAATACAAGCAATTATTTAATATTTTGTATAATACTGAAATAATCATAATAAAACAAGGGCATATTTTTACCTTCAGCAAAGCGGCTAATGATTTATGTAACATAAAGGGAGAAGTGCTGTGAAACTTCCCAAAATAAATGTAATACCTCTTCTATGTTCATGTCTACAGTTCAACCATCTGAGAGAGTTTTTCCTTTGGATTCAGCATTGCCTCTCTTCCTATGTTCCACTTTAAAAGCCAATAACCTTGAAAAGAATAATACATAAATTTACTAACATGTCAATACAAAGGTGCTTATCAGACAGTATACTTTCTTGACAGGATATGACAAGCCTAAAAGGCCTCTGGACCCGAGAAAGAAGGGGGGAGATGGAGAAGAAATGAGTTCAGAAACAGAAAGCAGGATGGTAGAACTGGTTAAAAGATAAACCAAAGGCAAACTGAAAGTCCCTCCCAAGATAATCCCTACCAACCTCAGATTTCACAACTTCATAACTTGGCCTAGTCTCAGGACAAAAAAAAAAAGAAAGAAAAGAAAGAAAAAAAAGAAATTCCACACATCTCGTAGCATACAGATATTAAGATTAATGATTTTTTTTTGAAGATTTTTTATTTATTTGACAGGGATCACAAGTAGGCAGAGAGAGAGAGAGAGAGAGAGGAGGAGGAGGTAGCAGGTTCTCCACTGAGCAGAGAGCCCGACGTGGGACTCGACCCCAGGACCCTGAGATCATGACCTGAGCCGAAGGCAGAGGCTTAACCACTGAGCCACCCAGGCGCCCCAGATATTAAGATTAAAGGAGAGGGACACCTGGGTGGCTCAGTCAGTTGAGCGTCTGCCTTCAGCTCAGGTCATGATCCCAGGGTCCTGGGACTGAGTGCTGCGTTGGGCTCCTTGCTCAGTGGGGAACTGCTTCTCCCTCTACCTGCCTCTCCCCCAGCTTGCGCACTCCCTCTCTGACAAATAAATAAATAAAATCTTAAAAAAAAAAAGATTAAAGGAAAATGCCAAAATATGATAAAAATAGGTAACTCCTAAAAGGTAGACATTACAATGTGAGCATTGTAGACAGGATTTTCAGAGGGCTAATAATTTCTCACAAAGAAACTGAGACATCCTCTTGAAAACTTGACCTGAAAGAAAAGTCTTTCCAGTTATAATGAACTTACAAACTAGAAGGGCTGAAAAAGTTTTCCAACTTTTTTAGTGAAAACAGATCTGTTTGAAGTGGATGTCCATGTCTTCCTTCATCTCACATTACTCCAGAACAAGCAGAAAAAAACTAATCTGCGCCTGATAACTTTAAAAAAAATTGAAGAAAATCAAAAAGAAAGAAATGTCAGAGTAGCTTGCCAAGAGTCCTTTACAGGTAGTTCTTCTTAGAGATGGCAAATAGGAAGACAGACACTGGCTCAGACCAGCCACAAATGAAACTCCTACTCCTTCTGAAAGGTATGTATCACCTGTAGCACGCTCAGTCACATAATCAATCTGTGGTAGACTGTACCAATTCTCCACCTGTCCCTTTTCCATGACTTCTGCCATGTGATTTTGTAGTTCATCTCAATGAAGACACAGGACCTATTTCTTCACCCCTTCAATCACCCATGGGTTTCGTCCAAGAGATGAGGCCTAGACCACAAGAGGCCTTGCAAGTTCCCACTTGCTCTCTCCTATACCTCTGAAACTGTCATGAGAACATACCCAGAATAGCCTGCTGGAAGATGAGAGTCGTGGAACAGCCATAATCAATGTGGCTGAAGTCAGCCTTAATCACCCAATAGCCAAGTGACCCCCAGATAAAAGTGCAAGCCCACCAAAGACTCTCACATACATGAGTGAATCAGCCATGATCAGCCGAAACCAACCTTTAGGAACCTACAGTCAGCCAAGTCCCAGACGTGAGTGAGCCCAGCCCAGAGCAGCACAGCCACCTACCTAACCACCCCAGATGTGTGAGCAATAGATCTTACTGTTGATTTAGACTAAGGGTTTGTGCTTGTTCATAATGCAGCTTTACCAGGGCAATGGATAATTGGTACAGGGTCCTAACTTTTAGGCTCCACTCTTGTTTTGGAGCATCCGGAAAATCAAAGCCACCGTTATCATACCTGACTACTCAATGGTTTTATGGGAGAGGCAACCAATTCACTTCTTGTAGCATTTTCCCTTTGTCTCCAAAAGGATGCAAGCACAGTGGTAACTCTGTGGTTATCTCCCTTGGCATCTTTCATCAGTAAACCAGTCCTAACCACATGAATCATGAAGATAATGAAAGAAAGAGGAAAGTATATGCTTATTAAAGATACTTGGTGGTAGCAGAGGATGGTTTATGTAAAAAATTGTAATGAAATATGTACATATGCATGGAAAAGTTCCTCAAGGTCCCTTACATACTGAGGCTGCCAAAAAGTATTTTCCTAGGATGCTAGGTGAGATTATGGGCTAATGTTCTTTTTCTTGCCCATGGTATCTGACTTCCCTGAACTGAACATGAATTTGTAGTTTTAAAAAGAGAGAAACATAAGCCACGAAAGAAATAATAAAACTTCCGAAAAAAAAAAGAGCAAATATTTAAGTTTATTTTCAGGGCTTGAGCAGGTTATTATCATTCGTAGTTTATTTTGAGTCAATTATGCAGAACTGTTGAATGAAAACTAATTAGCTAAAATTTCAAAAGCAAAAATCAGGAGAAAATTTTGAAAAACAAACACAAACCCTTGCAGGCATATAAATAACTGCCAGGTGCACACAAATTTGCAATGTTTTTAAAAAGGACAACGTACAAGCATTTTCTAATAAATTTTTGCCTACAGCACGGTCAGCAAACTTCTTCTATAAAGAGCCTGATAGTAAATATATGAGGCTTTTCAGGACAGACTGTCTGTTACAACTACTCTGCCATTGTGGCACAAAAGTGGCCATAGACAATCTGTGAATAAAGGGGCATGAATGTGTTACAATAAAACTTTATTTATAAAATCAAATGGCAGGCCAGACTTGGCCCACACCCATAGTTTGCTTACCTCTGGCCTAGACAAATTGGTGCCATAGCAACAAGAGCTTAAGATCATACTGACAACTTATGTCATAGTGATGAAATGTTCTCTGCTTCTGACAGTCCTTTGTCATACTTTTGCCTGCTGTCAAATCCTTTTCCTTCTTTATGTCTCAGTTTCCTCTTCAAGAAACCTGAGACTGCTTACCTTAGAAGTACGTTCTAATCACCTATTTATTTGTACTTCTCCTCTATGAGGCCAAAAACACCTAAAGGCAAAATTATATACTAATCACTTTTATATCCTCAGAGCCTGGAAGAGAACCTGAACCCTAACAGATTCTCAATAAATGAATGTGAAGTGAGTGATTCAGTGAAACACAATCGTATCAAGAGAAATGAGAAGACAAGACACAGACTGGGAGAAAATATTTGCAAATGACATCTCTGAGAAAGGACTATTAACTAGAATACACAAAGAACTCTTAAAACCCAACAATAAGAAAATGAACAACCCAATTTTAAAAATGGGCAACAAATCTACACAAACACCTCACCAAAGAAGACTACAGGGTGCCTGGGTGGCTCAGTCATTAAGTGTCTGCCTCCAGCTCAGGGATCAGAGTCCCAGGTTGGGCTCCCTGCTCAGTGGGGAGTCTGTTTCTCCCTCTCCTTCTGCCCCTCCCTCCTACTTGTAAACTCATGCTCTCTCTCTCTCAAATAAATAAATAAAACCTTAAAAAGAAGAAAAAGAAGAAGACTACAGAGGCAAATAAGCATATGAAAAGATGCTCAACATCTTATGTCATCAGGGAGAGAACAACAGTGAGATACCACTACATAACTATTAGAACAGCCAAAATCAAAAACACTGACAACACCAGATACTGGTGAGAATGCAGAGCAACAGGAACTCTCTTTCCCTGCTGGGGATATTGGAAAATGGTACAGCCACCCTGAAAGACAGTTTGGCAGTTTCATACAAAACTAAACATACTCTTTTTTTTTTTTTTAAGATTTTATCTATTTATTTGACAGAGAGAGATACAGCGAGAGAGGGAACATGAGCAGGGGTAGTGGGAGAGAGAGAAGCAGGCTTCTTGGTCACCAGGAAGCCCAATGCAGGGCTAGATCCCAGGACCCTGGGATCATGACCTGTGCCGAAGGCAGACTGAGCCACCTAGTGCCCCTAAACATACTCTTTTTTATACAATCCAGCAATTGTGCTCCATAGTATTTACTCAAAGTATCCAAAAACTTATGTCTACACAAAAACCTACATACAGGTGTTTATAGCAGCTTTATTTATCATTGCCAAAACATGGAAGCAACCAAGATGTCTTTCAGTAGGTGAATGAATAAACTGTCATATACCCAGACAAAGGAATATTACTTTGTGCTAAAAAAAAAAAAAAAAAAAAAATTGATCTATCAAGGTATGAAAAGACATGAAAGAAGCTTAAATGCACACTACTAAGTGAAGGAAGCCATTCTGAAAAGACAACATACTGTATTATGCCAACTATATGACATTCTGAAAAAGGCAGAACTATGGAGACAGTAAAAAGATCAGTGGTTATCAGGAGTTAGGGACAAGGGGGAGGGATGAATAGGGGGAGCACAGAAGGTCTTTAGGGCAGTAAAAATACTCTAAATAATATTATAATAATAGATACATGTCATTACACATTTGTCAAAATCCACAGAATGCACAACACCAAGAGTGAATCCTAATGTAAACTATAGACTTCGGGTGATAATGATGTGTCAAAGCAGGTTCACGTATTATAATAAATACTCTGGTAGGGAATGCTGATGGTGGAAGAGGATGGGCATGTGTGGGGCAGGGGGAGTATGAGAAATCTCTGTATTTTCTGCTAAATTTTGCTATAAACCTAAAAGTGCTCTAAAACATGAAGTCTAGTCTAAAATACAAATACATCCTCACATCATTATTCCAAATGCTCACTCAGCCTTTTTCTATGGCCTTTAGGAGACATTAAAAGTTAATTACCCCATGAGGCAATGATTTCTTAGATCTGACACCAAAAGCACAAGTGGCAAAAGAAAAAATAGATAAACAGGACTTTATCAAAATTAAAAACTTTGTGCTGCAAATGTTATCATCAAGAAAGTAAAAAGACAAGCCATAAAATGGGAAACTATTTTTTATAAATCATATATCTAATAAGGGACTGGTATCTAGAATAGGTGAAGAACTCTTACAATGCAATAATAAAAAGACAAATGCACAAATTTTTAAATAGGTAAAGGATTTAAATAGACATTTCTCCAAAGATGTACATTCTTAGTATAATAATAATGATGATTACAATTCACTATATGTTTAAAAAGCATTAAAATCATCCAAATAATTAAATAAATATGGAGAGAGACTGATAATAAAACACAGTATTGGGGCACTGGGTGGCCCAGTGGGTTAAGCCTCTGCCTCCAGCTCAGGTCACAATCTCAGGGTCCTGGGATCAAGCCCCACATCAGGCTCTCTACTCAGCAGCGAGCCTGCTTCCCCCTCTCTCTCTCTCTGCCTGGCTCTCTGTCCACTTGTGATCTCTGCCAAATAAATAAATAAAATCTTTTAAAAAAACAACAACAAAAACATGCTATTAAGAGAGAGTGCACTAAGTAGATACATTTAGGAAAAACCTTATAATCTTTTATCCCCACCACTGTACAATTTTTTTCTTTTACTTGTTTATTTTTAATTCTAGTATAATTAATATGCAGTGTTATATTAGTACCAGGTGTACAAAACAGTGTTTTAACAATTCTATACATTATTCAGTGCTGATCACAGTAAGTGGACCCTTAATCTGCTTCACCTATTTTTTTTTTGAAGATTTTATTTATTTATTTGACAGAGAGATAGAGAGAGCACAAGTAGGCAGAGCAGCAGGCAGAGGGAGAAGGAGAAGCAGGCTCTCCAATGAGCAGAGAGGCCGATGCGGGGCTCGATCCCAGGACCCTGAGATCATGACCTGAGCTGAAGGCAGAGGCTTAACCCACTGAGCCACCCAGGTGCCCCCCGCCTTTAAAAAATTTTTAATTTTTTATTAACATATAATGTATCATTAGCCCCAGGGGTATAGGTCTGTGAATCGCCAGAAGAACCTGCTTTTTTGTTGTCTCTCTTTTTCTTTGCTTCCTGAATGCCACATATGAGTAAAATCTGGTATTTGTCTTTCTCTACTTATTTCACTTATCATTATACTCTCTAGATCCATCCATGTGGTTGCAAAGAGCAAGGTTCCTTTCTTTTTTACGGCTGAGTAATATTCCATTATATATGTGTGTATATATGTATATGTGTGTACATATATGTATACGAATATACAGGTGTATATGTATGTCGGTATGTGTGTATATGTATGTGTATATATGTATACATGTTGTGTGTATACACACATATATATCCATCCCGCTTCTTCTTTATCCATTCATCTATGAATGGACACTTGTCTGCTTCTATATTTCGGCTACTGTAAATAATGTTGCAATCAACATGCGAGTGCATGTATATTTCTGAATTAGGGTTTTCATATTCTTTGGGTAAGTATCCAGTAGTGGAATTACTGGATCATGTCATAATTCCATTTTTAGTTTTGGGGGGGAATCTCCATACTGTTTTTCCACAATGGCTGAACCAGTTTGCATTCCCATATCAACCATGCACAAAGGTTCCTCTTCCTCCACATCCTCACCAACACTTGTTTCTTGTAATGTACAATTTTAATAGTGACTATATATAATTCTAATTTCTTTTTTTTTTCTAAGATTTTATTTATTTATTTGACAGACAGAGATCACAAGTAGGCAGAGAGGCAGGCAGATAGAGAGGGAGAAGCAGGCTACCCGCTGAGCAGAGAGCCCTGTAGGGGCCTACTTAGCCACAGCCACTCCATCTTGGTTAAAGAGCCATTTTGTTGTTTATGCAGTAAAACTTAAACTGACCCTGTCCCCCTGCAAAGGGAACTTACTTAAAAGCAAGTCTGGGAAACCAGTAAAATATGGTCGACCAGTCCCTGATAACAGAGCCCAAATACAAGGACGGGTCAGGTCAGGTGGAGATAACAGAGCCCAGAATGCAAGGATGAGTCAGGCCAGGTGGAGACATCCAATCAGTAAATCTCCCTAATCACCAAAGAATGTAAACCCCGCGTTTTGGGCACCAAACTAGGGCACCAATTCTGACCAGAGTGATAGGCTAGTTCAAACAGCTACTATAGGGTAAATTGTAATTCAATTGGCCATGTGCGTGTGACCTAACATGACTATGCAACTTGCTCTCTGTGTTACAATCTCATTGGCCAGGCTCAACCACATGGCCTTTGCTCTATAAAAGCTAGTCTGTGAGGTTGTGGGTGGTCGCTCTCTCCGCAAGAGACAGCCCGGGCGGTCGGTTTGATTCTCCGTGCTGGCATGAAATAAAGCTTTGCTTGACCTTCGCTTTGTATCAGTCTCGCTCCTTTCATCACGGACCCCATCAAGCCCGATGTGGGACTTGATCCAAGGACCCTGAGATCATGACCTGAGCCGAAGGCAGAAGCTTATCCCACTGAGCCACCCAGGCGTTCCCAATTCTAATTTCTGCAAAATTTTTCAGTGTGTACTCAGTCATAACATTAAGTAAAATAAGCCTTAAGAATTGTATTCAATTTTTTGTTATTTAAAGAACCCCAATCCACTGCAGATATGAAAACATAGTGGGGAACTTCTAGGCCAATTTCTGCATGAAAGCGTGATGCTATAGAGATAAGTGGAAAAGGAAAGCCTCAAAGTTTCTTTAGTCCTTCGGACTGTGTCAATAACACAAACATTTGTCCTCAATTTTGACAACTCTGGGCTAGAGAAACTGAGATGAATCCTGGGCGTACCAAAAGGGGAATCTTGGGGTAAGAGCTGGGCAAGACTCAGACCTACCTGTCTCTTCCTGCCTTCACACCACCAACAACAAACCTATGGGAACTGCCTTGATCTAAGCCAGAGTAGGAAAGGGAACATGTGCCAAATATTAAATAAATTTTGGAGTAATCAACTCTGAAGAGCAGTCATATACTTAGAATTTTTGAATACTTTAAAAATACTCAGAAGTTATCATTGTTATGTTTTGGGGGGGCATTTTAATCCTTTTTGGTCTAAGACAGAGGTGTTTAAATTGATAATAAAAATAAACTGTATTTTTATGTTTTTAAATGTTACACCTTTTTTTAAGTATTAAAAATGATAATGTCAACTTTTCTTACCCACTTCACTGGTTATGAGTTCTATTTAAATAAAGAAAACATCAGGGACGCCTTGGTGGCTTAGTCGGTTGAGCCGAAACCTTAGGCTCAGGTCATGATCCCAGGGTCCCGGGATCGAGTCCTGCATTGGGCTCCTTGCTCGGCGGGGAGCCTGCTTCTCCTCCGCCTCTGCCTGCTTGTGTGTGCTCGCTCTCTCTCTCTTTCTGACAGATAAATAAATAAATAAAATCTTTTTTTTTTTTTAAAGAAAGAGGGGTGCCTGGGTGGCTCAGTGGGTTAAGGCCTCTGCCTTCGGCTCAGGTCATGATCCCAGGTCCTGGGATCGAGCCCCGCTTCGGGCTCTCTGCTCAGCAGGGAGCCTGCTTCCTCCTCTCTCTCTCTGCCTGCCTCTCTGCCTACTTGTGATCTCTCTCTCTCTGACAAATAAATAAAATCTTTAAAAAAAAAAAAAGAAAGAAAGAAAGAAAGAAAGAAGAAAACCTCAGGTCCAAAATGGCATCAAGTAGGACAAGTCACCAAACCAGGGCCTAATACCTAACCTAACTGCCTTTTCAACCTCCTACAGAAATGGAGTCTTAACTGGTCAGGAATCTTCTGCTAAACACCAATGAGGTAATCTGTCACATGGTCCTCTCTATCCCTAAAAGGAAGTTGAGGTAATCTACTTCCTAAGACCCCTGCCAAATGATGGTGACCTCACCTGAAATAATTCATTTTTTTGTGTTTATGACTTCCCTGTCTTACTTTTAAAAACCCTTCCCTTTCTGTAGCCCTTCGGAGCTCCCCTCTACTTGCTAGAAGGGATGCTGCCCGATTCATGAATTATTTAATAAAGCCAATTAGATCTTCAAATTTTCTCAGTTGAATTTTGTTTTTTAACGGTTCCATTTCCCAACAGACATCCACTAATTAATTTTTGTCAATCTTCATAGCAAAGTAAACAGACACGGAATTGCAAAAAGAGCTCTCCATTATTTTTTCAAAGTCTGTCTCCAGAGTCTTTTTATTTAAAAAGAAAAAGAATGCATTCCCTTTAAATGAAATAGCACTTTGATTAATCAAAAATAGGGGATGAAAACATTATACTGGGTCCAGTCAACTAACAGCCAGGCTTTGTTTCCAGCTAATTAAAAAGTAAAAGAGAACCTGGTTTCCATTCAATTATAATGCGTTCCTTTCAACAACTGTATGATAAGCTGAGGAATCATAACAAAATGTAATTACTCAATTCTAATATTTTCAATCATTCCAACTGTGTTTTGATTCTATTCTAGACATTTCTTAAAGTTCTTGCATTACCCTCAACATTCTACCCTCAACAATCTTCCTTATTATCAGGGACTTCATAATTCCTAAAGCATTGGTTTCTGGCTTAAATAAGCATTTCACAAAAATTTTGCTCATATTAACTAGAAAAGAAAAAGTGATTTTATTAGAATCACTTAGGATGCTAACAAAAGAATATACAAAGATGCTTTGAGAAAAAATTGTCAAAGATTTAGAAATAGGTAAAAGATTACGGAGTGTCCTTTCAGTGGAGTGCTCGGCATTTTCCAGGCAACCCTCCCAAGATGATTTAATTCTATAGGGGTGTGCAACTTTGATTGACTATGTTCCATTGATTAGGCTATTTTACAACTTTATTTTTTTTACAACTTTTTTTTTTTTACAACTTTTAAAAATATATTTTATTTGAGAGAGAGAGGGAGGGAGAAAGCGAGCACAAGTCGGGGTGGGGTGGAGAGGGAGAAACAGACTCTCCACTGAGCAGGGAGCCCAACATGGGACACAGGACATGGGGCACAGGACTTGATCCCAGGACCCTGGGATAGCAACCTGAGCCAAAGGCCTATGCTTAACTGACAAAGCCACCCAGGCACCCTATTTTACAACTTCCTAAAGTTAGAAGTTAAGTTACAGAAAACTGTCAGTAATGCAAAAATCATTACCATTGATTGAAATGTAAACTAAGGGGTACCTGGGTGGCTCGGTCATAAAGTGTCTGCCTTTAGCTCAGGTCATGATCCCAGAGTCCTGGGATGGAGCCCTGCATCAGGCTCCCTGCTTGGCCAGGAGTCTGCTCTCTCTCTGTCTCTCTGTCTCTCTGTCTCTCTCTCAAATAAATAAATAAAATCTTAAAAAAAAAAAAATAAAGATTTTCAAAAAAAATGTTTAATGAAATGTAAATTAATTTTGTAGAAATATAATAAATTTCTGTGCTGTAGAAAGGATGACCTCAAATATTAGTTTTATAGGACATACAGGACAGCACTGTCATACACACACACATCACATATATGTCATAATGTATATAAATATAAATATAGATATATCACAAGCCACGTGTGTAATCTTACATTTTCTAGAAGCATGTTAAAAAAGGTAAAAAGAGATGAAATTCACTTTAATAATATATTTTATTTAACTCAATATGTTCAAAATACTGTCATTTCAATAAATAATCAACTTTTAAAATACAAAGTATTATTTTTTTGTATGCTAAATCTTCAAATTTCAGTGTGTATTTTACATTTACAGCACATCTCAATTCATTTTAGCCATAATTCAGGTGCTCAATAGCCACATACGTGGTTGGTTAGTGGCTACCATACTGGATGGTGCAACTATAGTTTTTCTTTGTTTGCATAGGTCTGGACAGTTCAACCATTACATCTTCTCATGCAACCATTTGCTAAAACAGTTTTGATATTAACTCTAGATATTTCTTCAGCACCTACCATATGCCTGGCTGTTCACTACTTACTAAGACAGGTATAAAAACTGTGTAATGAATGTCTCCTGCCATCAAAGAGTAAGGTGAGATAAGACATATAATCGTTAAAAATTTAGAAAACAAGACATCAAATAAATGAATTCTTGAATTTAGTGAATAACAGATAAACAAAAAAAAATCAATACAGATATGCATAGTCAAGGAGGAGGAGACTTGGAAAGGGAGAATGGAGCCACAGATATGCAAAGCTTAATAAACAGGATGAGGAAGGAAAGGTGTAAGTTAGCGTTTGGACAAAACAAGAAGTTACTGGCCTGATTTCATCAAAGTATTTGGTTCAGATCATGGTTTTTGTACTATGTGGTTGCTCTTTGGTAAATAAATTAAAATAGCTTTAGAATGAAAACAGATCTTGTATGTTATATGTTGTGTGATCTCAACCCTGTCCTAAAAATGTATTTTAAAAGACAGGAAGAAAACATTCAAAAATGGTCCCTAGATAACTGTGTTGATTATGGTGGGGCAGAGGATGATCCTGCTTCTCTTAAGTTTATTATACCTTTCTTTTTTTCAATAATCATGTAATATTTTTATAATTAGAAAAAATATACTGTTTATAATATGTAAAGAAATTGCCCTTATCTGATGGCTTCAGGAATTCGTTTTTTATTAAATTTCTTTCAAAGATTTACTTTTTCTTTTTTTGTTGTTTTTTTAACATTTTATTTATTTATTCATGAGAAACATTAAACTTGAGAAACAGAAGCAGAGGGAGAAGCAAGTTCCCCATAGAGCAAGAAGCCCAATGTGGGACTTGATCCCAGGATGACCTGAACCGAAGGCAGACACTTAACTGACCGAGCCACCCGGGCACCCCTAAAGATTTATTTGTTTGAGAGAGAGAGAGGTCTCCAGCAAGTGGGGGGAAGGGCAGAGGGATAGGGAGACAGACTCCCCACTGAGCCAGGAGCCCAGCATGGGGCTTGATCCCAGGACCTGGGACCATGACCTGACCTGAAATCAAGAGTTAGATGCTTAACCAACTGAGCCACCCAGGCACCCCGATGGCTCCAGAAATTCTGAAACAAGATTGTACAAATAGGTATGTCTAACCATTCCAGTATGTTCTCTTGGTGTTTTAAAAAGTAGAACAAGAGTCCAAGGCTTTTCATAACACATATTCCAGAACCACTGGCTATTGGACTGATAAACTATGGAGTAAGCTCTCACCCATTTTCCATGAATTTTGCCTTGCAATTGTGAGAAGAGTCAAGCATTTAGAGGAAGAAGAAGAAGAAGGAGGAGGAGGAGGAGGAGAAGGAGAAGAAGAAGAAGAAGAGTCGCCAAGTATTACTCAAGTTAATCAATGACCATCTAGGGTTGATTTTACTTGTGGAAAAGCAACTTGCTAAAGGTGACTGCCTCATCTGTTAAGTAAGGTTCATGGCTAATGGTTTTGACAAGTAAAGCTGTTCAACTGCCCCAGGTGGCTCACTTGATCACTCATCCTCTTCTAGCCATGCAACTGACGGGAATTTTAAACATAGCTTGCATCTTGACCTTTGTCTTTATGATTTAGTTTGTCATATTTTCCAGTTAACTTGACCACATAGCCTTTGAAGAATAATGGGATCCTCTACTTGTGCTTTGCCTACTCTACCTCTAGCACAATCATTAAGCATGTCTTATCCTTATTTGCTTTTGATATTTACTAATTACTAATAACCACTGCCCTTTGTCTACTTCAGTCTCTCGTTCAGATTCTTTCCACCTAACTCAGCTATTTCTTGTCCTTTCCGCACATTCTTCTGCTTTAGCTCAGTAGTTTTCAAGCTGACTTCTTGAAATGAGTCTGGCACATTTCAAAATGCTAGAACATTTAGTAGATTTATAATGAGATGGCTCTTTAAGTGTGATAACTCCTTATCAATCAGTAAAGTTAGCAATATTTACTGATCAACCACTGTATTTATGGATTTATGGAACTACAGGGATTTTTTAAAGCAAAGGTGAACCTAAAGAAGTCCTGACTAGTTTGCTTATACTCATGGAGTGAAGCAGTGAGGGAAAAAAAAGTGTGAATTTATAGCATACAAATATATATGAGTTCACTACAGTTTCTGCATGCTAATGAAAATAGGGGAGAAAATATAAACATCCAACAGGGAAATGGTGGAGGTAATTATATATATCTAGACTGAAATACCAT
The DNA here is from genome assembly GCF_902655055.1 of Lutra lutra. Taxonomy (NCBI): domain Eukaryota; kingdom Metazoa; phylum Chordata; class Mammalia; order Carnivora; family Mustelidae; genus Lutra; species Lutra lutra. The sequence continues at coordinate 86,950,600 of NC_062296.1, read as the reverse complement.
GCCATTATTTGAGTACTAATTGTGATATCATTTACTTACCAAGAATAGCCTTTTAACATTACTTGCTCTTACATACATGATCTCACTCACTTTCCTATGTCTGGATATTCAATAATCTTTTGTTACCTGGATAAGATACCTTTTCTATCCTCTCCCTGCCCCCAACCAATCTCCATGACTCCAAATCCAAATGCTAGGCATTTATCAAGAAACATGTATTAAACAAGCATTTGTCGTGTACCCTGCCAACTGGCGCCTGCTCTCATGGGGCTCATGGTCAAATAATTACACTAGTATATGATTATAAATGGAATGAGTGCTGTGAAATAAAGAAATGGTTATAAAAGACAGTAATCTAGGGAAGGCTTCCCTATGGAAGGGACACCTGAGTTGGGATCCAAAACACAAGTAAGATTTATGAAGCACTGGAGGAGTAGGGTGAGGACAATGTGTGCTATGACCCTGTTACAGAAAATGCATCATATTTTCAGAGAATTGAGAAAAGGTCAGTTTGGCTATGACACAGAGAATGATGAAAAAGTACTCTGAGAAGAGATGGAGCAGTAAGCAAGACCGGAGCTGTGTAAGGCTGTGGTTTTTAATACAGAACAACGGAAAATCACTGGAGAACTTCAAGGTCAAGAAGTGGAGGGGGCATGTGATCACACTTGCACTTTGAAAAGATGGTACTGACTTCTGTGTGGAGACTGGACTGGAAAGAGACCAGGGTGGACACTGGGAGACCAATGAGGAGTCTACCACACTGGTCTGGTGATAGTTCTAGCTTTACCTAGGGAGCAGGCTGTGGAAATAGAGAAAAAGCACAGAGATCTCAGAGGTATTTAAAAGATACAGTTACTAGGGCTTGGTAATAGACCACAATAAAGACCACCTGCTGGGTGGCTCAGCGGGTTAAGCCTCTGCCTTCGAATCAGGTCACCATCTCAGGGTCCTGGAATAGAGCCCCACATCGGGCTCTCTGCTCAGCAGGGAGCCTGCTTCCCCCTCTCTCTGCCTGCCTCTCTGCCTACTAGTGATCTCTTTCTCTCTCTGTCAAATAAATAAATAAAATCTTTAAAAAAAAAAAAAAAAAAAAAAAAGGACGAAGGAGAGAAGTACCCAGGATGAATCCTGGGTTTCTGGCTTCTGGAATCAAATGAATGGTGGTGTCATTCATTAGAAGATGAGGTTCAAAACCGATGATCGTGACTTTGGTTATGTTTGACCATCCCGTCATGGGCTTATAGATAATTACTGAAATAACGGCATAGATGAGATGACCCAGGAGAAAAGGATCGGGTGATAAGAGAGGGAAAGTCTGAACTGAGCCTTGAAGAACACCAACACTAGATGGAAGATGCAACCACAGAGCCAGAGAAAGAACGGCCAGAGAGAGGAACAAAACCACCAGAGTGCAGTGCCTCCAAACCAAGAGAAAGTGTGTCAAAAGTCTTCCATAGGGGCACCTGGGTGGCTCAGTTGGTTAGGCGTCTGACTTGCTTTCAGCTCAAGTCATGAACCTCGGGATCCTGAGATCAAGCCCTGCATTGGGCTCTGCACTCAGCAGGAAGTCTGCTTGAGGATTCTCTTTCCCTTCTCCCTCTGCTCCTCCCCGGGCACATGCTTGTGCTCTCTCCCTCTTTCTCTCTCAAATAAATAAATCTTTTTTTTTTTAAAAAGCCTTCCATAATCTTCCCAAACAATGGTGAATGGTTAGCCCAAAAACTTCTAGCTAAGCCTTTTTCATAGCACCTTTTCCTTTTTATTTTACTTTGTATTCCTTTTCACATGTATACTATAGCTATTTGTGAACGTATCTTACTACCACTATTATAGTATAGGATCTTTAAAGGCAGGGACTGCTCCTTGTTTATCTTCGTATCTGTGATAAATTGTGCAGAATACTGAATATGTGGCACATTCAGTTATTATTTGGTAAATGAATGATGAGATGATAAGCCATTCAAAATTTAGCTGCGAAGTAAAAAAAAAACAAAAACCTGTAGTATTCAGCGATGTTAATGACTCACTCGGAAGTAAAGTCTTAGAGATGCACCATATTGAAAGAATCTAAGATAAGGACATGCAGTATTTTCAACAATAGTCATTAATGCCATGGAAGTAAAAAGAAAGCCAAATCTGTAGTCTACCTATAATTAATATAGCTACAGTCTACAGCATTGTTTGACATACACCTTTCAAAGGTTGTTGGGACCAACAATCATTTCCAAGTCTACAGTGAGAAACTAATTGCAGGCTGTAGTAGTCATGTGGTCAATTTACGTGACATTTCCTTCATTAAGAAACTTCAAAAGTTGTGGTGGGAGGGCAGAGGGGATTTCAGAACCGTTTGAGCAGAAAAATTATTCATACCACTAGAAATCTGTGTCAAAAGCATGAATGTCATTAGATTAACTCAACTATAAGAGGTTGTCAACAGGTTTCCATGTGAATAATCCATTTATGTCTCTGCATTTACAGCCCTTTCTTCCCACTGCTGGCCCCCCTGTTAACTCCCTTTCAGAAACAGGGTCCAATCAGTATGGCCGGAGCATTTATGGAAAGCTTCATGAAATAAGAAGGACCTGAGTGGGCCCTGAAGAAGGGGAAAACCTTTGGCAGATACAAGAAGAAGTGTCAAGCACATTAGCGCTAAGCAGTGGAGCTGAGAAACAGTACGAGGCCTGGTAGATGCTGGCCACAGTAACAGATTGAGCTGGGAGGAAGTGCAAGGTATGGTCTGGGGAACCACGTTAAAAAGGTTTGTGAATGTTTGATGCATGAGTTTAAATATTATTCTGCAGCTGGTAGAGAATCCGTGGTGCAATCCTCCTCAACTGGATAGGAAGGGAGAAGGAAGAGAACAGAGTTTGAGCATCAGACAGGGAACTCTTCTCAACGAAACAGGACCCCTCCTGCTACAGTTGAAAACCACTGCTGTAAGACAAAAACACTCAGATAAAACCCTTAAAGGCGAAGAAAGGCTCTTGACTAGGATTTAACAGCAGCAAAGTGATAACTTATGGTAAGAAACCAACCCTCTCCCTCCCTGGCTTTGTATTCACCTTTTTGTTATCTCATTTTGATGAGCTTTATACCTTCAAGCCCCACAGTACCTGTCTCCCTCACTCTTTAGCTGAACAACAACTCAGTGAAAATCTTTTTCTTTGTATTTCCGTGGCAGAGTGGATACAGACTGACATTTCCCAGAATTACATTAGAAACCACTAGGAGAAAGAAAACAAAAAGATAAGAATAATGCAAAAAGAGTCAATCTTCCCAAGTACAGAGCTGGGGTCCGAAGTTCCCTTAGATAGGTAATGTCATCAAAGCAGTGAGCCTGAGAGGTACCACTGTCAAAGAAGCATCTTCCAACCAGGAAGCCCAATCTCTACATAAAGGGATGCAACCACAAGGACCACACAACTCTTAGTTAAACCCTCTTTCCAGACCCTCTTCCTTTCCAGTTTTCAGGCAACCCCAAATCCCAGGAGCTTTTCCCTATCCTACCTAAGAAGTCACTCTCACACATGCTGTCTAATCCCACCATTCTGCCACCTTGACTATATCTCTTTTCCACAAACCATCATACATATCACCTCCTAAAATATCACGAAGTCTGTGCTACAAACAACCATACCACTACACTTCTCTCTCTGTCTCTCTCTCTCTATCTCTCTCTGCACATCCCCCTCTCCCTCCTCAACCTGGGCCTTTTTTGAAAACTCTGTTGCAAGAAAGAGAAGACCAAAGGCTATGAATGTCATACTTTCACCTGAGAGTCATTGTTTCCACTTCTTCATCTGACTCTAAGCTATGTGACCACCAAGCTCTGCCGGCGCTTCAGAATCCAGGAAAAATGCCTATGTTCACAAATCCAACCTCATTCTGTTTCAAATCTCCCTTATCTGCTGGAGACCTCTGGCCAAGCTCCAGATTCCTGATGGAGGTACACACTTACTCCACATCTGAAGAAGGGCAGTGGTTGACGTGGTCTGAAGTGTTGGGGTTTGGAGCCAACAGCCAAGAAAGAATTCTTGAGATGTCTTTGGCATAAAAAGGTGCTTTTATTAAAGCATGGGGACAGGACCCGTGGGCAGAAAGAGCTGCACTGGGGTTGTGAGAAGTGACTGACTGTATAAGAATTTTTAACCTATGGAGGGGAGACTGATGTTAGGGCTCCAAGAAGCTGAGTCTATAGGTTTCTGGAGATTGCTTTTTTCTTGTAAATCATTAAGACAGTTGCAAACTGATGGAGACTCAGGTCCTGCATGACTGTGATCTCTATCAGTTCACCGTTTGTTTTTCCCCTTTTGTTCTAGGGCAGCCAGGAATCCCTGAGGAACATCACAGATATTCTGTCTTGGGGGAGGACTACGGGGGCGTGTTAGCTTGTGCTTTGCCCTCGGCTTGCCTTCTGCTCCCTCATCACTGGTGACTGGCACCCTTGAACACCCAATTAATGATACAGATCACATCCCCCAAACTGATGTGGGAAACAGAGGCAGAAGAAAAGTTACTTTTTTTTTAAAGATTTTATTTATTTATTGGACAGACAGAGATCACAAGTAGGCAGAGAAGCAGGCAGAGAGAGAGGAGGAAGCAGGCTCCCTTCTGAGCAGAGAGCCCGATGCGGGGCTCGATCCCAGAACCCTGGGATCATGACCTGGGCTGAAGGCAGAGGCTTTAACCCTCTGAGCCACCCAGGCGCCCCAGAAGAAAAGTTATTAAATTTCCTTACTATCTAGAGTCCACTGACAGTCCTTGAAACAGGCAGAGTGACCTTCCTCTAGGGACTCAACTGCCTGCACATTAACACTTTGCTAAGGGCAAAAGGCAATCCTAGCCTGACCGACCCCTACCCCCAACCAGGATCCTGTAAGTCTACTTTAACATATAAAAATTCCTTTAGGAACTTCCTTTATCTTTAAACCCTCCAAGATACATGCTGGCAATCATCCCCAAGCATACGGCCCACCGATATATATCTGAAGGGTCTCATAACTAAGGTTTTACTCAACGGTAATAAATGACCTTTTCCCAACAACAGCTAGCCCCCCTCAAGGTCCTGGAAACCTTGCTTCCAAAATTCCTTAGAGACTTAGGCTATCCCTGACCCCCTCCCAAACTGCAAGTATATAACGGACCACCCCTCACAACCCCAGGGCAGCGGCTCTTCCTGCCCATGGGTCCTGTCCCCGTGCTTTCATAAACCACCATCTTGCACCAAAGATGTCTTAAGAATCTTTTCCTGGTCGTTAGCTCCAGACCTCACCCCACTGAACCTCACCTATATTCTAAAACTTCATCAAAACCACCTGCTCTGCCACCCCTGAAATAACTCTCTCAACATATTATACCTCCTCTACTCCCAGCACCACCAATACTTCCATCATGTATCTGGAAAAGATGTTTTCATAGAATTTCACAATAACAATTCCTTTACTTTATTAGAAGACTAAGATACTGAAATAAAGCTGAGCAACACTGAGAGGAAGGAGGAGAGAAACTTATGTAACTTAGTGGCAAAGGTCTGTTTTGAGAAGGACCTGTAAGTTTTTATGAACTTCCTTTCAGTGGATTTTTTTTTCAGCCAAATAACATTAGAAAGTTATAGGTACAACAATGCCACCAGGAACTCTTAGTGTTCACCTGGAAGTGAGCACCAAGCATAATCTCCTACTCAGACTTGCAGCCAAGTTGAAAAGGGAAATCAACTCTTGTGTGGATCATTTCCAAACATGACCACCAAAAATTCCCTCTATCCCTGTACACACATGTCACTCCTCCCATCAGAGGGGGAGGCTATTTTCCCCTGGACTGGTCTTGTAACTTGCTTTGGTCAATAAAATGAGACAAGAGTGACATTCTAGTACTCCTAAGAACTATAAGAACTTTAAGGCCTTAAGAAGACTTGTAGTTTAAAAAAAAAAAGAAGATGACTTGTAGTTTTGAGGCATCTGGATGGCACTGTCTGTTAAGCATCCAACTCTTGGTGTCGGCTCAGACCATGATCTCAGGGTCATGAGATTAAGCCCTGCATCCGGCTCTGTGCTCAGTGTGGAATCTGCTTGGAATTCTCTCTCCCTCTCCTTCTGCCCCACCCTCTTGTGCATTCTCTCTCCCTCTCTCTCTCTCAAAATAAATAAATAAATTTTTTAAAAAGAGGAATTGTAGTTTCTGTTTTCGTGTTTTTGGGAATCAGCTAACTGGTTAAAAAGTTCAGGCTACACCGCTAAATAAGGAGAGAGAGGCCTAACCAGCCCCTAACCATTCCAGCAGAGGCCAGATGTGTATGTGATACCATCTTGGACATTCCAGCCCCAGTTGAGCTCCCAGGTGAATACAGCCAACACCACATCTAGCAGAAAAACTACCTAGTGGAGCCCAGCCAACTCTCAGAATCCATGAGAAATAAGAAACTGTTATTGTCTTAAGCCATGAAGTTTTGAGGAAGTTTATTACACCATTATATCGATAACTGAGACTTACTTAAAAATTCAACCCATCTCAGTCAAGGATATCAATAAGTCTGGATCCCAGATAACTTCTTAATTTGCCCAGTATTTGTTTGAATGGTCCTTTTGTTACTTGTTCTATATTGATCTCAACCATGAATTCAAGACAGTTCTGACTTCAAATATTATGTCCTATATTTCCCATAAGAACAAAGTTATTAGAGCTTACTCTGAGTTCAGGAACTCTGACTACATTTTTTATTCCCTTAATATAGCTAATGCTTTAACTTGCTCTGATTCTGAAGATACTTTGGATTTTATTATTGGCCTAAATTTTAAATTTTACTTTCAAAATGTCCAGTGTCTGTAGTTGCGGTGATAATCTCCCTTTGAAAATGTTTTGCAAGTTTATTCATGCTTTTCAAATGTAAATTCAATGTGAGAGCAGTGTGTAGTTAGATAATAGCATTCATCAGATGTCACCACTGAAAGGGAAGGATTCTCAAGGGATTCAGCTCTAATCCTTCTCTCCTCCTTACTCTCTACAGTCTGTGTGTGACTTATTCAGTGCCAGTGACTTCAATTAGCATATGTAAAATGATGACTCACAAAGCCAGACTTCTTTTTTTTTTTTTTAAGATTTTATTTATTTATTTGTCAGAGAGAGAGAGAGGGAGCGAGCACAGGCAGACAGAGTGGCAGGCAGAGGCAGAGGGAGAAGCAGGCTCCCTGCTGAGCAAGGAGCCCGATGTGGGACTCGATCCCAGGACACTGGGATCATGACCTGAGCCGAAGGCAGCTGCTTAACCAACTGAGCCACCCAGGCGTCCCCAAAGCCAGACTTCTGATTTGGACTTCTCTCCTAGGATTCAGATACGGTTCCAAATGTCTACCAGGTATCTCTACTTGGATGTTCCACAGGCTTCCCCTGACTCAATGTCTCCAAATGAAACTCACTGTCCTCCAAAACTTATTCTTTCTTAATCCTTCACTCACTGAATGACAGCATTCTTCCAGAAATCTGGCATGTGGGTCTCCCCACCAGACCAGGAGCCCTAAGTCCCATTCATCTCCATATCTCCAAATCTTAGTGCTCACTGAACATTCTTTCAATTAATAATTAATAATTAAAGGAAAACTGTTTCATTCTGGTTTTAGTTACCCCAATGAGAAAGATCAGCTCCTGTCTAACCCAACTAAATGTGTCAATACTTTCAACATCATCTAGTCATGTCCAAGGCAAGACTTAGGGGAACCAAATGAGCCACCACAGGCCACATACGCTTGGGAAGATCTTGGCCTTGGGACACCCATGATGTACAGCCTCCTTTACCAGGACTAATAAAGTTCATTTGAAAAGGTTAAATGATGGACCCATTGTCTCAGTTCCCAAGCCCCTAAGGGACCAGAACTCTGTTCTGAGCAAAGCGTATCACCCTCCTAATTACAGGAATGAGACATTTTCCTGGTAACTCATGCTGCCATGTCCCCAAGTTATTTTTGTACTTCATAGCTAAACAATATCAAATGGTGCTACCTTTTGGGAAATTAGCTTTCAAGGTGATCTTTTTCTGATTACAAATTCTAGCCAGTTCCAAGAATTCAATGTCAACTCAGTTCAAATTTATGGTTTCTTTAAGGCACTGTGATGTTAATTCCTCCTTATTGTTGGGTGATGTATGCTAGCCTAAGTCCTGCCTGGCTCATTACGTCCCACTTTCACTCTGTGTAGCTCTGGAAGTCCAACCTGCTTCAAAGCCAAACCAGTCTGGGTCACAGGTATTTTCAGTTTGTCTCTACAGCCTAAATGTCTTTTTTTTTTTCCTAAAATATTTTATTTATTTATTTGACAGACAGAGATCACAAGTAGGCAGAGAGGCAGACAGAGAGGCAGGCAGAGAGAGAGGTGGAGGCAGGCTCCCTGCGGAGCAGAGAGCCCCATGCGGGGCTCAATCCCAGGACCCTGGGACCATGACCCGAGCCAAAGGCAGAGGCCTAACCCACTGAGCCACCCAGGCGCCCTGCCTAAATGTCTTTCATTTTCTTGGTAGGATGGTAAGTGACACTTTGTGGTCAATATTTTTAAGACTTATGTCTATAAGGGCACCTGGGTGGCTCAGTTGGTTAAGCATCTGCCTTCAGCTCAGCTCATGATCCCAGATGATGGGATCAAGCCCCGCATTGGGCTCCTTGCCCTGGGGAGCCTGCTTTTCCCTCTACCTCTGCCAGCCGCTCTCCCCCCTCCCCCCCAGCTGCTTGTGCCCTCTCTCTGTCAAATAGATAAATTTTTTTAAAAAAATATTTATTTATTTAACAATAGAGATAAAAATTATCTCTAATAAATGCTTTTATATTCCAGATTAATTTATAGCATCTTAAATAATAAATGTTTTGATTTGACAATTTTTTTATAAAATCAAACATAATCTCAGGTATACATAAGACATACTCTGAGTTTATAATTCTAATTTTTTTTAAGATATTATTTATTTATTCGACAGAGATCACAAGTAGGTGGAGAGCAGGCAGAGAGAAAGAGGGGGAAGCAGGCTCCCCATTGAACAGGGAGCCCAATGCGGGGCTCAATCCCAGGACCCTGAGATCACAACCTGAGCTGAAGACAGAGGAGCTGAAGACAGAGGCTTTAAGCCACTGAGCCACCCAGGTGCCCCACTGAGGCACCCCAGGTGCCTCTAAATTCTTAAAAGTAACTCTGTTTTTCATTCAAATACATTTGCTTTTCTGGAGTTTGGGGTGATTATAATGGGTTCATTCAAAATATTCATTATTGCCTTCCCTGCTGATAGTGCTCTTGCAAACATGGTGAATGTTCCTAAAACCTGCTAGACTTTCTGTAAGAAGTGTGGCAACCACCAACCCCACAAAGTGACACAATACAAGAAGGACAAGGATTCTCTGTATGCCCAGGGAAAGAAGCATTATAACAGTAAGCAGAGTGTCCATGATAGGCAGACTAAGCCGATTTTCTGGAAAAAAAACCCTAAAACTACAAAGAGGACTGTGCTGAAGCTTGAATGTGTTGAGTCCAACCACATATCTAAGAAAATGCTGGCTATTAAGAGATGCAAGAATTTTGAACCGGGAGGAGATAAGAAGAGAAAAGGCCAAGTGATCCAGTTCTAAGCTTCATATTTGGTTTTATGAAGCTGATAAAATCTTGAGGTTATGTTCAAAATGAAAAAAAAATTCTCTTTATTAAAATAGCACTTGCTAATCTCATAACATTTGAATAAAAAAAGAAATTTAATCTCCCTGAAAACAATTTTTGGCATTAAAATTCATTACATCTGTTTACATAGTTATGGGGAAAACTCAACAAAAACTACCGATCTATTTAACATCTTGTGCTTGATGAAACACATTAGAACACGAAATACCAAACTTTGGAACACAAATGAACAGTCAAAAGACAGGTCCTTTCATTACCAGGATGTGTTACACTACTTTTATAACAAATCTTATCATCTTCTCCCCATCTTTTGGGATTATAAACTGAACTAACTAGGGAGGGAAAATTTAACACATCTGTGAAATGAGCATTATAAATAAATCAATGCCAATGTGCTATCAGCAAAGGTCTTAACAGATCCACTCTACTTAATGAAATAAAATGAACACAGTAACAGATTTACATGAGAATGGATAAAGTTCAAATATCAGAAAATAACAATTCAGTTTAGCAAATCTTTTCATTAAATTCTAAAAGTATTCTTTAGATCTTTAAATGTAATGCATTTCCTATCAAAATCCAACTGCCTTTTCTCCTCAGAAATTAACAAACTGATCTTAAAATTCATACAGAAATGCAAAAAAACAAAAATGAAAACCATAATAGCCAAAAAAAATCTGGAAAAGAAGAATAAAGTTGGAAAACCACATTTCCCAATTTCTAAATTTTTTTTTTAAAGATTTTATTTATTTGCCAGAGAGAGCGAGTACACACAGGCAGACAGAATGGCAGGCAGAGGCAGCGAGAGAAGCAGGCTCCCTGCCGAGCAAGGAGCCTGATGCGGGACTCGATCCCAGGACCCTGGGATCATGACCTGAGCCGAAGGCAGCTGCTTAACCAAGTGAGCACCCAGGTGTCCCCCAATTTCTAAATTTATTACAAAGTTACAGTAATCAAGAGAGAACTGTAACCTGGCGATTCACTAGACCTGTACCCCTGGGGCTAATAATACATTATATGTTAATAAAAGAAAAAAAAGAGAGAGAACTGTAGAACTGGCATATGGAGATATATATATATATTTTTTTTAAATAATAATGGAATAGAATTTCAAGTCAAGAAATAAGCCCTTACACTTACAGTCAATTGATTCTTGACAAGAATAGCAAGTGGAGGAAAGACAGTCGTTCTCCACACCTGGAGAGGGAAAACATGCAAAAGAATGAGGTAGGACCCCTACCTCACACTATACAGAAAAATTAATTTAAAATGGATCACAGACTGGAGTGCCTGGGTGGCTCAGATGGTTAAGTGGCTGCCATCAGCTCAGGTCATGATCCCAGGATCCTGAGATTGAGTCCTGCATCGACCTCCTGGCAGAACTCCCTGCTTCTCCCTCTGCCTCTCTCTCTCTCTGTGTCATGAATAAATAAAATCTTTTTTAAAAAATGGATCATAGACCTAAATGTAGAAGTTAAAACTATAAAACTCTTAAAAGACATCATAAACATACATTTTCATGCCCTCTGGTTAGAAATGATTTCTCAGACACAACACCAAAAACACAAGTGACAAAAGAAAAATAAATAAATCAGACATCATCAAAATTAATAATTGTGTGCTTCAAAGTACACCAACAAAAAAGCAAAAATAAACCCACAGAGAAAGAGAAAACATTTGCAAATCATATATCTGACCAGTATCCAGAATATGCAAAAAAAAAAAAAACCTCTTACTACTCAATAATAAAAAGACTAATAATTAAAAAGATGGGCAAAGGATGTGAATAGACATTTTTCCAAAGAAGATCTACAAATGACCAATAAGAACATGAAAAGATGCTCAAGATCATTAGTCATCAGAACCACATGAGATATCAATTCACACCCACCAGGATAGCTATAATCAAAAAGATAGACAAAGGGCGCCTGGGTGGCTCAGTGGGTTAAAGCCTCTGCCTTCAGCTCAGGTCATGATCTCAGGGTCCTGGGATCAAGCCCCGCATCAGGCTCCCTGCTCAGCGGGGAGCCTGCTCCCCCTTCTCTCTCTCTGCCTCCCTGTCTACTTGTGCTCTCTCTCTCTGTCAAATGAATAAATAAAATCTTTAAAAAAAAAAAAAGACAATAACAAAGGCTGTAGAGGATGTAAAAAAATTGGAACCCTCATACACTGCTGGTATGAATATAAAACGGTACAGCTGCTTTGAAAAACAGTTGAGCAATTCTTCAAAAATCTAAAAATTATGTTGCCATATGAACCAGCAATTTGACTCCGAGGTATATACCCAAGAGAAATACAAACATAAGTCCACATAAAAACTTGCACACAGGGACAGCTGGGTGGCTCAGTCGGTTAAGCATCTGCCTTTGGCTCAGGTCATTCAGCAGGGAGCCTGCTTCTCCTTCTCTGTCTGCCTCTCCCCCAATTGGTACTGGTTCTCTCACTCTCTCAAATAAATAAATAAAATCTTTAAAAAGAACAACAACAACTTGCACACAGGGATACCTCAGTGGGTCAGTCAGTTGAGTGTCTGACTCTTGATTTTGGCTCAGGTCATGATCTCAGGGTCCTATAATCAAGCCCAGAGCCAGTCTCCATGCTTAATGGTGTGTCTGCTTTCCCACTCCCTCTGCCCCTCCACACCCCACTCCCCACTCTCTCTCTCAAGTAAATAAGTACTTTTTTTTTTTTAAACACTTGGTGGGGGTTCCCTGGGTGGCTCAGTTGGTTGGGTGACTGCCTTCGGCTTGGGTCATGATCCTGGAGTCCCGGAATCAAGTCCCACAGCAGGCTCCCTGCTCGGCAGGGAGTCTGCTTCTCCCTCTAACCCTCCCCGCTCTTGTGTTCTCTCTCTCTGTCTCTCAAATAAATAAAAATCTTTTTTAAAAAGTTTACAAAATAAAAATAAACAAACACTTGGGGCGCCTGGGTGGCTCAGTTGGTTAAGCATCTGCCTTTGGCTCAGGTCATGATTTCAGGATCCTGGGATCAAGCCCCGAGTCAGGCTTCCTGCTGTGGGGGTCTGCTTCTCCCTCTCCCTCTCCCTCTGCCTTTCCTCTGCTCGTGTGTGTGCTCTCTTTTGCTCTCTCTCAAATAAATAAAATCTTAAAAAAAAAAAACCCACCTGTACACAAAAGTTCATAGCAGCCCCATATCAAAATAATCAAAAAGTGGAAACAACCTAAATATCCATCAACTGACAAATGGTTCAGGATTTGGTACATTCACTTTTTTAGTGCTCTTGGGCCCAATTCCAATGTGTCTGTTCGGGGCGGGGGGGGCTGGTTCCCACAGAACACTATGCAATTCTCAGACACCCTGCTGGGGTTCAACTCAATTCTAACACTACCCACCCAAGACAGCTTCGGATTCCACAGGTTAAGGGTTCAGTCCTGCTCCCTCACCCCACTTCAGACAGCATTTGCAACCCCAGGTCGTTATCTATGCTTCTGACTGACTGGCTACAGACTGGAGTCTCTAACAATCCCTTCCAACTCAGGATGCCCAGTTCAGGTTGTTCCAGGTACATCTGACCAACTGGCTATAAATTAAAGGTTCCCGTAACTTCCTCAGAAATTAACTGAAAGAGGTTTAATTAATTTGCTAGAGCAGCTCACAGAACACAGCAAAACATTTTTTCCTTTTTTCTTTGTTTTTTTACTAAATAGCCAGTTTATTATAAAAGGATATAACTCGGGGCGCCTGGGTGGCTCAGTGGGTTAAGCCGCTGCCTTCGGCTCAGGTCATGATCTCAGAGTCCTGGGATCAAGCCCCGCATCGGGCTCTCTGCTCAGCAGGGAGTCTGCTTCCTCCTCTCTCTCTGCCTGCCTCTCTGCCTGCTTGTGATCTCTCTGTCAAATAAATAAATAAAATCTTTAAAAAAAAAAAAAAAGGATATAACTCAGGGCACCTGAGTGGTCCAGTCAGTTAAATGTCTGCCTTTGGCTGAGGTCATGATCTTGAGGGTCCTGGGATCCAGCCTCCCATTGGACTCCTTGCTCAGTGGGAGTCTGCTTCTCCCTCTCCCTCTGCCCCCTGCTTGTGCTCTCTTTTCTCACTATTTATCTTTATCTCAAATAAATAAATAAAATCTTAAAAAAATAAAAAAGGATTTAACTCAGGAACAGCCAGATGGAAGAGATACACAGGGCAAGGCATGGAGAAAGGGTACAGAGCTTCCATGCTCTCTACAAACTAACCACTCTCCCAGCACCTCCACTTGTTCACCAACCCAGCTCTCTGAACCCTGCCCATCATTTCATGATTTTTATGGAGGCATGATTGATTACAGAACTGGCCAATGGCAACTGATTCAACTTCTAGCCCTTCCCCTCTCCCCAGAGGTCAGTGGTTGGAACTGAAAGTTCCAACCCTCCAATCACCTGGCTGGCTTCCCTGGCAACCAGCCCCCATCATCAGGTGTTTTCCAAAACTGACCTCATTAACATAACAAAGGACAGAAATTCCAAGGTTTTTAAAGAAGATTTATTTATTTGAGAGAGAGAGAGAGTACTTGCACACATGTGCTCACACACATGCTAGTGAGGGGAGGGGCAAAGAGAGAATCTCCAAGCAGACTCCCCAGAGGCTGATGTGGGGCTTGATCTCACTATCTATGAGATCATAACCTGGGCTGAAACCGAGAGCTGGATGCTTAACGGACTGAGCCAACCAGGCAGCCCAGGAAATTCCAAGGTTTTCAGTAGCTCTGTGCCAGAAAGGGGGTGGGGGGCAAAAACTGTAAGGGTCTACTTAACCAGAGAGACTCTATCTCGGTTAAATAGCCATTTTGTTGTTTATGCAGTAAACTTAGATTGACCCTGCCCCCCCCAAGAGGAACTTACTTAGAAACAAGTCTGGGAAACCAGTAAAATATGGCCCACCAGCCCCTGATAACAGAACCCATATACCAGGACGTGCCAGGTCAGGGGGAGATAACAGAGTGCAGAATGCAAGGATGAGTCAGGCCACGTGGAGACATCCAATCAGTAAAGCACCTCCCTAACCATCAAAGAATGTGGGCCCTGCCTTTTGGGCAACTTTTGGGCGCCAATTCTGACCAGAGTGATAGGCTAGTTCAAATAGCTACTATAGGGTGAATGGTAATTCAATTGGCCACCCGTGTGTGACCTAGCATGACTATGCAACTTTCTCTGTGTGTTACAATCTCACTGGCGACCTGTGTGTGGGCAGGCTCAACCACATGGCCTTTGCTTTATAAAAATTAGTCTGTGAGGCTGGGAGGGGTCGCGCTGTCTGCTGGAGACCGCCCTGTCCGGTTGGTTTGATTTTCGATACTGGCGCAAAATAAAGCTCTGCTTGACCTTCGCTTTGTATCAGTCTCGCTCCTTTGATCACGGACCTAACAAAATCATATCTATTATCAAATCACAACATCACTTCCGTACAATGGAGTATTATTTGGCAATAAAAAGAATAAAGTACTAATGGGTAAAACTTGAAAGCATTATGCCAAGTGGTAAGTGAAAGAATTCAGTCACAAAACACATACTAAATGATTCCATTGATATGAAATGTCCAGAACAGGCAAATCCATAGAGACAGAAAGCAGATTAGTGATTTCTTAGGGCTTGGGGGAAAGAGAAGGGTGGGAGTGGGGAGTAACTGTTAATAGGTCCCAAGTTTGTTTTAGGGGGAATGAAAATTAGATTATGATTATGGTTGCACATCTTGTGAATATAACAACAAAAAAACCTATACATTTTAAATAGGTGAATTCCATGGTACGTGAATTATATCTCAATACAGTTGTTAAAAAACAGAAAATAAAAGTAATCATGACAGTTTATGTCAAAATTCATTATGAAATCTGAATTAGGGAGTCTGAATTAAGAAAGTTTTATGAACTTCCTTTTTTTCCCCTCAATAGTTTTGATCTGCAGCTGAACAATTTGTAACTGAAATACCAGCTAAATTACTCCTATTCCTCTCCCGAAGGCAAATTTCATCAAATTTCTCTTTAATTGTTCTTTCCCCAATAAAGATTAGTATTCTTGTACTTAAAAAATGCAATCCCAAATGACTCATCAGCTATCTCCTGGGTAGCAAGCAGTGTTGCCACAAGAAACCATTTTTCCTTTGATTCAGAAGACCTGGTCAGTCTGCAATCTATATTCTGCTTCCTAATAGACTGCTCAGAGAATATTTCTTTACTTCTGTCAGATAAATTTGTGAAAAACTATGAAATGAACCAAACAAAATTATTTTCTGGGTGTCCCATCTGGTGCACCCTTCTAAGTTATCCAATTCCCTGGGAGCTTATACCTTTCAGAGTGTTTGAGTTATTTTACAACTCTGTAAACCGTACAAAAATGATAATGATGTAAATGATTCACATTCATCAAAATGCAAATGAATAGTTTAGTGGATGGAATGGATTACTGTCTGTAGATATTGACCAGTTTTATATCTACTTCTGAATTCTAGAAGTGCTTGGGCCTAAGGCAGGCTGCCCCAAGATATGACACAGTAGCATACTGATTATTCTGAATTAAAGTTATGTAAGAAAGAGTCAGTGCAAGAACACTCTGACCCTCTTGGCCCTCCAGAAAGCAGGAAATAATGTCCCATGTGAAAGGTACTCTTCCTGTACCAGGAGGCAGTGAGACATCCTTATCATCAGAGAGGGAAAGTCAGAGCCAAAGAAGCTTATATAAAAAAAACCTTGTTACTTTAACTGATATACTACCCCAGCCTAAATTCTATTTTGAATTCCTTATTAATTGAAGCTCCCAAACATAAGTTTGTTTTGTCCTACCAAGTCCTACAGATCTTTATGTCTAATGTCTGTTGGTCACTTCTGCTAAAAAGGAAAACAATGGCACCTGGGTGGCTCAGTTGGCTAAGTGACTGCCTTTGGCTCAGGTCATGATCCTGGAGCTCCAGGACCCAGTCCGGCTTCAGGCTCACTGCTCAGTGGGGAGTCCGCTTCTCCCTCTGACCCTACTACCCTCTCTTGTGCACTCTCTCTCTCTCAAATAAATACATAAAATCTTAAAAAAAAAAAAGAAAGAAAGAAAGAAAAGAAAAAACAAGACCAAACTGGAGTCATTTACCCTCCACAACAACAAACCAAGTCCATTACAGTTTCAACCTCTCCTAGGAATGTGACCTTTTAACAGTCAATGTGAAATCTGATAAGCACTAGTAAGATAATTTGCATGATAAAAACCCTGCTGGTTCCCTTCTCACCAAAAAGATGATGTCCTGTGGCATCTGGGTGGCTCAGTTATTGGGCGTCTGCCTTTGGCTCAGGTCATGATCCCAGGGTCCTGAGATCCAAACAATTCTTTCTTTACTTCTGCAACCCTCCTTCCTATAGAAACCTTCTATTTTACACAACTCATCCGAATATCTCTCTACTTGCTAGATGGGATACTGCCCAATTCATGAATTGCTTAACAAAGCCAATTAAATCTTCAAATTTACAAAGTTGAATTTCATTTTATAACACTTCTTGGATCCCATATATCTGTACATATCCCATATCTGTACATATGAATTAAATTTGTTTTTTCTCCTTTTAAACTTTTGTCAATTTAATTCTCAGACCAGCTAGAAGAATCTTGAAGGGTAAAGGAAAAATTTCCCTCCACAACAGAAGCATTTCTGATTGCTTTTATATGTGCATTCTTTGAATTCTCCTTTGAACTAGTTGAAACATCTTACTGGTTCCCCCAGTAATTAATGAGATAAATAATATATTTTATATGTGTTCATTTTATATCTATTACAAGTCCTGATTTTAACATTTTTTAGAAAAGTATCTTTAACACTTCTACTTCACACATAATATAGTGAAACTTGGTTTCCCCCAAATTAGTCCCTGAGAAGATGACAGATAGTAAATAACTTAATTAATGACCTAAAAATTCATAGTCTCATATTAATACAATTTTACTGTATCATAGTTGGGTATATAATATTAGCAAAATTCCTAATAATATATGGTTAACACTCAATAAATTTTTGCTAAATAATTATTTTTCTAGGTTGCTACGTATCTTGTAGTTTTATCTATTGTTAGAGGAGCCTCCTCACATACATTTAGTTCTTGTCTTCCTGGATCACCTCTCTTCATGATGTTGGCACTGACTTTCACCAAGGCCTTCACATTCAGCAGATCGGGCTTCTATTCATGAGATTTGAAGACTCATAGTCTACCCCCCCAAATCCCATCATTTTCAGAGAATCTCAGTAAAAATACATCAAAACCAGGGAGAAAGGATGTTGAAACAAACAACTCTGTCATTGAAGAACACACATGTCAGCTCATCTCCCAACTCCCCAAACCCCACTGGCAGGGATGGGAGGGGGGTGTATTTCCCATCTAAGAAAATTGTTGTTCCTTTGTTTAAAAAAAAAAAAAAAAAAGAAAGAAAGAAAAAAGAAAATTGCTGTTCCTTTGTAAGTTAATTTCTAATCTTCATGAAGCTAAAATAGTTGTCATTAAGGGAATCTGTGATCCACACTTTACTCATTCTTGACAGGCCTAAGGGGAGAAAAGAGGGCAAAAGAGATGGATGCATAATCATTTGAGGTACTAACTCTATTACAAGAGGAGCAACCTTACAATTATGGGGCAGATAAGGAAAAATTTCTTCCTACTCAAGTTTTGACTATAGTCTGAGAACTAAGGCTTATTCATTTTTTTCTTTTTTTTTTTTTAAAGATTTTATTCATTTATTTGACAGACAGAGATCACAAGTAGGCAGAGAGGCAGGCAGAGAGAGAGAGGAAGGGAAGCAGGCTCCCTGCTGAGCAGAGAGCCCGATGCGGGGTTCGATCCCAGAACCCTGAGATCATGACCTGAGCCGAAGGCAGAGGCTTAACCCACTGAGCCACCCAGGCACCCCCTAAGGCTTATTCTTAAATCATGTATGTTTATTCATTCATTCAATGAACATTTATTAAGCACCTGCTATGGGTCTAGCACCTTATTGGGCAATGTAGCAGACGCTGAAGGTACTCTGCTATACCCCTCAGATATTCCCAGAGGTCACCTGCAGAGAATTACCTTATAGTCTAAGAGATTCCACCAGGGTGTTCCATGGCCACTAAAGGAATGTGCTTGCCTACATACCCTGGAAATGCTAGGATGGGAGTGGGTAGATTAAGATCATAACATCCTACTCCTCAGGGAACTGTTCCATAATCTCTCAGAAGGTCCCAAAAGGGTCTGAACCTCTGTCGCCCACAGTGGTATCCCACTCATTCACACACTTCTTTTTTTTTTTTTTAAGATTTTATTTATCTGACAGAGAGAGATCACAAGTGGGCAGACAGGCAAGCAGAGAGAGAGAGAGAGAGGAGGAAGCAGGCTCCCTGCAGAGCGGAGAGCCCGATGTGGGACTCGATCCCAGGACCCTGAGATCATGACCTGAGCTGAAGGCAGAGGCTTAACCACTGAGCCACCCAGGTGCCCCCATTCACACACTTCTTGACTGACTCCACTTTCCCTGTCTCTTCCTGGAATCACCTCCCAAATAAAACATCTCCACCCAAATCCTTGCCTTGAAGTCTGTTCTTGGGGAAACCCAAGTAAGACAGGCCATATCTGTCTATATGTGTGTGGTGAGGCAATGTGTACCTTACTCTTCAGTAGATGCAGAACACCCAACACTTCCTTTCTGGAGTCTTGCAGACTGAGTAACTCAAACTGGGGACATGTCCTGCTGAGGGTAAAGAACCACCCCATCCACCCCCACACAGCCTACTATCTACATTTCCTATTCAGCTGGTTTCACTAAGACCACTTTTACTAGTCCACTGTCTTCATCAACATGACTTTACTCTTCCAAAATATCCTCGTTTAAGAGGATAAGTCATAGATAACTTTATTATTTGTTCCAGAAATCTTTACCAAGAAAACCATTTAAATAAAAAATAAAACTGTTCAACTCTTCGACAGACAGCATTGACAACTTTACTCCCCATGACTCTTTAAAACATTCACCTCAAGATCCACGCCTTGCTGTGTCCACCAATCCTAACTTATTACATCTTGATCTTTACTCAGTGTTAATCAAGCCTCTTCACGAAAGGCCCATTTTCTTAAAAGATTTTTATTTATTCATTAGAGAGAGAGAGCATGCACATGGGAGAGAGAGCACAAGCAGGAGGAGTGGCAGGGGAGAGGGAGAAGCAGGCTCCCTACTGAGCAGGGAGCCCCATGCAGGGCTCAATCCCAGGACCCTGGGATCATGACCTGAGCCAAAGGCAGATGCTTAACTGACTGAGCCACCCAGGCACCCCTGAAAGGCCCATTTTAAACTGGCCTCTAAAACCTCACAAATATCCCAGTTCAGCCCTTCCCCCTAAGGAAGCTACCAAGACTCTGTCAAGGTATGCTCCCCCTTACCACAGTAAGAATAAACTCAGTTT
The DNA here is from genome assembly GCF_902655055.1 of Lutra lutra. Lineage (NCBI taxonomy): Eukaryota > Metazoa > Chordata > Mammalia > Carnivora > Mustelidae > Lutra > Lutra lutra. Next base: position 86,930,548 of record NC_062296.1, on the reverse strand, counting down.
TGGGCACCTGGGTGGCTGAGTTGGTTAAGTGACTGTCTGCAGCTCAGGTCATGATCCTGGAGTCCCACATCGGGCTCCCTGCTCAGCAGGGAGTCTTCCTCTCCCTCAGACCCTCTCCCCTTCTCATGTTCTCTCTCTCTCATTCTCTCTCAAATAAATAAATAAATCTTTAAAAAAAAAAAAAGGGGATAAACTCAGTTTTGTCTTATCAACAGGTTGTTTTGGTGGGATTTTCAGAAAGCCAGAATGCACTTAAATCTTTGACTCCATTTTCCACAGGCCATGCGAAATAAGGCATAGTCAATACATGGTATAAAAATTCTTCCTTCCTAGGTTGCAATTTCCTTTAGTGTTCTTTGACCCTTTAGGAAAGCCTAATTCACCTACAAATTTTTGTGAGGGAGTGCTATGAAGGGAAGTGAGAGGATAGGGTCACAAGGAAAGGTGAGTCCTGACCATATCCCAACACCCTCCCACCAACCACCGCCCCAGTCTAAGAACACTCTGGTTTGAGGCAGCAGTGGGAGCACATCAAGGACAACTGCAGTTTAATGCAGATCAGCAGCCAGGTCATGCCCAGCTGTGGTCCATGATGGCACATGAAGTCACACAACACTTGCAGGATAACAAGGAGGAACCAAGAGAGCCTCCCCTCTTTCTCAAATGTACCTGAGCAGCACTGCCCAACAGAAATATAATGTATGCCACAAATACTAACCATACATAGAATTTAAAATTCCTTGTATTTTCAATCAAACTGAAAAAAAAAAATTCTTGTACCCACATATATTTTTTTAAGATTTTATTTATTTATTTATTTGACAGAGAGAGAGACACACAGGAAGAAAGGGAACACAAACAAGGGGAGTGGGAGAAGGAGAAGCAGGCTTCCCGCCAAGCAGGGAGCCCGACGCGGGGCTCGATCCCAGGACCGAGGGATAATGACCTGAGCCAAAAGCAGATGCTTAACGGCTGCACCACCCAGGCGCCCCTAAAATTATTAATTAGATCATTTCTTTTTAAATTAAATCTTTGAAATCTAGTGTGTATTTTGCATTGACAGCACATCTCAATATGGATTAGCCACAGCTCAAGTGCTCAGTAGGCACGTGGAACTCCTAGCAACAGTACTGGACAACGTGACCCTGAAAGAGAAAAGACTCTTGGATAACAACCCCTCATTCACTATGTTTCATTTAGAAGCAGAATTAGGGGTCTCTCCAGAAATCAGAGACCAAGGCTAGCAGGAGTGAGCCATGAAGGAAAAATAGGGAATGAGCCAGAAGCCAGCCCTCATCTTAGAGATAATTGTGTTTAGCCAGCCCTACTGTCTGGGCCACATCTACTCTGGTAAACCCCATTTTGGGTTCATACTTTCTACTGGGTCAGGAACAAGTTGTACATCCTGATCTCTTTATTTTCCCCTGTTATTCCTTCTATAAATTTCTCTTTTAAAATAAGAAAAAAATTTCTAGCTCATTCTGCTTACTGTGCTAGGGGCAATAAAGCCCGCTCTCTGATCTTAGGTCTTCTGGCAGCGTCCACGAAACGGTAGCAAGCTAAAGGGTAAAATCTCAGAGCCTGAAGTTCTTGACATTACCATCCCATCCTTCAACGTCTAACCAAGGTCTAACTCCTCCAAGGTAACTTTATTAACCTCTCAGAGTCCTTAATACTGCTTGCTTCTACTCAGCCTCGAACATTTACCATATAGAATATGCTATAATTTTGCATGTGTTTATATTTTAATATCTCCAATCTCTACCCTCCATGTTGCATAATATTCATTGAAATGTTTGCTGATACACTGTTCTTTGTCCCATAAATGTGAAACCTCAGAGAATTTTTGTACCTTGTAAAGATGGAGACCTACCTGTCCCCTTTCCATCTTCTGATGTGATGATGGTATATGCTCTGCTGTCCTCCTCTCATGCACTATTTCTTTCCTCCTCTACCCCACTCTCCTTGACTTTACATTTCACCCCTAGCCACTTACTACACTTTCATTTTCATAACACTAAAACAGATCAACTTGGTAAAGTCAAGTCCATTGAATCTGGAGTTATGGGATGTAGAAACTAAAAAAGATCAGTTTTTAATTGAACCAATAAATGCCTAAAACACATTTGTCTTCGGCTAGCCTCAGGAAAAATAATTTTTCCTTCACCAATGCAAATCTCTTTGGAAGGAGGCTGCACTAACATGACTAAAGTTAACAGATTTCCAGTTCTTTTCCTCATAGGAAAAATGAATAATTATGGCATGAGTCCATTAACAGATGCAGAATATTAACCATTCTATTCCAAGTAATCATACCAGAAATTTTCAATTCTTTTAAACTACCCACCATATAACATTTGAAAAGATACAGAAATAATCTCTCATTAGGTGGGGAACATGGTAGGCAGCTCGGACTGATCTATAATAGCAAAACATAGTCCATCTTAGTAGTACAGAACTGCTCTTAGACCATAAAATGTGTCTATAACATTCCCAAGGGATGCCTGAGTGGCCCAGTCAGTTAAACATCTGCCTTTCACTCAGATCATGATCCCAGGGTCCTGGGATCGAATCCTGCATAGGGCTCCTTGCTCAGTGGGGCGCCTGCTTCTCCCTCTGCCTACCACTCCTCCTGCTTGTGCTCACTTTCCCTCTTTCTAATAAATAAAATTTAAAAAAAAAATCCCAAGAGGGTAGTTAGATACCCACCCTGTAAGAAAAAAAGTAGCAGCAACAGAATCAATTTCACCAAGCCCAACAAGCACCAGCCAAGTAAGAGTATGTCCAGATCCACATAAGTCACACATTCCCAATGGTAGGTATGTTTCTGTGGTGGAGTAGTCCTAATGAGTCCTGATCTCGTTTGTACTGTACATTGGTTGTTTTCTGACTACACAGCTTCCAAAACACCCTTCCTTTCCTGGGTAGCCCTCTGATGACAGGCTCTAGCCTCCCATCATGAAGTCTAGGGAGGTGCTGCTCTGTTTGGTAGTACACTGTTTAATTAAGCTGATACTTTTTCCATAGCCAAGTTTTCTCAATAGAGAAAGAACTAAGTTGGTTTACATTATAACACAAGTTCTTTGCCTCATCACAAAATAAAAACGATTAGTCCATAGCCTGCCACCAGTCTGCAGACTACGCTTGGAGAAGCAGTCTGGGACCTTGTACTTCCCCTCCTAGCACCCTAATAGTTGTGTAGACGCACATGTCCTAAATTCAGCAACCAGATGCTCCTACCTGGGCCTTTGAATTTTGAAGGAGAGAAACAAAGATGCAGGGACAATTGAGAGGCTACACATGGTGGTATGAATATTTTCAAAAAGCCTGCAGTACTATCAGCATTGGGAATCCATAGGTATTGGCAACGTTACCAGCTCAGAGTTGGGACAGCTATGGTACCCTGAGTAGAACAGAGCATGCCCGGTCCTATTCTCTATTCATAGCCTCTCTTGGTTCCTACTGTTTTCTGAGCCTGGTTCTCTAGCTGCTCATCATTTCTGTGAGCTACTCAAGAACTTTCAGTGAATTCCTTTTCTGCTTAGATGAGTCAACAGAGAATTTTGTTGCTTCCACCGGGGAAGTTGGACTGATAAATGCTTTCACATTCTAATCAAATGATCAGTGATACCTGTTTAGATACTAAGTTCACCAAGAAATTTTCTGACTGTAATTTGCCTTCTCACATGTTAACTAGAAAACTTGGTCCTTCTTGGGAACTGTATTTCTCATTGAAAATTAATTGGTATTTAGATCTTAGACTTTGGATGATGAGTAGAGATAATGTGAATCTACTTCAGAAAGAAAGATTTACTCCAAAAGTTGACAAACTTGGATTCCATATGCTACAGCGCAGACATCCAGAACATGGGCTGCAGCAAATTCACCCCATTAAGGATATCCTGTGGAGACCTGGCCTGGATAGCCACCCAGCCCTGCCCTTTCTGCAGAGTTATAACTTCTACCCCACCCTCTGACACCTGGAGCTCTGTTATCCCTATAGCTTTCTTATGGAGTTGCTGCAGACTAAATCAAACTTATTAACAATCCACTAAATCTCAAATAGGCAATAGACTGAACAGGTTCAAATTAAACTCTTAGAAGTTCATAGCTTGCCAGCAAGACATGGTATGAATCTTGAAAGGAACTGTGCACATGCATCAGATTTGCATAGTTTCCCATTTATCACCAGTAAGCATCCCCTACCAAAACCATATGGAAAGAAACCATCAGAAAGTAATCTGTGTCTCTATACTGACTATACCTCATTAATTTCTGGCTTGATTCTCTTCAACTTGTATTATTAAATATTTGCTTGCTGGTTTCTATTTCTTTGAACATAAGTAATGATAATAATTACATCACCTTATATTTATGGAGTTGTTTATAGTTTTCAGAGAATTTGCTCCCAGTGTCTCATTCAATCCTCACAATGATCCCTAGGAGAACTTGCAGTCTTATCTTATAAATTAAAAAAAAAAAAAAAGACCACACACAAAACAAAACCAGAATAAATAGTTTGTCCTGGATCACACAACTATTGTGTAGCTAAATATGGACTTGAGCTTAGGTCTTTCAAAACCCAGCAACCCAACACAGTAGAGGTTCCTGCCATTACTGGGAAAATCCTTAACAATTCTATATTACATAAGCATTACTTTATCCAAATTTCTGGATAAATGTGCCTCCAAAATGCTATCTTAATATTACTTCTCCACTTTCCATAAAGGCATGGAGCAAAGAAACCAGTGTTGTTATTTTACTTCTAAAAACAAACAAATAATCAAAAACTTTCTACCAGACAAATCTTAAACCTCCAAATAAGTAAACTTTGGATCTCTAATAATGTTTTTAAGAAGTCAACTCTTGGTTTTATGCTTTATACTGTCCTGATTCTACAGGATCCTGTGTTCATTATCAGGGAAATATCAACAGGTAGCACCCCATTACAGTTCTTTACAACTTGCATAGTGCTTTTACATGCATTTTATTAAATTCTTACAAATGCCCCATGTGGTGGTATATCACCCAAGTATTTTTATCTCCTTTTTGCAGATAAGGAAATCAGGGCTCATGGTAATCAAAGGCCTTTCTCAAAATGAGTCATATCAGAACTGCCAGGGCCACAACTGGTTCAAATCTCAGTACTGCCACCCTTCCCTGCACTAGCATATAAAATAATGAAGACCTTCACATAAACCCTGGTAGGCACATTATTTTTTCGGTAAGCAAACCAAAGGTGTGATTTCATTGCCTTGATACTTGAATCCTATTCTTCTCTAAGTCTCCTTTTCTTCACAATTGCCTCCTCCAAAGGATTAGTGCAAACCTGTTATTGATAGATCCTTTCTTTTCCTGCTCATTCTTTGCAATAGCTATGAGGATTAATTTTTTTAATGTTTTTAAAAGGACTTGTAATCATGTACAGCATGAATATATATAGGAAAGTACCTTTGTAGTAATTACCACTTACTCAGAAGCCAATAATAGCAGCCTTCCTTCCTCCTCCCAACTCCCCACTCCTTCCTTCCTTTTCCCTCCCACTCCTTCCACCTTAAATAATTCAGAGCACAAAGCAGTAATCCATCAAATCAACAGCCAACATAGATACCACAAGACACAAAATGCCAGGAATATAAAAGACCACAGTCTCCTGAATCAATAAATTGCTCTGAAATTGGCCTAAGTTCAGGGCAGAGCCATGGCTGTGGATTCATAAAGCTGAGTTCCCCTGTTTCCTACCCCAACTATTTGTGGGATAAGCTAAATGATAAAAGACAGCAAAATAATATGTAATATGCTTAGATATTATTATTAATATGTAATAATATGTAATATGCTTAGATATTATTGCAGAATACAATATGCTTAGATATCAGTGAAGTATGCTTTGCATTATTCCACTAAATACCAAAATTTAAAATGCGATAAAATTAACTCAGATAAAATATTAGAAAAATAACAAAAAATATAGTTTTCTTTTAAAGATTTCTGAGCAGAGAGCCAGATGTGGGGCTCGATTCCAGGACCCTGGGATCATGACCTGAGCTGAAGGCAGAGGCTTTAACACACTGAGCCACCCAGGAGCCCCTATAGTTTTCTTTTAAAAGACAAATCCAGCCATTATCTATATATGTCTGCTCTTGAAGGTACCAGAAAGATAAGGTCCCCAAATTTTGGCTTTGCCAAGGGAAAAACAAGTATGGCCACAGGAAAAGAATTTGCCCTTCTGGGGCACCTGGGTGGCTCAGTGGGTTAAGCCTCTGCCTTCGGCTCAGGTCATGATCTCAGGGTCCTGGGATCGAGCCCCGCATCGGGCTCTCTGCTCAGCAGTGAGCCTGCTTCCTCCTCTCTCTGCCTGCCTCTCTGCCTACTTGTGATCTCTCTCTCTCTCTCTGTCGAATAAATAAATAAAATTAAAAAAAAAAAAAAGAATTTGCCCTTCTGAATCAGATTATGATGTGTTTTGTTTTTTTTTAAGATTTTATTTATTTATTTAACAGAGAGATAGGTCACAAGCAGGCAGATAGGCAGGCAGAGAGAGAAGGGGAAGCAGGCTCCCCGCTTAGCAGAGAGCCCGATGTAGGGCTCGTTCCCAGGACCCTGAGCTCATGACCTGAGCCGAAGGCAGAGGCTTTAACCCAGTGAGCCACCCAGGCGCCCCTGACATGTTTTTTTATATGTTAAATCATTCCTCAACACACAGAGTTCTAAAAAGATTATTATTCTTACCTTAAATATTAGGAAGAAATGAGACTCAAAAAAGGAAATAACTGTCTAGAGGTCCCCAATGCCAAAACCAAGGCCAAAAGTGACAAACAGAGTGAAGCAGAAAGACGAAGAGGAAGAGTCATGCAGAATGGAAGTAGGAAAAGAGGAGATGGTAGAATTTTTCCGGTGTGGGTAGGCAGGGAAAGCCACAACACAATCCAAACGATGTTAAACAGCACAACTAACAAGTCGGAAGACCTTCCATGCCATAATAGTAGCAGATTCTGTCTGCACCCCACCCACAACCCCCACACTTCCCATTTCCATGCATACCAACCTGACTTCCAACTACCACTCTGTGCCATTCTCTGCCTGTGCTCTGGCTGTCAGAGCAGCTTTCTCTGGTAGAAGTGCTGGGCAATTAACATCCGCCTGGGAATAACCCTCTACCGATGACTTCACTAGAGTGGGTGAATTAAATACCCCAACTCCCTTGCCTCTCAGGAGAGTTGACTCTGAGATTTGTGTTCTACATTGTTTCCTAGGGTTCCTCCAGTGAGACTGTCCCCAGCTGTCCACAGTAGTAACTGGCTTAATAACCTACCCTTTAGGGGCGCCTGGTGGCTCAGTGGGTTAAGCCTCTGCCTTTGGCTCAGGTCATGATCTCAGGGTCCTGGGATCTGCTTGGCAGGGAGCCTGCTTCCTCCTCTCTCTCTGCCTACTTGTGATCTCTCTCTCTCTCTCTCTCAATCTCTCTCTGTCAAATAAATAAATAAAATCTTTAAAAAAAAAAAAACAAAATAACCTACCCTTTATTGGCTGCCTTCTTTTCTTTCTTTTCTCTGTCTCACTTCCCCACTCCCTATCGGTGTTTCTTGGGACTAACTTACCAATGAACTATTTGCATAGAATCTTTGTCTCAAAGTCGTCTTCTTGGTTGCCCATATGGTAGCCTGTCTTATGAATACAGAACAGTGCACATAACAGAACTCATTCAAGAACTAATATGTAAAAGATAAGTTACTATATCACCCATTTTCTGGGCTGCACTAGCTAGTAGGTACTCTGCAGAATGTGAGCCACATCTCACTCTCTCCTATCTTTACCTTGCAGACCCATTTAGGTTATTTTCAGGAATCTCCAAATGTGTCTCACATACACTACAAATGAATCAGTCAGGTCCCTACCACTTAGGCTGGCTCTAACCCCTGCCCACTGTCCCCATTGAGGATCACCCTATCTTCTCCAGGGTTCCTGACACCCTGAGGTCACCCTGAGCTCCCTAGGATGGGAAAAGAATGCCCCTTTCCCCACTTTGGTCATACTTTGTCACATGGGCAACTACATGGTATTTTTTGTGTTCCTGAGTTATACATATACTCTGCAGAAAAGTCCCTCCGGAATCTGTTGCCTGCAGCTCCTCAGGCCACAAACCTTAACCATGAGCCCATGGCGCCATTTTAGAGAAAATCTCCAAGACAGACACCATGCGTTCCTCCCCAGAGTCTTTCTCCATAATCATCCCTGAGCTCTCTTGTTCTTATTCCTCCCCAAACCCTCCTGCGTACAGACCCTCGATGCCCCATTAATATCTCCTCCCAAATATATGTGAATTACAGGACTGGTCACAGCTTAGGCCCAAGCAGGGATCCTTGCTTCACTTATTATCCAACACAGACATACACACATCATCCACACTTCCTAGCATTACTCAGTCCACTTCAAAAATCAGAGTTAAAGTGATTTTGGACACTGGAACCAACTGGATGCAGTGATGAATTGGTCTGGTAATTCCCATAATAAACCCAGCCTCTATAATGTGTGGTCATAAACTCAGTGACTTACATTCTGTTCATCTGAAATCTTACAACTTTTCTACAGAACATAATGTACTTTTACTTTGCCCTAGAAATTTCACAAAGGCTTTTGGTCCAAAGTCATAAAGTTCTGACCTGATTAGATAGGGTTAGCTAATGGGAGAAATCAGAGGTCCAGGAATTTTGAAGGGTTTCAAGCAGAGTTTAATTGGAAAGTTAAGAAAAGATCAAGATGGAACAAACTGGACATAGAAGCACATGAAAACAGATATAGCTCAAATGCCACATCTGGGTTTTTTTTTTTCAGTAATCTCTACCCCCAACATGTGGCTTGTCAAACTCACAACTCTGAAATCACAAACTGCATGCTCTACCAACTAAGCCAGCCAGGTGCCCCACCACATCCTCTTTAAATTCCATTCTGTTCCCTGCACACACATGCACACACATATGCACACATACACACATATGCACACACTCACTCGATAGGCACACAGCACTTGGCTTAATACAGGAATGCGGATTCTAGAACTGGACTCTCTGGGGGCAAAACCCAGATGAACCACTTACCTCTTTTGTAACTTAGACAAATTACTTAACTGCCATGTGCCTCAGTTTCCCCATATGAAAATGAAGATAATAATAATTGTTTAAAGTTCTAATGATTAACTATTTTTAAAGTACTTAAAAGAGTCAATCACAGAGTAAGTACTTTATATAATGGCATGTACTTTGCTATCTTCTGTCTTATGCTAGTCACCTGCAGATTTTGTCTTATCATTCCAACGAAATTTCAAACACCAGAGGTCAGAGATCACATCTTTATACTGATATTTCTCCTACAGGGCCTTGCATTTGCATGATGCTTAATAGTTAATGCTTATGGAATTTGATATGATGTACTCCGCCCACCAAAGCTGAGGCCTCCTCCTCTATACATCGTGGAATGATGCCACAATGATGAAATCAGTTGAATCAGATGAATTCATCACAATGATGAATTCAGTTAAACAAAGAGAAAGGAATTTGAAAGAATATGCAAGTTTGCAGTCAGAGGGATCTACCGGTACTAAACATCAAGTAATGCTACGGACCAAGTCTGATGGCACAAAGACCCCCACCAAAAAATGCCAACATGCTTAAGGAGATCTTGTTTCCTTGTGTTTCTCACAAAATAAATTCAAGTTGAATACTTCTTAGAAAACTAAGAGGAAAAAAGAATCCAAAAATTAATCAAAGCATAAGAAACATGTGTGTTTCACATGTACCAGGTAGGATAGGCTCATCCAAATTCATCAAAAGCCCAATTTCATACATAGGAATAAAGGTAATAAATACATTGGTTAATTCCTAGTGCTCCACCATCGCCACCTCCCACAGTAATAAGAGTTACCATTTACTGTCTACCTATTCTGGGCCAGACAGTTAAAATATATAGTGGTACCTTCCAAGTTAAAATGACAGATGAAAAACCTATCCAATTTTGTTCCTTCCCCAAGCTACATTAAAACTATCAAAAACGGATTTTCAAGAAGGGATTTTTTTTTGTTTTTTCTTTAGGTCGAGGTAAAGGAGAAGAGAAAACTACGTAAAAATTTTGGAAGTTGGGGGAAAAAGCAAGCAAGGTCCTGGAGGAGCTCTTTGAAAATAATACTATTAATAGTGAATTTTAGCAAATAGGCTACATAACCTAATCTTTTCCATTTCAGATTTCACTTGAAATGAAATGGTCTACGGTGTGGAACAAAGTCTTCAATGCCTGAACAGAGAAGTAATATTTAACATGTTATCGGAAAATGTTAATTTAATTATGAGTGAAAGCAATTATCTTTCTGTCGGCATTAATATATCATTCCAGTATCCTTAGACATCTGTAAATCACACAGGCAAGATTCACAGCTTAGGAAAGTATTTGTAAAATTTCTTTGGCCAAGGATCTTTAGATGGTCATGAAGATTAGATTGTCACCCAAATGTATTTAGCAGTAATGAAACACAATTTTTAAAATACCATAACAAATTACCTGATTCCCTTATGTTTGTTTAGAACCCACACATGGCTGTGGCTGTTAACTAAAATCTGAGAAATATATGATCCATTAATTAACTTAATCAGATCCCTGAATGCAAACATGGCCAGAAATATTCCCTCTCTTCAAAGGATAAATCTGTTAAAAAAAAAAAAGTTTATGATGTAGGAAAGACATTAGAGTTCAAAGCTGGGGGCCAAGAAATAATTCTTGAAGCATCTTTGCTGCAAAAAGGTGGTTTTATTAAAGCAGGGGGACAGGACCCATGGGCAAAAAGAGCTGCCCTGGGGGCATGAGGGGTGGCCCATCATATACTCCAAGTTGGGACGGTGTTAAGTATAGTTTCTGCCTCCCAGGTATTTTGGAAACAAGGTTTCCAGGATCCTGAGGGGGCTAGCTATTGTTAGGAAAGGTCATTTATCACTATTCCCTGAGACTCTTCAGATGTATATCCGTGGGTCATATGCTTGGAGGGTGATTGCCAACATGTTATCTGGGGCAGTGGGGGTACAAATAAAGGAAGTTTCCAAAGGAATTTCTGTATGTTAAAGTAGACTTACAGGATTCTGGGTGTTGGGCTAAGATTGCGTTGTGCCCTTAGCAAAGCATTAACAATGCAGCTGAGTTCCTAGAGTAAAGTCCCTCTGTTTGTTTCAAGAGTTTATCAATGGGCTGTAGGTAGTAAGGAAATTTAATGATTTTTTTTCTGCCTTTGTTTCCCACATCAGTTTATATTTGAAAAAACAAATTGATCTACTTACAAATTTATGTCTACTTTCTTAGTTGCTAACACCATTTTCTCCTGGAAATTGTGTGTATACAAGACTCTGAAATTGAAGGAGAGTAGAATTTGCCACAGCAAAATATGCCTCTTTGGGATAAGGATTATTTGGGGCTGTTTATTTCTAAGAAACAGCAGATTCAGATAAAGCTCTGAAAACTGAGCAGAAGCTCACCCTTTTGTAAAAAGACATTTACATACATAAGGGAAATCACATTTTTAAGGGTGTCTCCCTCAGTACCAGCCAGAGGGACATGATTCGAAATCTCTAGAGAAGGCAGGACTCAAATCTGCATCACAACCTGGCTTGGGCCATTCTCAGGAGTTACCTAGTTCTCCTGAGTCTTTCCCCAAGTATATAGGAGGTATACAATGTTACAAAACTTCTGTTTGTTTCTCACCCGGTAATTTGTCTTTTATTGCTAGTGTACTCAGCCAAGAACCTAGCAAGTAGAGAGAAAATTATTTTTCCTCCCCTATAAGATAATATGTATTAAATATATGTGTGTTCTATCAGTCAAGACATTTCCAGTTGCAAGTGATAATAAAACCAACTCAAACTCATTTGTACTAAAAAGAGAAATTATCAACTTGATTAACTGAAAAGGAAAGGGAAGGAATTCTAGTTTCAGTCACAGTTGTAGCAAACAATGGCATCTAGGACTCACTACAGTCCACACCTTGACTTGGTAGCATCTATAAACCTTTCTTTACACACAGTTTAAAAATGTGTTCTCCTGAGGCACCTGGGTGGCTCAGTAGGTTAAGCCTCTGCCTTCAGCTCAGGTCATGATCTCAGGGTCTTGGGATCGAGCCCTGCATTGGGCTCTCTGCTCAGCGGGGAGCCTGCTTCCCCTTCTCTCTCTGCCTGCCTCTCTGCCTACTTGTGATCTCTCTCTCTGTCAAATAAATAAATAAAATCTTAAAAAATAATAATAATAATAAATAAAAAATAAGTAAATTTTAAAAATTTTTTAAAAATGTGTTCTCCCAACATTATGCAACTATTCAATATGTCACCAAAATTACATTTACCCCTTCCCAAAAGGATATGCCCCAATGCCAAATCTCATTACACTATTCTACTCAAGGTATCTAGGCACTATTTCCCAGACAAGTCTACATGTAGTTTCTTACTGCCTAGAAGTCTGGATAGATTTTTTTTTTAATTTTTTTATTTATTAATTTGAGAGACAGAGAGAGCACAGAGAGGCAGAGAGAAAGGGAGAAGCAGGCTCCCCACTGAGCTGGGAGCCCAATGCTGGGCTTGATCCCAGGACCCCGGGATCATGACCTGAGCTGAAGGCAGATGCTTAACTGACTGAGCCACCCAGGCGCCCCAAGAAGTCTGGATAGACTATTTAACCACCCCGACAGATCCGGTATACAAAGGATGGAGGGAGAGTAGAGTGGGAAACAAGATCACCATTAGAGAAACAATTTACAAGGCGCCTGGGTGACTCAGTTGGTTAAGCAACTGCCTTTAGCTCAGGTCATGATTCTGATGTCTCGGGATCGAGTTCTACATGGAGTCCCCACACTGGGCTCTCTGCTCGGCAGAGAGTTGCTTCTCCCTCTGACCTCTTCCCTCTCATGCTCTCTCTCTCATTCTCTCTTTTTATCAAATAAACAAATAAAATCTTTAAAAAAAAAAGAAAGAAAGAAAGAAAAAAAAAGAAAAAGAAAAACAATTCCCATTTGAAAAAAAAAAAAAAGGAGGAAAAAACCCACAATGATCATAAGCAATATATCCTACTTGAGAGGAATATCAACTCCCTGTTGTAGAAAACCAGCTGCCTCTTGCTTTGTTTTCTGACAGAAGCCCTCTTACTCACTGTCCTCTCTATCTCCATCTGAGTTGGGCATTGGTAGGAGAATCTCCTCTTAGGGGGCTGCATCTTTTAGCAACTTGATTCCCACTGTTGCAGGTTTGGGGTCCAGAAAATAACCTTTTAGGTTAACCAGGAGATCACGAACTTTTGCTACTGGACGTCGGGTTTCTCCTGCAACGCAACCTTCTTTAAAAGCTTAGGAAGTGATGAGGGAGCAGGAGGCTGGCTGAAGACAAAGCAAAAGCTGGCACCTCGCACCCCCTCTCCATCCGCTCCCCGTCGGTAAAGTGTGTAGCATTCCTCAGGCACCCCTGACTGCCATAAACGATAAACAAATAGTTAACTTGCAGAGATCACAATCCTGCAAGACAGGGGTCTCCCTTGGTTTACAAATCAATAGCCAGAGGCAAATAACTCAGTTCCTCAAGCCCTAAATAAAGTTAAATATCTTCTAAACCTAAATCTCACTAACAAAGAGGATTGGTAGCAGGATTGTGACACCCCACCAAGAATCTCCCAACTATCTTGATGTTAATGGCTGGCCTAAAGACAACATTGATCCAGCCGCAAGGGCAAGGGCAAGGCCTCCGATATCCTGGCACCTTGTTGGCCCTCTTTAGCATATGAAAGCTCCGTTGAAACCTCCCTTCCCCTCACCTTCCCCCAACCGCAGGGTACATAACCCGCCATCCCTCACAACCTGGGGCAGCTGCATTTCCGCCTGCCCACGGGTCCTGACCCCATGCTTTAATAAACCACCATTTTGCACCAAAGATGTCTCAAGAATTCTTTCTTGGTCATCGGCTCCGGACCTCAGCCCACCGAACCTCACCTAGGTTCTAGAACTTCATCAGAAGTATTTTGCTTTTATTCATTCAGTCCATTTTCTGAGCTAAGAACCAAAGTCAGAAATCTTGTCAAGTCACAGCCCATGAATTTAGACCCTAACCTAAGAACTGCTGTCTTAGTACTCTGCCTCGCCTCTGGCCTTCAGTTTAATGGTGTCCCTCTTGACCTCCGACTCAGAGAAATGCAAACAGTAGCAGGAAGAAGAGGCACAGGTACTCTGTACCCACAGGCTGCATGTTCTAAACCTGTACCAGACAGAGGACACGCTGCAGAAGACGAGAAGGAGTGGCAGTACAGAGTGGTTCCCAGTCCCCAGTTTCACTACCTACTTTGTTTCCTGCCCTCTTTTTTTACTTTAGCCTCTCACAGACAATTCACCTTTTCTAGTCCTGCAAGGGTCATGATATCCTGACTCTCAAACAATTTGGATTATTGGCAGAAAGACCTCTAATAGTAAAGTTTCAAAATAGCCCCAAGTTGAGATGCCTCTCTCTTGTAAGAACTACTGAAGGCCACAGAAAGTCACTGGCATCTTCTAACACTCTGGCTTGTTTTTCTACCCATTCCCCCAAAGCTTCAGCCTCAGTACTTACAAGGTCTAAGTCCCAAGGTGCCACGGGCAACAATTTAACCAACGTCTTTGCTAACACAGAACAAACTGCCAACTTCCCGGCCAGGGGTAAAGAATCCCAAAAGCCACATATCCATCTTAATCCTACAATTCCAAATCTTGGCACGACACTCACAGTCCTCATTTACTGTTTAGTTTGTTGACTCTTACTCTGGGCAAGGTACTCAACTAAGCTAATCAGAAGCCTCTTGACATGATAACTTCCTACTGCATCATCATAAACACTTCCTTTTTAAATTCAACTTTCCTCCCATTTTCCCATTTCAAAGAAACTTTGGGGACCCCCAAGAGCCCCTACTCTGGAGGCAGGCACTTGAAGCCCAACTTCTCATGTTTTCCTCACAAGATTTCTTCTAATCTTCCCAAGCTTGCATCCCTGCCACCACCACACCTCACAATTTCTGCATTTAGAGTCTTCCAGACTCTCTGAGAGAGGATGAATGGGTTTAGGTTAGGGTTTTGTTTAGGGTTAGAATGAATATTTAGATAGGGAAGCCTGGCCATTGGTGGTCAAGCCTTAAGGAAACATGCCTATACACACTTTGTATGTTATGTAAATGAGGCTGAGGCTCCTCCCTGGGCAGAGATTTTAGCATTTTTAAGAGGTAAAGGTGATTATAGGTCATTCCAGAGGTCACTCCACAGTCCATCTGCACAAGTGCAAATTGGGGGTTTACCTCTAAATGTCTGGGTGGTCTGGGCCTGAGGAGATCTTGTCAGGGCAGTCACGTCACCTGGGAGTTGGGGATATTTTAGGGTTTCATTTGCCCAAGTCAAGAGGAAAGCCAGAAGAGCTTAAGGGAAAACATAAGACAAAGGTTAGTGAGCACAAGCAGGTCCTGGGGTCTAGCTGGCGACATAACCACTGTATCCTCTTCCCCCCTCAACCCCCTCAACCACCCCTATTGCCCCCCACACTGCAATCCCACTACACACTGGCCTATTCATTGCCTTAATTGGCTTCTTAGCCTCACACATAAATAGGTATGTAATGTGGTATCTCAAAGTCAAAAATTCAGTCAAGTTCTTTAAAATCAGTAAGATAAAAAGAGATCTTCTCTGCTATTATTAAATTATTAATACACAGCTGCTGGTGTCCCCAGAGCTAATCAACTTCTCAGCATCCCCTATATAGTATCTTCCTTTCTAGGATATGAATAAATAGGTAGATAAAATAGAGAGAGGGATTAAATATATGCCAATAGCAATGATCACTGTAGGTTGCGGAATGAAGATCATTTTTATTTTCTTCTTTCTGCTTTTACGTATTTTCTAAATTGTCCAAGTGACTTTGTATTATCATTATAAAAAAAGAGAAAAAGGTACATTTTTTTTTTTTTAATTCAGTTAGCACAGATGATCTTCCTGGGATGAAAGAAATGGTCTAAAACTGGATTGTGGCGATTGTGTCACAACTCTATAAATTAACTAAAAATCATTAACTGTACACTTAAAATAGATGAGTTTCACAGTATGTAATTTGTACCTCAGTAAAGCTGTTAACAAAGAGAGAACTTCTGTTTGACTAAATTTAAAGGACAGTGATCCCATCCCAACCCCGGTGTGTCGGGAGAAACTAACAAGGACAGGTCAGAGGAGAAAGTGACATGGACAATGAAATGAAGAAAGAAAGGCAGGAAGAACAAAGGAAAGAAAGTGAAAGGAGGGAAGATGTCGGGGGGAGGGGAGAGCTCAGAAATTAAACAGGAGATGTCCTCCTACAGCATGGCTAAAGACAGTCACACTGTACAGCTCCATCATTTCTAGGATATACACGGTCCATCAACATGTTGGTAAATGAACTTTTTTTGGCCTTGCAAACAGCAGCAGAAGGCTGTTACTTTGAAGATGTTGATATCATTTGGAAATTCTACCACCAATTCTGTCAGGGTGCCCCACACAGTAAAATTGGCATTGTGTCTTTGAAAGACAGATTGTATGCAACAAATAAAATGCTACCATGGTGTTGGTGTACCACATGGACACAAATAGCTGAAAGTATTTCTTTTGCCTAAATTAGAGAAGTACTATCTTCATATAAATTTAACTCAACCTTTGTAGAACATCTGTTGGATGTAATGAAATTTTCTTGTTTTGAGGGATATAGAGATATCAAGGTACAGTTCCTGTCTTCTAGGAATTTGCAATCAAATAGAGTGGATATATTCTGTTTGGGGGGGCGCTGTCACACTTTATGAAGGAAATAATGTATGAGAGTATGGCTAGGGCTTTTACAGAGAATTTGAAAAGAGATAAGGGAGCACCTTCCGGGCTGGGAAATGACATCCACAAAGGTACAGAGAATTTTAAGTTTCGGGTGTGATTAGGAAATGGTAATCATTCGGCTTGACTATATGCAGGATCCATAAGCAAGTGATGGAAAATATGTAATTGGGACCAGATGGTAAAAGACCTGGGGAGTTTCAGCCCTCCTGTATATGTAAAGTGGAATCAGCAAAAATATTTAAAGCAAAGATACGTCTCAAGATCCCTGTTTCTGTGAAGTGTAAGGTGGTATGGTAATTTTAAAGGTATGTCCACAAAGTCTTTGACATGGGTTTTGCACAGGGGAGAAAGAAAGAATTTATGGCCAGAGGACAAATTGTAGTGGCCTTAAAGGTACACCCACAAATTCTTTGATACCAATCCTCTCAAGAGATGGAACAAAATTCCTTTCCCCTTGACTGTGGAATGCACTTAGTGACTCTCCTCTAATGAATTAAGTACCGCAGAAATGATAGATGTCACTTTCAAGGTTAGGCTATAAAAAGACTGCAACTTCCATCTGGGGAGATCATTCAGTCTCTCCCACTCTCTCCTGGATCACTCTGTGGGAGAAGCCAGCTTCCACATGCTAAGGCAGCCTGGTGGAAAGGCCCGAGTGGTGAAAAACAGCCTGCTAAAAATGCTATGTGTGAGCTTGGAAGCAGAGCTTTCCCTAGCCATGTCTCAGATGACTGCAGCCTGGAAAAACACCTTGACTATAGCCTCAGGAGAGCTCCTGACCCAGAACCACTCAACTAAACTGCTCCTGGGTTTCTGACCTATAGAAACTGTGAGTTTGTCATTACAAGCTGTTAGGTTTGGGGGTAATTTGTGATGCAGAAATAGATCATACAATTGGCTTGGAGGGAAGACAGACTGGAGAAGACAGAGAAGTAAGTTAGAGTTGGCATTAGGCAAGGCAACAGACAATGAAAATGTAAATCAAAACAGTAAGAACAGTGATGATGAATAGGGAAGAAAGGATCTACGCCCAGGGCTGACAGAAATTTAATTAACAGCTTTTATGGACTGATTAAATTGAGGAGTAGTACTGAAAGAGAGACAGAGATGTTGTAAGGCTCTTTCCATGTCCAGTTGAGATGACCAAGGAGATGGTAATGTCATTAACAAAAAAGGCAGTAAAGAAAAGGAAGCACGTGAAGGGGGTATGGTGAGTTGATTATGTGTTGCCATGTCTGCATGTACTTTGGTTTTAAGCATGTTGACACTCATATAGTAGCTGACATCTACAAAGATATCCAAAAAGCTATGGCAAAATCATACCCTACACACTTAGGGCACAGGTGATTCAGATTACAGACGGAGAGTGAACATTAACAGAGATGGGGCAAAATGGCCCACATTTTGAGTAGTAACGCTCTAAAGTACCTTCCAGACTTTCAATTCTGTCATTGCCTGAAAATAAACAAAGGTTGTTCACAATATAATAAAGGTTCAGGGGTCCAATGCTAAGAAATTTGGAAGTCAAAAGACTGAGATGGGTGGAATGAATGTGTAGAAGAGGATACTTTGCCACTGGGATCATCATGGCTAGAAAAATGCTTCCTATATGTACATCAACGGGGTTTTCTTTTAAATATTTGTTTGTGTGTGATACAGGATGTGAGGAAAATAAGAAAGAAGTGCTTCAGGACATCTAGTCCCACTCCTAACAAGGTAATGGTATAAATAAATGATTTAACAATAATATAAGCAAGAAGCCAGGACTCTGAGAATAAATAAATATGCATGACTTTCCTATGACACCTGATAACATGAACAGTTTCCTATGGAAGTTTGTTTTATTTCCATGAAAGTGTGCATTTGTATATTAAATAGGATACATCTAGATGGCTAATTTATTCACTTAAATAAAATAACCTGTGACACTTTAAGCCAATATTTGAAAACACTTAAGCCAATATTTAAGCCAATATTTGAAAACACATCAAGGATTCAAAATTAATATAGAGGACTCTAAGGAAAGAATTAAAAGCCTCAGGGAAAACTGCGCTGCCAAAACTGGAATGATAACGAGCTGAAATTTCAAATTTTGTTCTTGCATTAGTTAATGCATTTGGGCAGAAATGTTGCTTAGAACAAATGTATTTCAGGGCTTGTAATAACCAAATGTCTTTCTTTCTCAGTCTCTACCCATTGCAAAATCATGAGTCCCTCAAGTCCCCTTCTTTAGGTCATGTAACCCGACAAGTTCACCTCTTCAGTGCAATGATCTTTATCCCTCTGCTTGCTCTGCAGTAGGAAGTAGTCCTATCCATCACGGAAATCTGTGCAGCAGACCATTTCTGCTTCAACAGCTGAGTCCCACAGTGTGCCAGATTCAGGGAACTAGATAATTATGGATATTCCCTACACTAAAGGCTACCCAATTAGTGGACATTTTTAATAGGAAACAGGTGTGGATCTCAACTCACAAACTTAACTGTGCAAGAAAGCTAATGTCTCTTTATTGTCTTTAAGCCCACCTAAATTGGACGCTGAGCGCTCTTTCCTCCTGGCTGGCAAGAAATCCAGTCTTAATCATCTGCACCCATCTCTCCTCCCTTCCCCATGGATTGTAAAACGTCCCAATGCCAAATCAATCATCAATCACTGATCTACAGTGGTTACAGCAAAAAGTGAAAAGTCCAGTGACCCGTGTATTATACTCACTTCCTACCTCCTGGGGTGCATATATTCATCAGTGAATAATAAGGGCCAGAGAAAAACCCCTTGACTCCAGAGGCTGTCTCAATGACAGTGCCATAGTCTTGTTCTAATTCCTATGTTATATCTCAGACCTTTGCCTGCTCTGACTCCACACTTTCACCCAGTAAAATATCCAAATTCCCAAGCCCTTGTTCCCATCATGAGGAATGTAGACAACCCTCAGCTAGGACCACAGGACCTGAGCCAAAACTGGGTGAGCATTAGGGACAGAGTCAAGGAACCAATCAGATATATACAAACACCCAGAAGTTCACAAAGTATAGGTAAGGTAAATGAGCAACCCAACTGTGGCTGCCAGAGGACTGGAAAGTGTCCATCGGTTTGAGCTGTTAAGAAGTTAAGCAGTTAGGGGCGCCTGGGTGGCTCAGTGGGTTAAGCCGCTGCCTTCGGCTCAGGTCATGATCTCAGAGTCCTGGGATTGAGCCCCGCGTCGGGCTCTCTGCTCAGCAGGGAGGCTGCTTCCTCCTCTCTCTGCCTGCCTCTCTGCCTGCTTGTGATCTCTCTGTCAAATAAATAAATAAAATCTTTAAAAAAAAAAAAAGAAGTTAAGCAGTTAAGAAGGCCATTTGGGGGGCACTGGGTGGCTCAGTGGGTTAAGCCTCTGCCTTCAGCTCAGGTCATGATCTCAGGGTTCTGGGATCGAGCCCCTGCATCGGGTTCTCTGCTCAGCAGGGAGCCTGCTTGCCTCTCTGCCTACTTGTGATCTCTCTCTCTGTGTCAAATAAATAAATTAAATCTTATAAAAAAAAAAAAAAAAGAAGGCCACTTGGTCACTTTGATAAAAAACAAACAAACAAAAACAAAAATCCACTTCAGAGCTGTAACAGGAAGGGAAATCTGATTGAAATAAGAGTCTTTAAAAAAGTGGGAAAGGGATACAGCAAGTTTCATCTATTCTTCTGAAATCGTGATAGCTAGAGATGATGGGGGGTGGATGGTCTGCCAATGCTTGTAATAGTTTTTTGTTTGTGTGTGTGTGTGTGTGTGTGTGTATGTTTAAGATAACAGCAATTTGAGTATCTTTAAAGGCTACAGGGAAGGAGCCAGGTTGACCCCATAAGACAAAGATATATTGAAAAAAAAAAAAAAAAAAAGCCTTATCTTTACTCCAGTGGAGAAGGGAGGGAAGGGACTTAAAAGCATAAAGAAAAGTGTTCGTAAAAGGAAAAAGGAAAGGGGTGCCCCTTATGAATACAGAAAGGAGGCAAGGGTAAGGCTGAAAGGAAGGTATGAAGTCACAAAGTCAGGAAACTGTGGGAGCTCAAAACTCAGAGCCTCCTTTTTCCCTATGCAGTACAAGACAAGATCATTGCTGAGTGATGGGGTGACCAGTGGGTTTGAGGCATGAGGTAAGATTTTAGTTTTGTTTCCTTTTTTTGCCTTTGCATATACATATATAGCGATCTCACTAAATTTACCTATTAATCTTAATAGTTTGAGGATTCTTTGGGGTTTTCTAGATCCACAATCATGAAATCTACAAGTAATAAGTTTTATTTTGCCTTTATAATAGTTGTGCCCTTATTTATTTTACTTGCCTTACAACACTGGGTACTGCTGGGCTTACATTAATTCTTTGGCCAGGGATTCCCACACCAGGTGGGGACTATAAGTTCAGGCTCCACACCTTTACGATACGGGTTTAGGGTTTTAATTTCTCTAGGAGACTTACTTTCCCTCACCCCAGACCATACCTGAGACAAGACTGCTTCTTTCCTAGACCCATGGGCAGAGGCTTCTGGTTACTCTTACACATAGGGGCAGCCTTTGCTGGTGGACAGCTCTAGTCTAGCATTCCAATTCCAGCTCGCCACCTCGCACAGAGCCAAGGACATCTCTCTTGGGTGGACAGTCCTAGCCTTCTATGGCCCTAGCATAGGGAAATCTACATTGTGATTGCAACAAGGGCATAGGAACCTGAATCTTTTTCTAGGTTGTGGATGTTAAACTTTAGCCCGTATAAATGATTTTACATGCAGTCTTTTGGGCCACCAGAACATCACTGTGAATGCTCTGAGTTCCCTCTTTCTTTATTTCTGTCTTGAACCTGGTGATTTCCCTTTCATATTTCCAGGTCAGCTCTGAAATTATGCCTTTTTAACTAACACAGTAGTGAGGTGGAGTGGACCTTGAGGCCTTACTGCTGATATTCTAGCGGTCCCTTCGTGGTGCAAATCTGCAGTTAGATGGTTTTCTTCAAGAGCCCTCAACAACCCAGGTGGATGGATGGAAAGAATAAGGGCTGCATTTATCCTAGTCTGGACTTTGTAGGGCAGGCAAGATAGAAAAACAGTGGGGAGGGGGTGCCTGGGTGGCTCAGTCACTTAAGCGTCTGACTCTTGGTTTTGGCTCTGGTTAATGATCTCAGGGCCATGAGATCAAGCCCTGCATCAGGCTCCATGCTCAGCGCGGAGTTCATCTGAGATTCTCTCTCTTCCTCTCCGTCTGCTCCTCCCCACTTCTCCCTCTCTAACTCTATCTCTAAAAAATAAATAAATCTTAAAAAAAAAAAAATCTGCCATTCAGGGGTGCCTGGGTGGCTCAGCGGGTTAAGTATTCACATATCTGCCTTTGGCTCAGGTCATAATCCTGGAGTCCCGGGATCAAGCGCCACATAGGGGTTCCCTGCTCTGCAGGCAGGGAGTCTGCTTCTCCCTCTCCCTCTGCTCATGCGCTCATGTTCTCTCTCTCTCCCTCATGCTCACTCACTCTCTCTCTCAAATAAATAAATAACATCTTTTTTTAAAAATCTGGTGTTCGTACCCTAATACTCATCCTTTACCTAACTTTTGCTGCAACTTGAAACCCCTTCTGTACAGGCCCTGTCCCCACAGCAGGAACACAGAAAATCCCTCTGCACATGCTGATGACATGACTCCGACTTTGAGGAAGGATACTTTGTTTTGGTATATTATGGGAGTATCTCAAAGTTGGTGAGATTATTTATTGCTGTTGTTCGTGCTCTTGAGTTATAAATTACTGTTTAGGTTCATCAATGTCAATTTAATTTGAAAAGAACTGTTTGGCTAACTCTGTAGTAGTTAGTGAAATATTCTGCAGCTACAGTAATGGGGCCCATAATGTTCCAATAAATGGACATTTAAATGCATATCCACTGAATTTTTATGATTCCCTACCACCTGGTATCTCTGTAGATACTGAAAGGAAATTGTAATTTGATAAGGCTGGCATGTTTGAAACATGCTAATCTCCCCCATCAACACCGAAGAACATGTATGTGGTGATTTATTACACGAAATATTTGCAGACCTTTAACTTGGAAAACTCATGCTATAAAATTAGCAAAGCCCAGGCAGGTCAAGAGACCAAGTGTACTGGGTGTAGAAGGCCATTTGAATTCATACTGAAACACAAAGGCCACAAACCCACAATTACCTAGTAGCTGAGCTGGGCCTAGAAGTCAAGGGTTATGGCTCTCGGTCTAGGGCTCATTTGTAGGTCCTACATCATGGCATGAAGCTTAGAGCTGAGCTGAACTGTGATGTCTTGCCAACATAAATAACTGCTTGGCTGACAGAAACTTCAGGAGGCAGACAATTTCGTATTAAAAAAAAAAAAAAGACTTGGAAAGCTCAAATCCAAATCCATTCTACCATATAAATTAGCTAATTTCACAGTGTATAAGAAGCACTACTTTTCACTGCCTGTCTGAACTAGGAACTCTACGGCAGCAGTACATTTTGTTTGGAGCAAAATATCTTTTACTGAGCATTCACAGAACCGTGATCTCATTTCCGAAGAGTTATCTCTGAAAACATAATCAGCTGCAAAAAATTTATCACTTTACATAAATTAATTTTGCAGACAATTTTTCATGCATACCCCCCCCCCTTGAAGGCTAACACACTAAATGAGACACACTTACACTTGCAACTACAATTTATCTTGGTTAGTGGGCATTTTTGCTCTCTGGGAGAGAATTTTAATCTTCTGCAGGAGCAAAGCAACTTGGGAGTGGGGAGGTATGTCAAACTGTCAACAAAGAAAAGAAATGAAAAGAACCAAAGAAACCAGTTTAAACTAATTCAAGGCCAAAGGGACTATGAGAAGCACTGGAGAAAGTTGCCATCTGCAGGAAATGTTTTAGGCTCTACCTCTGTGATTAACTCTGTATTAGCCTCTGACCTATAAACCCCCTACCCTATTTGTCAATTTCTTTGTTCATTGTTCTAATTGATAACTCCCTAAAGAATTAAGAATTTCACAAAAAAAAAAAAAATTTTACTAGGAAGATCTTGAAACCAGGTTGTTAAATTCAGAAATGCTCCCCTGCCCATTGGCAAATAATTGCTACCCCAAGCCTGTTGAGTCCTCCCTCCCACACTGACCGAACCCCCTGGGTCTGGAGAGCCCCAAGTGGGTGTTACTTAAGCAATTGGTACCCAGTAGCCTTCCAGCCAGCCCACGACAACTCCCATATACCAGTGCCCATCTTTATATGTCCTCCCAGATAGAGAAGGCCCAGTCCTTTGCTGGGAAGATGCCACTCCATCTGGCAGTGTTGGCACCCAGCAGACAAATGCCCAATGCCCATCTGGTCCCTGAGGCTGTGACCCATCATTACAGGCTCATACTCCCTTGGAGTTGCCCCTACACGGCACCTAATAAAACTGCGGGGTACCAAAAAGGTCATTTGATCTTTTGAATACCACCTTAGATTGAAACTATGCTCACTATCTTTTCTCGAAACTGTTT
Source organism: Lutra lutra (assembly GCF_902655055.1). Taxonomy (NCBI): domain Eukaryota; kingdom Metazoa; phylum Chordata; class Mammalia; order Carnivora; family Mustelidae; genus Lutra; species Lutra lutra. The sequence continues at coordinate 86,906,187 of NC_062296.1, read as the reverse complement.
TTTATTAAATATAACACCATTCTCTGTTTTCCTCAAGAAACCACGCTTCCTCATTCCCTCGTCTCAACATGAAAAGTTCACATGAACTTTCTGAAATGATTGATTTCACAGAAACATCTGAAATTACTTCCAATCTCCCTGAAGTTCTTCCTTATGCTTGCATTTCAAATAACATGAACTTGGGCATGTGCCCCCATCAAAAAGATAAAAATGCATATTCAAATTTTGGTTGCCAATTATACCACAATAAAGCTGATATTAAAAGAAACACACACACACACACACATCCACAGTGAGGGAAAAAGAGTGCATGAGCAATTTGGTTCTCTGAGTTCTCTTATTCCTCCCTCCACCCTGCCCATGTTGCATTGGCTGCAATGCCATGAAGAAAAAGTCCATTTCAAAAAAGAAAAGAAAAGAAAAGAAAAAGTCCATTTCATTATATATATAATTAGAGGTAAGAAGAATGGCATGAACAATAAGCCATCAAGTATCTGATTAGGACCAAGCTAGTTTTATTAAAGATAGCGTGCCACACAGATATAAGTAATTTTATGTTTATGTGATCCTTTCACCTCTCTCCATAATTCTCTCTGGTTGGGTATTATTGGCTGTTGTAGACTATGGCTAAGTATGATAATCTCTCCCCACCCTATTTTTCCCTTAAACTGTCTAATTTTTAATGTCTGGTTTCACAGAATGTAAGGTATTTCAAGAATATATGTTATATTATGGCAGAAACACCATTATTCGGGTTTATTTCTAGCCTGTTACTTTGCGCTTTCTATTCTATGCTATTTCTACATATTCTTCAATTGTAATATTTGTCTGGAGAATAAAAAGAAATTTATTCACACTGGGTTTGGTCCAAAAAATATTTCTCAACCTTCAAAATAGCTTTGCATCTAAGGGAAAGTCAAGAGTAGGTACTGGGTTGTACACTTAGTCAAGTATTTGAGAGACTGGCAATCTGGAAAATTTATTGAACCGTCACGTCAATCTGGTACAACTATAACTTGAGTTCTTTTGGTTATATTCACTCTATATATAATGCACTTAAAAATGTAGCTTTTTGGAGGCGCCTGGCTGGCTCAGTTGGTGGAGTATGTGACTTGATGTCAGAGTTGTAAGTGCGAGCCCCACGTTGGGTACAGTGATTACTTAAAAATAAAATCTTAAATGGGGGAGGAAACCTGGTGGCTCAGTCAGTTAAGCATCTGCCTTCGGCTCACGTCATGATCTCAGGGTCCTGGGACTGAGCCCCGCATCGGTCTCCTTTCTCAGCAGGAAGTCTCCTTCTCCCTCTCCCTCTGCCTGCTGCTCCCCATTGCTTGTGTTCTCTCTCTCTCAATCTCTTTCTCACTGTCCCTCCCTCTCTCTCTCTCTGTCAAATAAATAAATAAAACCTTAAAAAAAAAATCTTAAGTGGAGTGCCTGGGTGGCTCAGTTGATTGGGCGTCCAACTCTTGGTTTCAGCTCAGGTCGTGATCTCAGGGTCGTGGGATCAAGCCCAGCATTGGGCTCTTCGCTTAGCTGGGAGTCTGCTTGAGATTGTCTCTCCCTTGTGCTCTGCCCCTCAACCCCCTAAAATAAATAAATCTTTAAAAGTAAATAAAATCTTCAAAAAGGGGCACCTGGGTGGTTCAGTGGGTTAAAGCCTCTGCTTTCCGCTCAGGTCATGATCCCAGAGTCCTGGGATCGAGCCCCGCATTGGTCTCTCTGCTCAGCAGGGAGCCTGCTTGCTCCTCTCTCTGCCTGCTTCTCTGCCTGCTTGTGATCTCTGTCTGTCAAATGAATAAATAAAATCTTTAAAAAAAAAATCTTCAAAAAATGTAGCTTTTTGACACTCAAATATTAGTGTAACTGTCTTTAAAAAATAACAAAAACTTTATTGCTGAGCAGTTTTTTTTTTATATAGCACAACTCCCAAACTATTGTTTCTCCTGAACAATAAGTTTGCAGGGACTTCTGTTTGTTCCTCATCTACAATTAGTAGGTAAAACAGTATGTCAGAGATGGAGTTCCTTGTTGTAAACATTGCCCAGACATATATTAAGTTCCCGGCATTGTATCCATCGACATGGTATAGAGATCAAGAAAACTAAAAAGACTTTGTCCTCAAGAAGACAGGTAAAAACAACATAAGCAGAAATATCAATGACTCAAAGAAAACACCATCCCCTCTATACAATGAGCTACAAGCTATTTTGCTGCAATAGTAACCCTATCCAAATATGTGGGTGCCTGTGTGTGTATAAATAAAGGGTACTGAATTTGGGGAACTTTTTTTTTTTTAAAGATTTTATTTATTTATTTGACAGAGAGAAATCACAAGCAGGCAGAGAGGCAGGCAGAGAGAGAGGAGGAAGCAGGCTCCCTGCTGAGCAGAAAGCCCGATGTGGGGCTCGAACCCAGGACCTGGGATCATGACCTGAGCCGAAGGCAGAGGCTTAACCCACTGAGCCACCCAGGCGCCCCAATGGGGAACATTTTTACTGCCTTTACATAAGATTTGTAGTTTTGTGGTTTCAGAGAGCAGTGACAAACTCAAATGATGTTCAAACACTTAGGATTCTTTTGCCTTCTCTAAAAATATCAATAATATTTTTTAATAGTTACCATCTGTTGGCAAATATTACGTGACAGGTATAATGTTAAAGATGTGTTGCTTTATTTAATCCTCACATAATTCCACGTTTAGATATTTTTTCCTTTACACAACAAGGAAAGAGAATCTGAAAGGTTAATTAACTTGTCCAATCACTTGATGCTTTAGGTTTGTCTGACTCTTAACTATCCTGCTATGTTGGCTTGTGTTTTCTTTTTGTTTAGACATCAGATACAAATGCCAAAAGGAACAAAGGTTGAAATTTGACCCTTATTAGGATACCAGAAATAAAGACTCAGCCTTGTTTTCAAAATGAAATTTTCCTTGCAAATAAAAACTCTCTAAAACTCAACAAATACCCATTGAATACCTATTTTGTGCCAGACCTTCTTCTAGGAGCTGACTATTAAATTAATATTGAGGGGCGCCTGGGTGACTCAGTCAGTTAAGCATCTGCCTTCAGCTCAGGTCATGATCTCAGGGTCCTGAGATTGAGCCCCGCATCACATCGGGCTCCCTGCTCAGTGGGGAGCCTGCGTCTCCCTCTCCCTCTGCCACTCCCCGACTTGTGCTTTCTCTTACTCTCTCTCCTGCTATCAAATAAATCAATAAAATCTTTAAAAAATAAAGTAAAATTGAAATGGATGCTACTCATTGGGTAACTTACCACTATATGAAGGTAGACAAAATAAGGGAAAAAATCTAGAATATTCTCCTTAAGTACAGCAGGGAACTCAGCTTGAATCTAGATTTTGTTCACAACAGAAATCAGGCTAACTTAGGGGCTTGGAGAGTGGAACAGAAAATCCTTGAGCATTTATGGAAACATACTTTTCAAAGACATTCATTCTAAGGGAAGAGAATCATAAAGAATAATTTGAGCACCAGAAAAGTGGACAAGGTCAAAAAAAGAGATAGGTCTTCAGAATGTCTGGATTGATGATTCAGCCCCAGAACCAGGGGCCTGAAGCAAAAAAGCCAGCAAAACCCAAAAGAACTGAACCACCAGGTGCCGACTGTGGCAGTTCCACTCATGGGCAACACAACCCACTGCCCATGGCTCTTACAGCAAAGGGACACTATGCCTTCCAAGCAGACATCAGTGCCCTCAGCATGGAACTTGTGCAGCTTCCGGACAAACATCAGCCGTGGCCTCAGCTCTGGAAACCACCAACAGAGAAGCAGCTGCCATCTTGGACATTGGCATTGTACAGAGACTTTCCTACAAAGGTCTTGAGAAGGAAAGGAGATAAACATGGGGGCCACATGGGGTGCCTGGCTGGCTCAGTCAGTAGATTACTTATAAATAAATAAATAACATGGGTGCCACAAGGTAGCCAAAGGAATTAGTTTTTAGAATCTTCATGAGATACCCTTTGAGACTCCCAAGACCATCTGTAAGGAATCCCAGAAACTGGAGTTCCAACAGAGTGCTGGAGGGCAGAAGCAGAGGCTTGGGACTCTAAGTGTGTGCTCATTTTCTACCAATTTGTATTAAGTAGATTTGTAATGTTGCAGAGTGAAAAGATTAATGAAGTCCAAGTTTATGTGTGAAATGCGAATAATTCATCCATGATTTTAATTCAAGAATCTCGTAATTCCAAAGCTGCATGACCAAGTGAATTTCATATTGAGTGGATCCTATTTTCACATGGCACAGCCACGGTAGCTATTAAACAGAAATAATATTCCCATTAGAATATTCACCTGAATTACATGGGTTTCGAATTACACAAGGTATATGAGTTTTGTCAATGTTGCTTTGACCATGGCAAACTCCAGGTTGGTGTGGCTGGGATGCCTGGGTTATATAAACAGCAGACAGAGAGGGTGGTGAGTCACACAGCCATCTAATCAACAAAAAAAGCACTTTTTCCTTTCATTCCAGTAAATTAATACCTCCTTCCTTACAACATGGCATTTTCTCAAAAGATTCCTAAAAATGAATTAAGTAGGAGGTGCATTTTTAAGCTAGCTCCTGCAGACTTAGCACCTAAGTAACCATTATACTGATGTGGCTGTAATATTTGTATTTTTCAATTCACTCATGATTACATCAATCATGAGCTTAATTCTGTTCACCCACTCAGAGGTCACCCATGACCATAAGCAGTTCATGAGCCTTTTGTAAAGACAGTCTTCTGAAATAAAGAGACTGTGTTTGCCGTAATAGATTTGTGTTTTTGTTTTTCATGGCAAAGGAAATGTAGTCGCTGAGAAAAGCAGGCTCCTACGGCAAGTTCTATTTTTTGTTTTAAAGGCTTTGAAATTACTTTAGTAATCACCAAGTATAAAGAATTAGAACTGTACTGTCCATTATCATGCCAGTAACCACATAAGGCTATTAAGCACTTTAAATGGGGCTAGTCTGGGTGGAGATGTGCTTTAAATGTAAAACACAGACTAGATTTCAAAGATTTAATATAAGAAAAATGTAAAATGCTTTATTAGTAATATTTTATGTTCATTAAATGGTGAAATAATCATTTGGATACACTGAGTTAAATAAAATAGAGTACTAAATTTTATGTCACCTGTTTCTTTTTACTTTTTTTAATGGGACTAAGAGAAAATGTAAGAAATACATATGTAACTCACATTATATTTCTGTTCGACAGCACTGAGCTAGATGCTGCCATTATTCCTCCATCACCATATTCTTCCTCCACCTTTATACACAGAGCATGCCAGGGCTGGAAAATTTAGCACTTCTCCATCACTAGAGGTCCAGATATGTCCAGAATATTTCTGAATATTCCCAGGGAATGTGTGTATGTCCTGCCTGTCACTCTGAACTGCCTTCATACTTCTACCCTGTCAGAACATAACATCTGGGGTACCTGGGTGGCTCGGGTCGTGATCCTGGGGTCCTGGGATTGAGCCCTGCATTGGGCTCCCTGCTCAGCAGGGATCTGCTTCTCCTTCTCCCTCTATTCCTCCACCGTCACTCATGCGCTCCCTCAAGTAAATAAACAAAATCTTAAAAAAAAAAAAAAAAAGAAGAAGAAGAAGAGGAACCTAGTATCTTTTCCCATCTTGCCTCATCCCTAGTTTCAGCTCCCTAAGGACTCACGTTTCACAAAAAATTCTTCCAGACCAAAAAAAAAAAAAAAAAAAAAAAATGATTTTCATGGACACATGCCTTTCCTTAATGAGATGGACTTCTAAGGCGTAATCTAGTTCCCCATTTTCTCAACCTCTCTCATGAGACCCACCTCTAGCTCTTTGATTTGCATAACCAAAAGGCCCCTCAAACTGTCTTCCCAAACAAGAACAGTCTTTCCTCAAGACAAATTCTGCACCCCACACCACAGAATATGAAAAAGGCTGCCTGCCAATGCTAAACCAGGTCCCATTACTGCTTGCATCTCCCACTACGTAGACTTGATAACAAATCACCGGGCAGGGTCTGCAACCAAAGAGATATGTTGTAGGTAGGAGCTGTGTGTTTACCATGATTGTTGACTCGGGTCTGCTCATTCAAGCCTCTTTGTTTACTTAAATGCATTCATCCTCAAGCTTCACTCTGCAACATCTGTGTATTTTTGAACTGCTGGCTGTGAACTGCTAGCTTTGATTAGAGACCTGTGCCTTTAGCCCTTTCTGTGGACTAAACGTTGTGCTGGGTCAGAGGGATGCTGGGAACCTGGGTACTTCTGCCCAGCTGAGCTTTCATTGAGCCTCACAGAGTATGCGTGCACCTGGGGTAGGGATGGCTGTTGAGGGGGAAACCCCAGAACTCCCTCAGCTGGTACCTCAGTAGAGGGAGGAAGGGATGGAGATGTCTCCAAGCAGGTAAGTCAGCTATGTGGATGGTGAAGCCCCACATTGCCCTGTGGTTAAAAGAAGAGAACCAGGACAATGCTGGGCTTCAATGATGATTTTTAAAGAATTCGAAAATACATTTTAATGTATATTCTTTTCACTAATTTCAACATTTTCCTCAGAGAAATGGCTGTTCGAGGTCTGAAACAGGAAAGGGACAGGACATCATGTTAAATCAGAAAGTAGGGACGTTTTCAAAGATTACTAGGTGGGGTCCACAGGACACAGAAGTTACTTACTACTGTCCAAAGTCATAACATTTTGAAAATTAAGAAAAATGGACTCCGGTTCCATTCAAGATGCAATGAGGACACTCCACACCATCTCTCCCTTTGATTACAACAAAAAACCCTAGACATGATGTATAAAGCAACTACCAGAGGCTCTATAAAGTGGATGTATTAGTTTGCTTTGCTGCTGAAACAAATTACCACAAATACAGTGGTTTAAAACAAAACAAATACATTATCGTATAGTCCCAGAGGTCAGAAACCTAAAATGGGTCTGCAAAGCTGTGTTCCTTCTAGAAACTCTAGAGGAGAATCTATTTCCTTCCCTTTCCAGTTTCTAGATGCTGCCCAAATTCCTTGGCTCACAGTCCCTTCCTCGCGTCTCTCTGACTTTTGCTTCTGTCATCACATCTCCTCTGGCTGACTCTCCCGCCTCCCTCTTACAGGGGCCCTGGTGATCACATTAGAGCCACCCAGATAATCCAGGATAATCTCCCCCATCAAAAGGTCATTCACTTAATCAGGTTTGTAAAATCCTTTTTGCCATGTGAGGTAACATATTCACAGGTTCCAGGTCTTTGAACATGGACATCTGGGGGTGGGGGGGGGGGGCGGTGAGTGGGCATTAGTCCACCTACTACAGTGTATAAAGAGCAAGGGGAGTGGGTAAGGAACCCAGGGTTTAAGGGACAACCTGGAAGAAATTCTCAGGTTTTTTTCTTTTTTTTTTTTTCTCCTATACATCCCAGCTCAAGCTCTGAGGCAGCCTGCAAGCAGGACTAAGAGAGGGCACGGACAGAGGGTGCTATGAGAAAAACCTGCTCTCTCCAGCCATGGGGGAGGTGAGGGGCACAGGGGTTCCCAGGAGGGACTTAGGATTTAGGACTTTCCCTACTCTGTGTCAGGCGAAATCCAGCGATAAGTCAGCATCAGGAAACGTCCACATTTCTGAACAGAAATGCTTTTTTTCGGAGTCCGGAATCAAATCAAACAGAAACAATACAGTAGTCCCTCCCTCCTTACTCGGGGCGCATAAGTGCCAAGACCCCCGAGCAGTGCCTGAAACCATGGATAGCATCAACCCTATATATGACTATGCTCTGTCCCAACCATACATACTATAGAGTTTAATTTATAAATCAGGCCCAGTAAGATATGAATAATAGTAACTGATAACAAATAATAAATGATGACGAATAATTAAATCGAACAACTGCAACAACGTACTGTAACCAAAGCTACGTGAATGCGACCTCTCTCAAAACGTCTTCACTATCCTCAACTCACCCTTCCTCTGCTTCCTGCCGTGACGTGGACGAGGGGCGGTGACACACGTCAGCGTCAGGAAGCGAAGCGGGGTGAGTGCGCAGGCGTTAGGCGCTGTGACGCAGCGTCGGACTCTACGGACCCGCCTCCTCGGAGGCTGCGTCAGAAGGAGGAGCCTCATTGCGGAAGGCGTGGTGGGCAGCTGCTGATGGACAGCGCGGAGAGACGGAGCTGCAGTGACGAGGACGGGACGGCTGTGCCCGCCAGGAACAACCGTGGAGTCCTATAACCAGGGTCTTAGAGGACCCACGGAAATTGTTGGGATGTTGGGGGCGGATATAACTTGAGTTCTAAGAAGGCTCTTGGGAAATTAAAAACAAGAAAGAAGAAGACTCTTAAGGCTGAAAATAAGGATCAATCATGGAAAATGCAGAAGAAAAGAGTATGACTCATGAATTTCAGATACAGGCAGAAAATGAATATTTAACAATTATACAGAAGATAAAATAGAGTTAGACAGTTGCTGGATGAAATGCTAAAAACAGAACACCGCGTTGGCTAAAACCTCTTTCTTTAGAATTTTTCAATAAAAACTTTCAAGTAACCAACAACTAACTGCACAATTTCAGTTTCCTTTCACAGAGTCATAAATCAAGCCAGGGGAAATTCCAAAAACCATTTAAACCAATTACCTGTTCCAGGAAGGAACAAGGCTTAACTGACTCAAAAGGAAAATTTTGAAGGCTTTTTGAAAAGTTTTGAGGAACTCTTACCACCTCCTCGGTTCCCCTTTCTGCTGCTCAACTCATCCCCAAGATGCCAGCTGTGGCCCCCTGACACCTAGGAGACCAGAGAAAAAGGGATACAGACCCCAGTCAATGTCACTGCCTGGATAGTCCTAAATTCTCCTGGTGATTTCTGTTTATGCCCAGAGTTGCCCTTCTGTGTCCAGGGTGTGATGTTCAGCTATACCATCTCTTATCCATTCCAAGTGTCCCTACATGCATGGTCCCTTCACCACTTCCCACAAGGAACCCACTCATCTCGAACATTTTGTTTGAATACAACGTTTTCAAGGTTGAAGAGTTTGCAGGGAAAGGTCATACATAAGAGTGCAAGGACCTCTCCCATCTCCTTACTCTCTTCCCCTCTCTCCTGCGTACCCATGTGACTGTCTCCTTTTCATCTTGAATGGATGATCTCCCCACTCCCTGGCCCCAAATTTCAATTTATTCATGTAGAAGCCTCTCTCTCTAACTCTTTCTCTCTCTCTCTCGTGCACAGTAATCAAGAATGTCTCAAAAAGAAAAAGAAAAAAAAAGTCTCAGCAACTACCACAAGCAAGCAAGACTTCCAAACAACTATTGTGCTCTTGTGAAGAATGTTGATGCCTAAAATTATCTCTCAGTTCATCAATCTAAGCAGGATCATTTCTGAACTTAGAGTAAATGTCTCTTACTACTGTTCTCACAATTCTTCACTGAAATTCCTGAGAGGGAGTAAGTTATGTAAATCACCACCTGTTTTCTACATCCTGAAGTCCAGTTTCTACCCCTGATGTGCTCTATGTCTTTTTCAACCTTCTCTTCCTTTTCTTGCCTATGCCTCAGGTGGGGATCCCCCCATTAACAAGCACTGAGACAGGGATTTGAATAGGAGTAGCTAATTTGGGAGGTGATTCCAGGAAGCTCTAGTGGGGGAGTGGGAAGATGAAAGAGAAAAGGGAAGGAAGCCAATATAGAATGCATTCATGAGCAGCTTATTACTGTGAGCAAAAGGCACTTAATACCTCTGAGGATCTCAGGGAGATGATGTTGAACAGAGATGGGGAAGCTGATATATTTATCCATCAACCCTATTCATTGATGGATAGGGTTGATGGATAAATCAAGCTTTATTTAGGTTGAGGTGGACAGGTTGATGAATAAATCAACCTTTATTTAGGTTGAGATGGATAGTTGAGGGTTGAGGGTAGCTCCCAATGGCCTTCAGTCCCTGCCACTTCTGGCCTGCCCTGCATAAGGCTAAAGCACAACCCCACTCCTGCTAAAAAGCCATTGACCCTGGTGGGTACAGGGATGGCAAGTACTTGGGGGTGAAGTTGGATGCACTAACTTCATCTGCTGTGATGAATAACCTAGACCTCTTAGACCTACACTGTTCTGCACTAGCCCCTGATCATGCTATTCCTATACAATATCCAACTGGCGTAGGACGACTAACTTGCTCTCAAATCACCCTACATGGCTGACTTGGCTTCTTCTGTTCTCTGGGAACAGTTTCAGAAGGATCCTTATAACCTAGTGAACATAAGGAGAGAAGGCAAAGAGTAAACATGTCAGTGAAATGCAAGTGACATTTGTCACTCTTTGCTGACCCAGTAGATGACATTTAGTTCCAATGCTTCTTCCCACCATTTTGACAGCTTACTTATCTCAATGAACTGTATCACTTTCAGTCTTGGTTAATAAACAAATTCCCATTGATCAACAGAAGTAAAAGGAAAAATCCATTATCAGGAAAAGAAATGTCTGTGAAAGTATTTCACAGATATTGGATTCAGATACCTTGGCTTTAGGCAAAGTGAGAGTCTCCAGTAATGCAGTCTGATCTTTTTTGTCACAAAATCTTGGTCTCAAAACATGATTTACTCCTATTTAAGTGTATATGAATATTAGATCATGAAGTAATGATTTCCTCAAAGTAAAACTAAGTTTACAAATGTCTTTTTCAACTGGAGCCTATGGTGATATTTGTCTTTTTTGCTCTGCCATCTCCCATTCTTTTGGCAATCTTCTTTAACACTCCCACCACTGTCCTTATATTTCAGTAGAAAACAATTGTCTACACTGGATTGGGGGATGCTTAGGAGATACGGATGGGGAAACGTTGTGGCCTCACCTAGGTCTTCCTGTCATGTTCCTAATTTATATTTCCCTTTTGTCTCACCTCTCAAAATTCCTATTCCAGCTCCATCTCATGTATATAATGAACTAATTCGTATTAAGGTATAAATAGCTAAAAAGAGCTCAGTGCTTTATAATTCCCCCCCAAAACTTTGTATTTTCAAAAGCAATGTGTTATTAATGGTATGATCTTAGGTGATGTGTTGGAAAAGCTGTGGGATTCTTTTTTTGTAGGAAGGCCTTTAGTGACATTTCTCAAATCCCTCCATTTGGTTTATCTCCTGTTCCATCTCGTGATATCAGTCCTAGAAAGATTCCAATAAAAATAGCATAAGACAACTAAATAAATTGTCTATGTGAAGACGTAATAGGTTAGAATGAAAATGTACACTTCTCTGCAGGATGGTCCCTTTTAAGTTTGATTTCTATGGATTTCTATTTGTTTATGCCACAGTGGTCCCAAAGAAAAGTAGACAGAGAAGAACACTTGAAAAGTAACTGAATAGTAATGATATGTACAGAGGAGTCTCTGATAGAAAATAAAAGTCTGTGGAGCAGAAGTCAACCTCAGAAAATAATTTTTCAGAGACTATCCAATCCAACATATGCCACTTAGAGCACAGATTGTTGGTTAATCCCTCATGTCCATTGTCTCCCTCTTATGATTCCTTATTTTCAGCTGGATCCTTGATCACCTGGTAAAGTCTGCATTTCCCAGACTCCTGTTCAGTTAGGTTGGCCATATTGACTAAGTTCTACCCAGTGAGCTATAAATGTGATTTCATCATGTGATCTTATCTGAAGATCTTTCTTAAGAGCAAGAGCTCAACTTTGCTCCTTCTTTCCCCCAGCCTGCCTCCCATCACCTCTCCCTTCATCCTGATGTTAAACATGTTGATATGATGGCTCTAGTCCCATCTTGAACTATTAGGATAAGGGCCATACCCCTGGGAAAGCAGAAGGGAGAGCTGGAGGCAGCCAGGGCCTCTGGAGATTTTGTGGACCAGAACCACCACATGAGCCCTGGAAGGTCCATCTCCAGGGCTTCAAACTGAGAAGCACAAAGCTCTATTGGGAGCTTCCATTACAGTCAAACTAATCTGAACTGATAAACCATCCTTTTTTTCTTTCCTTTTTTTTTTTAAGATTTTATTTTTAAGTAATGTCTACACCCAAATTGGAGCTCAAATTTACAACCCCAAAATCAAGAATTGCAAGCTCTACCAACTGAACCAGCTGGCATCTTCCCCCATCCTTTTTTTGTTTTGTTTTGTTTTTTTCTCAATTTGACTCAACTTCTCATAGGAAAGAAGGATCTATGACTCATACAGACTCATTCCCAGGTTGGAAAGCTAGTTTTATCATACATGTCAACCCACTGGTGTTATACAGATGATCGTTTTTTTTTTTTTTAAGATTTATTTATTTATTTGACAGACAGAAATTACAAGTAGGCAGAGAGTCAGACAGAGAGAGAGGGGGAAGCAGGCTCCCTGCTGAGCAGAGAGCCTGATGCGGGGCTCGATCCCAGGACCCTGGGATCATGACCTGAGCCGAAGGCAGAGGCTTTAACCCACTGAGCCACCCAGGTTCCCCTACAGATGATCTTTTAACATTCTCCTTTCTTGTTATTTCATTATGATCCTTGATGCCTAGATAATTGGAGCATCAGAGGAAAGTGACAAGAATAAAGCCAATGTAATATGTCACTTAAAAAACAATAATCAAGAATAATCAGAAGCATCAGTTTAATCCTGGCTTTATCTGCACATTATTAAGCAGAACTGTTTTGGAAACTGGGGAAAATGAAAGGCCTAGTACGCACTGAAAATATCTGTAATTCCCTGTACCCTATAAATGAACAACTGAATAAATCCCAAAGGTTTAATGACCTTAGTTTTCCAATATGAATTATAACTTTAAGACTGAAATGAGACCCAAAGATTTTTTTCATGAAATATTTTCCAGAAATCACCTTATAACAGTGACAGACATATATGGCTCCACAATCTAAAAGCTGATCATGCTAGGTCAGGTCTTCCTAAACTGTTATATTTTGGAAGATCAAGATATGACTTCAAATAATAACACATGTGAGATAATGGCACTCTTCTTCATTTGGTGGAAATATTATTTCGGTATGAAAATATCAATTTAGAAAAATTATCCCCAGGGGCGTCTGGGTGGCTCAGTGGGTTAAAGCCTCTGCCTTGGGCTCAGGTCATGATCCCAGGGTCCTGGGATGGAGCCCCGTATTGGACTCTCTGCTCAGCAGGGAGCCTGCTTCTTCTTCTCTCTCTGCCTGCTGCTCTGCCTACCTGTGATCTCTGTCTGTCAAATAAATAAATAAAATCTTTAAAAAAAATTAACCCCATAAGCTTAACGATTTGGACACTGGTTGTTCCCTAACAAGATGAATTAAAATAAATGTCTACTACTTTTTTTTTTTTTTTTAAGATTTTATTTATTTGTCAGAGAGAGAGGAGAGCGAGCGAGCACAGGCAGACAGAATGGCAGGCAGAGGCAGAGGGAGAAGCAGGCTCCCCGCCAAGCAAGGAGCCCAATGTGGGACTCGATCCCAGGACGCTGGGATCATGACCTGAGCCGAAGGCAGCTGCTTAACCAACTGAGCCACCCAGGCGTCCCAAATGTCTACTACTTTTTGTTGACACATCATTTTGCAATCCCTTGCCAAATCTTGCTGATTGTGTTTCACACGTTGCTAAAAAAATCTGATCCTCCTTTACCTTTTGTAATTTCCCCAAAACAGTGTTCACAATATTGGCTGCATATTAGAATCACTAAGGAGGGGGCACCTGGGTGGCTCAGTCGTTAAGCATCTGCCTTCGGCTCAGGTCATGATCCCGGGGTTCTGGAATCGAGCCCCGCATCAGGCTCCCGGCTTGGTGGGAAGCCTGCTTCTCACTCTCTCACTCCCCCTGCTTGTGTTCCCTCTCTCGCTGTGTCTCTCTGTCAAATAAATAAATATTTAAAAAAAAAAAAAAAAAAGAGTCACTAAGGAGGTTTTTAAAAGGCCCAGACCCAGGCTCAGTCCAGACCAACTGAGTAAGAACTTTTTTTTTTTTTGACAGAGAGATCACAAGCAGGCAGAGAGGCAGGCAGAGAGAGAGGAGGAAGCAGGCTCTCTGAGAGAACAGAGAGCCCGATGCGGGGCTTGATCCCAGGACTCCAAGATCATGACCTGAGCCGAAGGCAGCAGCTTAACCCACTGAGCCACCCAGGCGCCCCTAAGAACTTCTTAAGTGTTGGGCTGAAACACTAGCGTTTTTCATATTACCCCAGGTGATTCGAATGTGTACCTCGGGTTGACACCCACTGCCACAAAGGAGCCCCATTCCAACTGTGTGACTAGAGCCAATTTACATCTTGCTTAAATTAACATACACTGAAAATTAATTCTGTCATCCTGTCCCTGAAACATACCACATTTAGACTTTCCCCTCACGTTCTCATATCTGCTTCATTTTAGATATAGGTATCAAGAAAAATAATTTCCCCAAATAGTTACCTTCCACAGTCATGTGGTTTCTGGGAGGGCCGCTGTCTTCTCTAAATAAAGTTTGGCAAGAGAGAGGAGAGGTTAAAACATAGAGGAGCAGTTGATTGTTGAATCAGACTGGAGACAGAAAAAACTAATCAACACTCTTTCCTTCTTCTTCTCTCACTGGCAAGATTCATCTCTAAACATCCTTTGTCGCAGGTAGGGGTGCAAACCTATTGGTGTTTCCAGAACCATCTCTGGGGAAACTCAGGTAATAAATAGGAGCTACATCTGTCATCTTATTCCACTAGACTAAAATCTCACTAAAACATGTAAAGAAAATAATGTCGGTAACATTTTTGCTCATTCTCACTCATTAGGAGTCTTAACTATTTGAAAGTAGTCTTTTTTCCTCTCTAAGCATCAAGGTAATGGGGGAAAGGTGGTGGAGGATACTAGAGACCCAAGCAGCTTCATTAGTATCTGTTAAATAATTCTGGATGAACATCTAATCCTGATTCACCCAGAAATTATGAAGATAATTTGATTCAAATCCAAAACCTGTCTCCCATGTTTTTGCTACATGATGAAATCAAAAGCTGGAAAGTCGCATCTGTAAAGGGATAATGATGTAAAACAGATTTATAAGTTACACATGCAGGTAGCCTGGGTGGCTCAGTGGGTTAAGCATCTGCCTTTGGCTCAGGTTATGATCTCAGGGTCCAGGGGTTGAGACCCACATCACATCGGGCTCCCTGCTCAGTGGGGAGCCTGCTTCTCCCTCTGCCTCTGCCCTGCTTGTGTTCCCTCTCTCACTGTCTCTCTCTCTCTGACAAATAAATATATAAAGTGTTTTTTTTAATAAAGATTTTTAAATAATTTGGCAGAGAGAGAGATCACAAGTAGGCAGAGAGGCAGGCAGAGAAAGAGGGAGGCAGGCTTCCTGCTGAGCAGAGAGCCTGATGCGGGGGCTCGATCCCAGGACCCTGAGATCATGACATGAGCCAAAGGCAGAGGCTTACCCCACTGAGCCACCCAGGTGCCCCATAAATATATAAAATCTTAAAAAAAAAATAGTTACACATGTCTGTTATATGTTACCTGTAAAATTGGTTAGTCTAATTTTAATACTTTTCCTTCTCTTCAACCTAATCATAAATCAGAGGTTTACAGTAATTCTCAGAGCCAGAAGAATTTCCATATTCAAAATAACACACTTGAAATGTTGGAAATGGGGGCGCCTGGGTGGCTCAGTGGGTTAAAGCCTCTGCCTTCAGCTCAGGTCACGATCCCAGGTCCTGGTATCAAGCCCCACACCGGGCTGTCTGCTCAGTAGGGAGCCTCCTTCCTCCTCTCTCTCTGTCTGCTTCTCTGCCCACTTGTGAACTCTGTCTGTCAAATAAATAAATAGAATCTTAAAAAAAAAAAAAAGAAAGAAAGAAATGTTGGAAATGTTTAGACTATTAAGTGGTTAACTAAATGGGCACTATTTGGGGGCGCCTGGGTGGCTCAGTTGGTTGGACGACTGCCTTTGGCTCGGGTCATGATCCTGGAGTCCCGGGATCGAGTCCCGGATCGGGCTCCCAGCTCCACGGGGAGTCTGCTTCTCTCTCTGACCTTCTCTTCGCTCATGCTCTCTCTCACTCTCTCTCAAATAAATAAATAAAATCTTTAAAAAATAAAAATAGGGGCGCCTGGGTGGCTCAGAGGGTTAAAGCCTCTGCCTTCAGCCCAGGTCATGATCCCAGGGTTCTGGGATCGAGCCCCACATCGGGCTCTCTGCTCAGAAGGGAGCCTGCTTCCTCCTCTCTCTCTGCCTGCTTCTCTGCCTACTTGTGATCTCTGTCTGTCCAATAAATAAATAAAATCTTTTTAAAAATAAATAAATAAATAAATAAATAATAAAAATAAAAAAATAAATGGGCACTATTTGCTTCTTAAATTACATAACAAAATGAATAGCACTTTCAGATATTCAAATAAAAGGCATAAAATACCAAACATAATAGCAGTCACCTTTTGATAATCTATACTCAGGGAAAAGAAAAGGTGTTTTGAATAAATGGAAAATTAGAACATGTTTCTGGAATGGAAGGTAAGTGTCAGTTCTTTTAAAAATAATAAATAAATGCCATCCAATCAGCATGAAAATGGGGATTTATTTATTTCTTTTTTTTTTTTATAAACATATAATGTATTTTTATCCCCAGGGGTACAGGTCTGTGAATCGCCAGGTTTACACACTTCACAGCACTCACCATACCACATACCCTCCCCAATGTCCATAACCCAACTCTCCTCTCCCAACCCCTGTCCCCCCTGGCAACCCTCAGTTTGTTTTGTGAGATTAAGAGTCACTTATGGTTTGTCTCCCTCCCAATCCCATCTTGTTTCATTTATTCTTTTCCTACCCCTCAAACCCCCCATGTTGCATTTCCACTTCCTCATATCAGGAAGATCATATGATAGTTGTCCTTCTCCGATTGACTTATTTCGCTAAGCATGATACCCTCTAGTTCCATCCACGTCATCGCAAATGGCAAGATTTCATTTCTTTTGATGGCTGCATACTATTCCATTGTGTATATATACCACATCTTCTTTATCTTTTCATCTGTTGATGGACATCTAGGCTCTTTCCATAGTTTGGCTGTTGTAGACATTGCTGCTATAAACATTCGGGTGCACGTGCCCCTTCGGATCACTACGTTTGTATCTTTAGGGTAAGTACCCAGTAGTGCAATTGCTGGGTCATAGGGTAGCTCTATTTTCAATTTTTGAGGAACCACCATGCTGTTTTCCAGAGTGGTTGCACCAGCTTGCATTCCCACCAACAGTGTAGGCAGGTTCCCCTTTCTCTGCATCCTTGCCAGCATCTGTCATTTCCTGACTTGTTAATTTTAGCCAAAATTGGGATTTTTAATAGGTGAAATGATTTTAAAGTTCATATAGAAGAATAAATGTAAAAAAATTAAAACAAGGAAAATTTAAAGAAAAATAGAGAGGGCAGTTATTTATCTTTCCAGGCATTAAAACTTACTGTAAAACCTGTTGTATAGTATCTTCATAGAAAGAGACAAATAAATGGTAGAACAAAGAATGGAGAATTCAGAAATAGATTCAAGTAAATATGGAGACATAATATACAACAAGGGTAGTATTTCAATTTATTTTTGAGTGAGTTGCATTAATATATATGGTTCTCCATCTGAGAAAAAAGTCATAGCTCTACCTCATACTACATATTTTTTAGCAAGATTACAGGTTTTTTTTTAAAGATTTTATTTATTTATTTGACAGACAGAGATCCCAAGTTGGCAGAGAGGCAGGCAGAGAGAGAGAGAAGGGGAAGCAGTCTCCCCGCTGAGCAGAGAGCCCAATGCGGGGCTCGATCCCAGGACCCTGGGATCATGACCTGAACCAAAGGCAGAGGCTTTAACCCACTGAGCCATCCAGGCACCCCAAACATTACAGTTTTAAGAGTAAATATCAAACAATAAAAATATTGTAAGAAAAGTTAAGAGAATAGATAACTCTAAAGATTTTTCATTTATTTATTTGACAGAGAGAGAAATCACAAGTAGGCAGAAGTAGGCAGAGAGGCAGACAGATAGAGAGGGAGAAGCAGGCTCCTGGCTGAGCAGAGAGCCCGACTTGGGGCTCGATCCCAGGACCCTGGGACCACGACCCGAGCCGAAGGCAGAGGCCCAACCCACTGAGCCACCCAGACACCCCATAAATAGATAACTTTAGAATGTGAACATCCTTTCTAAGGAGACACTAGTCCCAAAAAGGCTACCATTACATCTCATCTGGATTAGAGCGATGACCTCTTAACTAGTCTGCTTGCATCCACTCAAGTTCCTGTGTAATACATTCCCCCACATGGGGTAATCTTTAGATCTTTAGAAAACAAAAACTGGGGGCACCTTGCGGGCTCAGTTGGTAAAGCCTGCAACTCTTTATCTCGGGGTTGCTGGTTTAGGCCCCATGGTGGGCGCAAAGATTATTTAAAAATAACATTTTAAAAATTAACATATAATGCATTACTTGCTTCAGGGGTACAGGTCTGTGAATCATCAGGCTTACACATTTCACAGCACTCACCATAGCATATACCCTCCCCAATGTCCATCACCCAGTCACTCCATCCCTCCACAATAACATATTAAAAAACAAAACAAAACAGAACAGAACTGTACAGTTGGATATGGTTGGACTTCCTGTAGTTATGTCCTCCTTTGTCACCCTTAAACATTGTTTGTGGCTTTCTCTCTCTTTTTTTTTTTTTCTTTCCTTGAACCAACTTTTTTTGGAATTTTTTAAATTGTATTTTTATTTTCTATTTCATTTATTTTTATTGTTGTTTTTATCCTTTTTTTAAAAAAAGGTTTTAGTGTTATATTTGGACCCATGGCTCATATTTTTAAGCTTCTCTTCTTTTCCAGTGTAAACATTAAAGATCATAAATTTCCCTTATAGTACCACTTAACCTGTTTTAATATGCAGTATTGTCATTAAGTTACATTTCCATCACGATTTCTTCTTTTACTCATGATTATTTATTTTGACATGTTTTTGTTGATTTCCAAACACATGGCATTTTTAAGATAGTTCTTACTAAAGTGTTATATAAATACCAAAGGTACAGAAATCATAAGTACACACCTCAGGGAATTTCCACAAACTGAATTTACTCATGTACTCACTCTCAGAACAAGATAATGTTTTTAGTTCCAGATGCCCTCAGTATCTTCACTCAAAGTCATCACCTTCCTTGAAGGTAACTCTTTTTACTTCTATTACCATTAATTTGTTTTGCAGATTTTTGTATTTTATTTAAACAGAATCATATAGTATGCTCTCTTTTTTATCTAATATCTTTCATTCTTCCCCATAGTTGTTAGATTCTTTCATTTTGTTGCATAGATAAACAACTCTTGATGAACATTTAGGCTGTTTTCAGTATTTGATTCTGATGAATAATGCTATTATTAACATGTGTAGCCATTTCTGTTGGGTATATACCTAGGAATGGAGCTGTGTATTATAGCTATGCCTAGGTTCAACTTTACTTTATACTATCATACTACTAGAAAGTAGATACTATCTTCCAATGCAATTGTACAAAAATACATGACCACCAGTATAGAATAAAAGTTTTTGGTGTTCCACATCAGTGCTAACACTAGTTTTTCTAGCCCTAGGATTTGGAGAGTACAGAGTGGCTTCTTACTGTGTCTTAATGAGAACTAATGAGCTAAGCATCTTCTCCTATGTTTATTGGCAACTCAGAGATCATCTTTTATGAAGTACCTGTTCAAAGCTTTTGCCCATGTTTAAAAATTGAGATGTCTGTATTTCTCTCACTGACCTGAAAGAGTTTTTAATGAGTATCAGTCCTTTGTTCAATATATGTATTAAAAACTTTTTCTCATATTATGTGCCTTGTCTTTTCACTCTCTTAAAGTTATGTTTTTATGATCAAATGTCTTTAGTGTTGATGAACTTTAATTTGTGGTGTTTGCAATACAACAGACAAAAGATGGATGTTTAGAATGTAAAACGAATTTTTACTGGGCACCTGGGTGGCTTAGTTGTTAGGCATCTGCCTTCAGCTCAGGTCATGATATCAGGGTCCTGGGATTGAGCCCCACATCGGGCTTCCTGCTCCTCGAGGAGCCTGCTTCTCCCTCTCCCACTCCCTGTGCTTGTGTTCCCTCTCTCACTGTCTTTCTGTCAAATAAATAAGATACTTAAAAAAAAAAAAGATTTTTACGAATCAAAAAGGAAAAAATGCGTAACTAAAAATGGGCAAAAGACATGAACAGTTACTTCCATTTTATACCCGTCGGAACTGACAAACATTGTTTGGTGAGAATATGAGGCCATAAAATTAATACACTGGCAGTGGGGGGTGAAAACTGGAACAACAATTTTGTACTAAAATATGGTATTACCTTATAAACTTGAAGATAACCCCTATCACCCAGGTTTTTTTCTCCCAGGTATCAATCCTAGAAAATTTCATACACATACATATACCCAGAAATTCTAGAGCAATACCATAAAACAGCAGAAGTAACTAATGTCCATTGATGGTAAAATTAATAAATTATAGCATAGACACACAATGGAACAATATACAGTAGCAAAAATTAAAATAATATACATCAACTTGGATGAATTTCAAAAATAAAATGTTAAAGATAAAAGTTGATTCTCAGAAGTCTACATGCAGTTTGAAACTACAGAAATGTCAAAACTACAAAGGTTGACAATATATTTTTGGGGGATACATATATATTCAGAAATATGATAATGAAAATATTATCACAGGTTACCCTTCATGGGAAGAATATAATTGGTAAAGTGCCCACGGTGGTCTTGAGAAGTTTTGGTATATTCATGTTCCTTTTTTTTTTTAAGATTTTATTTATTTATTTGAGAGAGAGAGTGAGAGAGAAAGAGCACAAGCTGGTGGAGGGGCAGAGGGAGAGGGGAGAGCCGACTCCCTGCAGAGTCAGGAGCCCAACTCAGGACTCCATCCCAGGACCCTGGGATCATGACCTGAGTTAAAGGCAGTTGCCTTACCGACTGAGCCAAGTATTCTAGTTTCTAAGGAACATCACAGATACACGAGAATTTCATTCATTACTCTATTTTTATATTATGTAAATGTAAGTCTATTCTATGTAACACTATTTCATAATAAAATGCTTCCTAATATCATGTAGCTATCAAAATGATATTTTTGGAAGAATTTGAAATACCATGAAAATTACCAAGGTCTCTATATATGCTTTTGTATCGATAGCATATCTCTGGAGGTTATACAAGAATATGGTAACAATAGTTGTAATAGAAAATTATCTGGGAAGGTTCCATTTGCCTCTCTAGACTCACTGTTCACCCTCCATCCTGCTCTATATCTCAGAATCTTTAAAGACTGAATCAGGGGCGCCTGGGTGATGCAGTGGGTTAAAGCCTCTGCCTTCAGCTCGGGTCATGATCCCAGGGTTCTGGTGATCTCTGCTTAGCGGGAAGCCTGCTTCCTCCTCTCTCTCTCTCTGCCTGCCTCTCTGCCTGGTTGTGATCTCTGTCTGTCAAATAAATGAATAAAATCTTAAAAAAAAAATTAAAAATAAAGCCTGAATCAACTGGTTCTCTTGTGCTATAACTTCCAGGTGAGTTCAACCAGTTGGAGGCACCAGGGAGAAAGGTAAGATTTAGGTGTTTATTCCCCTAGCTCCCCCCTCTCCCTGGTGGTTAGGATTATCTATGTGTCCCTCTAAGAAAGGTCACAACCCCTGTTGCCTTGACCTCTGTATTAGTCAGGGGTTTCCAGGGTGTGTGTGTGAGAGAGAGAGAGAGAGAGAGAATAGTTTATTATAAGGAATTGTCTCATAGGACTATGGAGAGTAAGTCCCATGATTTACAGGATTAGTTAGCAAGTTGGAGAAGCTGGAAACCCAGAAAAGCTAATGTATAGTTCTAGCCCAAGTCTGTAGACCTGAGAACAGGAGAGCTGATGAGGTAAGTTCCAGTACAAAAGCCAGTAAGCTCATGATCCACGAAGAACCAATCTTTTAGTCTGAAGTCGAGACCAGAAAAGACTGTTGTTACTTCACTGTACCTTGTTTTCCTTCGCCCATACTATTGTAAAGAGTCTCTACATAACCATTCTTCAATTCCTTTGCCCATACTATTGTAAAGAGTCTCTACGTAACCATTCTTCAATTATCCTATTTGAGTATATCATCTGTTTCCTGCTAAGCCCCTGACTGATACACTTATTTTAAAATATTAGTAGCTATACTTAACACATAATATATACCTAACACATAATACACACAAAATAAACCTAATGCATAATAAATTTGGTGAGCTTATTGGGAAAAAAGCCTTTTCAAACACAATGCAATCATGGGCCAGCTGAGTGCTTCAGAAAGCCTTTGATACACAGCCTCTCTCTCCCTTTTGGCCTTCCAGTCTGAATTTCCAAGGGCAGAGGGGCCAGAGGAAACCTCAAATGTAATACTTCAACAGCTCTTACTGTCCATGGAATCTGGGCTGGGATCTTTGAACTATGCTTTGGCCTCATATCTCCTCCAGGACACAGCTGGCCACTGACAGGCAGTCCAACACAACATTAAAAATTCAAAATGTGAAACACAGAATAATGAAGCCATCTGGTCCATATTATGTTGTCCAACAATTATAAGTAATGCGAGCTATAAATACAACAAGCAAAAGGAAGCAAACAAGAGACCATTAATCAATACAGACAATTTGCACAAGATATGATGACTCAAGTGTATTTACACAAGCACAAAAAATTCTTTTTCAGGAGAATCTTTACAAATGGTGGACTAAAGCAGTTCTAGATTGAAAAATACTACTTGCTAATGCCCTTCAGTCATAAAACTTGTCTGAAGTAGTAAAAATCTGCATGGTAATTTCACATAGAAACCTTGATGTTGACATTGAGTAATTCACAAAGTTATATATGAAAAGCTAGGACCAGGACCAATTTCAGTTCAAAATCCAGAATAATTTCATGAGAGTTACATCATAAGGACACCTAAGTGGAGAGGCCTTTAAGAAACTAGTAACACTCATCAGTAGCCCCATTTATAAAACCTGTAGGAGCTTGAATAGGAACATAAACAAACAGAATGGTTTGGCTCTGGTCTAGATAGCCAAGAGTCTTTGTCATCTCTCTATCCCATACTCACCTCGAGCTCAATATATCTGAAATTAAACAAATGCTCCTCCCTTCCCAATCTGGTCCCTCTCTTATATCATAGGCTCTAACATGAGCAACTGAATGGATAATAACGTAATCTTCTGAGAGAGAAAACACATTTAAACCACATGCCTGATTTCTTAGAAGAAGAGGGAGCGGCAGAATGATTTATTTATTCTCAATTCTTCATTCCTTCCCCTCCTGTAAGAAGGCTTACTGTGGGCAGAGAATAAATCCCAGTCCTCAATGATTTTGCTAACGGAATTGAAGCAGAGTCTTTAACTGTGCTCACAGAGTTTGGTTTGGCCTCTTTTGTACTTCTGCCATTGGCAATGAGAAGAACATGCCTTGAGTATCCACTAGTGATGCATAGAGCAGACCAGAAACCAACCTGCAGCTAGAAGCCAAATGCTGAAAAGCCACAACCATTTGCAGACCCATGAGTAAGAAATAAGTGCTATTTTTGTAAGCCATTGAGAGGGTGGGGGACGGGGAAAGGGGGGTTAGTTTTTATGTAGTGTTATCACAGCAGAAACCTGACTAATACAGTTTTCTTCTCTGCTCTGGGAAGACAAAATAATAAGAGTATACCATAGTGTATCTTTGGTAGTTTAGGTGCATGTGCCTTTAATCCTATGCTCAAATTTTTTAAATACTACCACCTAACATAATACAGTTACTCCACATAAAACCAAGAAAGGACTGAACCCCCACCCCCCTTCCCCATTCGGAGACAATTAAAAATTATAGGTAGTCTCCCCATCAAGCTGCCAAGTCAAGTATCTCTTGGTAATGTCCATGACTCAGGCAGAATGAGATGTGGCATCTCGTGATCTTGCATTCTGTGTCCTGGATGATACCCGATATACTACATGAGCAGAGAGAGACCAAAAATGTTTGATAAAAAGGCAAAAAGTAAAGCAACATATCAAGCATGGACATAGTCCTCCCGGACCATCTTCTGTAAATGTCCACTTGCCAATTCGCTTCTCTGGCAGTGAAAAGAGATCCTTGATTAACTGAGGTTGTGCCCATTGAATTTCCTTTACCCAGTGTCTTCCAGAGCCCCACGTGAGAATGGTGCTAAGAGGACTCCCTTGCTGAGCACTGTACCATCTTAGCAGCCCACTTCCTGGGGGGGCATGACAGACAGACCTTTGATACATCAGATCATTGGCCAGACTGTCTGCTTTCTGTTTGTTTGTTTAAAGATTTTATTTATTTATTTGACAGAGAGAGATCACAAGTAGGCAGAGAGAGAGAGAGAGAGGGAGAAAGCAGGCTCCCTGCCATGCAGAGAGCCCAATGCGGTACTCAATCTCAGAACCCTGAGATCATGACCTGAGCCGAAGGCAGAGGCTTTAACCCACTGAGCCACCCAGGCACCCGGCTGTCTGCTTTCTTTCTTTTTTTTTTTTTTTAAGATTTTATTTATTTATTTGGCAGACAGAGATCACAAGTAGGCAGAAGGCAGGCAGAGAGAGAGAGAAGCAGGCTCCCTGATGAGCAGAGAGGCCGATGCGGGGCTCGATCCCAGGACCCTGAGATCATGACCTGAGCCGAAGGCAGAGGCTTTAACCCACTGAGCCACCCAGGTGCCCTGGCTGTCTGCTTTCTTAATCGAGCTCTGCACTAGCCTTGTTCTCTTCTTTCAGCTGGATTATCTTGAACCAAAGCTTAGCTCTCTCTCTCAGAGCACCTCAAGAAAGGCAAAAAAGCAGCTCACCCTGCGAAACATTCAGACAGCTTACCAGTAGGTACACAGCCCCCGGAGGAAATGAATCATAGTCTGATTAACAGTTTTGCTGCCCTTTATTCTACAAAAGACGGGGGACGGGGGGCGGCTCTGCCACCCACTACAACTCCATCAATTCCACATTCTAGGGTCTGTTCCTTGCAAAATCCTTCTTCTAGGTACAAATTTCTGACTTAGTTTAGATTCTTTTAATTGCAAGCAAACAGAAACCAAGGCAGGTGACAAGCACGAAGGGAAGGCATGCACTGTGGAAGAATTCGTGGGCAGGCCACTGAGGAAGCTTGCACACTCAAGGGACGCTGAGCCCTGCTGTGGAAAGCAGAAACCAGGGCTCCAGCAACCAGAGTCCACGGACCTTTTGTCGAGACCGGTGCAACCAACAAGGTTACAGGGAGCGCCCAACCTAAATGTGTCTCCTGGAGCTAAAGGAACAGTCACTTTTGAGGCGGACAAAAAAGTTCTAAAATGGATTGTCGTGATGCTTGCATGACATTGTGAATGTACTAAAAACTAACGACTGCTAGGGGTGCCTGGGTGGCTCAGTGGGTTAAAGCCTCTGCCTTCGGCTCAGGTCATGATCCCAGGGTCCTGGAATCGAGCCCCACATCGGGCTCTCTGCTCAGCAGGGAGCCTGCTTCCCTTCCTCTCTCTGCCTGCCTCTCTGCCTACTTGTGATCTGTCAAATGAATAAATAAAATCTTAAAAAAAAAAACTAACAACTGCTTTTTAAGTGGGTGTATTTTACAGCATGCAAATTACATCTCAATAAAGCTACTATATATTTGTGTGTACACACACACACACACACACACACACACACATATATATATTTAAGTCAGGAAGTCAAAGAGAAAAAAAAATCCACAGATTAAAAAAGAGACAATCCACAAAGGAGGAAACCAGAATGGTTACCATCACCAGCAATCAGAGAAATATCAAAACAACATTGAGATACCACTTTGCACCTATCAGATGGGCAAAAATCAAAAAGGTGAGTAACAAATACTTGGCAGGTACCATGGGAACTGACATGCTCCTCGGCTTCTGATGGAAATGTGGACAGGCTGCGATGGCCACTCTCCGGAAAAGCAACCTGGCCAGTTTTGGCAAAATTAAGTGTGTCTATTTCCTATGGCCCAGCAGTTCCACTCCTGGATATGTGTATTCCAGAAAAACTCACCTAGACCTTCATAAGGGTACACGTTCAGGAAGATTCTGTGCGGCCTTGTTTGTGGCAACAGGAAGGTGGGTGCAATTCAAGAAATATGTAATTAAATGTAATGGATGGAGATGAGAGACTATTGTGGAACAGCCCAAAGCAATGAACTAAATGAGAGACTTTAAAAACACAGTGTTGGGGGCACCTGGGTGGCTCAGTGGGTTAGGGCCTCTGCCTTCGGCTCGGGTCATGATCCCAGGGTCCTGGGATCGAGCCCCACATCGGGCTCTCTGCTCAACAGGGAGCCTGCTTCCCCTTCTCTCTCTGCCTGCCTCTCTGCCTACTTGTGATCTCTGTCTGTCAAATAAATAAGTGAAATCTTAAAAAAAAAAAAAAAAGTAGGACCTCAAAGAAAAAATAAAAAAGTAGGACCTCCTTAAAAAAAAAACACGGTGTTGAACAACAGCAGGAAGATACGAGTAAGAATTGTAGCACAGTGCCATTTGTAGAAATTTGACATGAACACGTGTACCAAACAGCACTGTCAAAGTTTCAGGGATTTATTATACCTTTTTAAGAAAATATTTGGGGTGGGATTAAAAGAAAATCAGGTGCCTTGGACTAACCAAGGATAAAATAAGATTTCTTAAGTTAAATAAGGTATAGCAAAAGGGCTTAAGAAGTTTTTGGCAACACATTTCCCTTGCATAATAAGGTCACTTCCGGGTATGTCTCTGGGTGAACAAAAGAGATGTCTTACCAAAAAAAAAAAAAAAAAAAAAGACGACATTTTTAGTCACGTGATGAGTATATGCCAGCATATTTACCTACTTCTTTGCTGAAGAAAACCTCTGGGGTGAACAAAAATACGTTACCGTGATCGGGTCGCCTGCATTTTCTCACAGCTGTGGAATCCCACCAAGGGCACGTTTGGCCTTCATAATAAACCTTGTTTCTAGGATGTAAATTCTAAGTAGCTTAACCCCTGAAGTTAGTAGCTATCATGTTTAGTCAGTTAGTAGCTATCACAGTTGCCTTCCTGAGTTTCTATGGGTGCCGTAAGAATGAAGTTGCAATGGGGGAACCAAAGAAAGCAAGATAAAAACAAAATAAAAACACCTCAAGCATTTACCTGAGCTGTGCTATGTTTCCATGTGATATTCTACGTTATATGTTATTTTTCCTCTGATGCTCTTTCTGCATTCTCTCTGCCTGAGTTGAATTGGGTTAAGCTGGCCTGTTTCTGCAAAACCCGCGAGACCAAAAGCAAACAATTGCTATTCCAAAGCTAGTCAAGCCATATTGTCTGGCTCCAGATTAAACACAGAGCAAACGGATGCAGGAAAACACTACCAGACTCTGATCAAGAGGATGTTGTTATAGGGGAGGCTGCCTCCTATCTAATTCAGGTCAATACTTTTCCAGGGAGGCTTCCCCTGACCAGGCGGTTTGCTCTGACAATTCAGCTCCATTTTCTCCATGAAGGGGGCTTTGACTTTGGTGAGTCCCAGCTTTGCAAGATATGAACCATAGGTTAAGGTTAGCCTTGCCCCCATATTCCCCTAATCACTAAGGGCACAAGTCACATTATATATAAACTCTTGCTAAGGCTGTATTGTGGACACCAAGCTTCGCATTTCTGTGCTCCCAGCCACAGAGTCTGGCATGCCAGAGAAAACCACTACTGAGCACTTAAAATGGGGTTAGTCTGAATCAAAACATGCTTTTGAGATCAACAAACTAGACGAGGTGCTAAATTTAAAACAAATGTCCAATAAACATTAAATCTCACTCCTAAATTAAAGAAAACATCATTTACATAGCCATTAGAAAGGCATCCTTTAGGTAGCCACTTAAAGGATTTTCTGCTCCAATATTATGGTTTGCTTTTGTTAACTGACATTTTAAAACAACTTTGATAGGGTCATTAGCATTAGAGGCTCTCCATCTGCTGCAGGCCATTATTCTCTTTTAGATTCGAAAAGAACTACACTAATATACAATTATTTATTAACAAGTCGGAAATGGCCAGGAATCAGGAGAGCTGTGGAAAGAGAGGCTAGTGCAATTTACGAATTTAATAAATTCCCATCTGCATCGCATTTCCCACTGTTCATTCAACAGCTGAAAGTCCCATTATTGCTATTATAGAATCCCTTCATAAAACATGTCACAGTTCCAGAAATCTACCCAGCTCCATTCCAGGTGGAATCAAATCATTCTTGTGCACATCCACGTGTGTGGGAGCTTCTCTTAGTAACGCAGGAAGCCTTGCCTCCATGTCATCACCTCCCCAGTAAGATGCCATGACATTATTCTATCTCACCACTGAAGCACTCGAAAGAATCAGATGTCACTCGGCTATAAATCTCTTCCTAAATGCTCCTAACATCAGACTGAATTCTCTGAATACAGGACTCCAAGTCACTGTCTAGCACCACCCTACTAGCAAAGCTGACTCAAAAAAAAAAAAAAAATTGGGGCGCCTGGGTGGCTCAGTGGATTAAACCACTGCCTTCGGCTCAGGTCATGGTCTCAGTGTCCTGGGATCGAGCCCCGCATCAGGTTCTCTGCTCAGCGGGGAGCCTGCTTCCCACTCTCTCTCTGCCTGCCTCTCTGCCTACTTGTGATCTCTCTCTCTGTCAAATAAACAAATAAAAAATCTTAAAAAAAATTTTTTTTTTTTATTGGGGTACCTGTGTGACTCAGTCAGTTAAGCATCAGCCTTTGGCTCAGATCATGATCCCGGAGACCTGGGATAGAGTCCCATGTCAGGATTGTTGCTCAACTGGGAGCCTGCTTCTCTTTCTGCATGCCACACCCCTTGCTTGTGCTCTTTCCCCCACAAACAAATAAATAAAATCTTTAAAAAAAATTTTTTTAGGGGCGCCTGGATGGTTCAGGGGTTAAGCATCTGCCTTCGGCTCAGGTCGTGATCTCACGGTCCTGGGATCAGGCTCTCTGCTCAGCTGGGAGCCTTATCCCCCCACCCACCCCCACCTGCCTGTCTGCCTACTTGTGATCTGTCTGTCAAATAAATAAAGAAAAACTTAAAAAAAAAGTTTTTTTTTTTAATAAAAAATAATAGTTCCATTTTCTTTCGTCCTAATGATGAGAAGGGCCAAATTTGCTAATCACTAGTAGCTTCTACCTGAAAATTGCCAGGGGCTCTGCTATTTTATTAACTATATCGATACCAATGACAAAATGTTTGAATCACTGTGTTGTACATATGAAACTAATGTAACACCATGTAGCAACTATACTCAGATAATTTTTTTAAAAGACAGAATGTAGAAGTACAACACTGGCAATTAGTAGATTTTACTGTCAATGTTATTCTCCTTTGAAAGCAAAAAATGCTCACTACTCGCAAATGTTCTTAAGGACAATCTGAAAGGACCTGCCAAGTAAATTTCCCCTACAATGGTCCTGGGTAGAGTGACAAATGTTAGAACAGCAAACCCAGCTAATTCTTTTCTCTGTTTAAGAATGCTGTGCAGCATCTGGAAAATTCTATGGAAGAGAGAAGGAAGTGCTTTCTCAAAATCCAGAGGCAAATGTAGGGGTAGAGCACCTGGGGAGCCACCAGAAAAAATAGCAAGAAGGCAGACTACCAAATCCAATACCAAGTCACATATACAACTGACCTATACTGCTTTCAGCTTGTTGGGGAGCAAGAAGTCCTCTAAGGTCCTTCCAGCTGGACTAAGGATCAAATCGACATGATACAGGTTAACAGGAGAAAATCAAATTTAACAGATGTACATACGGGGACTTCACATAGACATGGAAATTCTGGAGACAGACAAAGTAAAGTCTGTGTGTCATTCTGAACCAAGGAGACGGGGGCAGGTGTCTGGGAATTCAGAGGAAATGAATGCACTTCACAGGGTGATAAGAAGAGCAGAGGTTTGGTAATTAGATGTTTGCCCTACCATACACATGGCTCACTCAGATAAAATTTATCTCTGTTAATAACCCTTATTCTGAGAAAGATGCTCCCAATTTAGATTCTTCTCTGTGGTGAAGGGAGGGACAAATGTTTCTCATGAGTCTGTAGGGTCTCAAGTGCCTTCAGCTCAAAATAATCCACATGCCACAAGTGGTACATTTTTTTGGGGGGGAGTCTGTCCCAAACCCCTTCACATCTCAAACACAAAAATATGCATAACCCAATGTGACATGCATTGAGATATTAATATATATACTTGTGCTCTATGACATATACTCAGGGATTCTACCATGAGCAAGTGGTAAATCTGTACATCCTCTTTACAGAGAATCTAGAACTGTGCTGTATAATTACTATAATATTTAGTAGTATAATGTAACATTATACTACTAAAGTTAATATATATAAAATATTATACTACTATATAATTTCACCTGTTTCTTTCTACTTTTTAATATGGCCACTAGAAAATTTCAAATAATACATGTGGCTCAGGTTTTATTTTATTTTATTCTACACTTTATTTTTTGGATAGCACTGGTCTAGAGAGCAGCTGGGGTTAGAACAGGGAAGAGAAAAAAAGATCACAGAGCTCTTCTAAAGTCTAGGTTTCTCACCACCAAAGCCTCTCTGCCTGTTAGTGAGAAGACAGAGAGCCCTCACAATGAACTCATCATTTTCAAGATGCTCCAGATTTGGGCAGTGTTATTTGAGGAAGTGGGCTCACTATGTTTCAAGTGCATCCTTGGGAAATGTTTGGAGCAGCCAATGACTGGTCCTGCCAGTGTTTCTAACACAAAGATGCATCTACTTGACTCCTACTCATCCTTCAGGATTCGGTTCAAGCACTATCTTGCAGGGCCCTCCCCCAACTAGACCACATTCTGCAGGTCTTCCGTATTCTCTGCTGCATTGAAAGCTGGGCCCACAGTGTATACACAATATCCGTCATAAGCTGAACCAGGTACTGACCTTCCCCCTGTACATTTTTCCTTAGTATTCCTAAGTATTCTTTCCTCGCTAAAGAGAGAAATATAACTTCATCTGAAATAAGAAAACAATCGCCTTTGCCTGGTATGTAGCAGGAAGGACCCAGAACAATTTGATAAAACAGTCTCCAGGGAAGGGAACAAGGTGGCTGAAGATTAAAGTTGAAAAGAGACTTTTCTGTAGTCTTTCAATGTGGAACAGCAGGTCAGGAATTCTTTTAGAACCTTTTAAAGAGCATGTCTTCATTACATAGAAAAAAGACTTTGAAAATTGAGACCCCGCCAGAGACTTGTAAAGTTTTCTTATAGTGCTCCTTTTGGGTAACAGTCAACAAACTTGTTTTTTGGGTTTTTTTTTTTTAAACAAACTTATTTTTCGAAGCACCAGAGAGTAAAATGTTAGGCTTTGTGGGTCTCCAACAAGTAGTCAGCTCTGCTCTTGCAGCAGGAAAGCACCCATAGACAATAGCCCCCCCCCCCCCGCAAAAAAAAAAAAAAAAGGTGTGTGCATCTGTGTGCCAATGAAACTTTACTAACAAAACTAGGTGGGATGTAGCCTATGGCTATAGTTTGCCACCGCCTGCTTCAGATACTGCCCCCTTCAAACGATAAAGTGCAATCATGCATTTTACTTCTTCATTCTTAAACAGGTTAAAACAGATCTCCCTTCAACCCCAGTTAAACAGTTATGCTTAGGAAGCTTGGAACAAAGGAAAGATAATGGAGAGCAGAAGAAAAACAACATCGAGTATATGGGATAAAACCATGGAGTTGTGATTTTCACTCAGAAAAGCAAAAGTTTGGGGTGGCTCTGTCAGTTAAACATCCCACTCTTGCTTTCTGCTCAGGTCATGATCTCAGGGTCTTGGGACTGAGCCCTCGGTTGGCCACTGTGTTCAGCAGGGAGCCTGCTTCTTCCCCTCCCCTTGATCATGCTCTTTCTCTCTTATAAATAAATAAATCTTAAAAAAAGAAAATGTGTTTCAAAAGCCATGAAAAACTCTCATTCTGTCTCAGCAAGCAGACAACAAAAGGAAATAAAAGGCATCTGAATCAGCAAAGGAAAAGTCAAACTCTCAATCATTGCACATGATATGATACTTTAAGTGGAAAACCCAAAAGACCCCACCCCAAAACTGCTAGGACTCATACAGGAATTCAGGAAAGTGACAGGATATAAAATCAATGCACAGAAATCCGTTGCATTTCTATACACCAACAGCAAGACAGAAGAAAGAGAAATTAAGGAGTCAATCCCATTGACAATTGCACCCAAAACCATAAGATACCTAGGAATAAATCTAACCAAAGAGACAAAGAATCTGTACTCACAGATAACTTTAGAGTACTGTGAAAACTATAGAATACTCATGAAATAAATTGAGGAAGACACAAAGAAATGGAAAAATGTTCCATGCTCATGGATTGAAAGAATAAATATTGTTAAAATGTCCATGCTACCTAAAGCAATCAACACATTTAATGCAATCCTAATCAAAATAACATCAATTCTTTTCACAGAAATGGAACAAATAATCCTAAATTTTGTATGGAACCAGAAAAGACCCTGAATAGCCAGAGGAGTGTTGAAAAAGAAAGGCAAAGCTGGGTGCATCACAATTCCAGACTTCAAGCTTTATTACAAAGTGGTAATCATCAAGACAGTATGGTACTGGCACAAAAACAGACACATAGATGAATGGAACAGAATAGAGAGCCCAGAAATAGACCCTCAACTCTATGGTCAACTAATCTTCAACAAAGCAGGAAAGAATGACCAATAGAAAAAAGACAGTCTCTTCAACAAATGGTGTTGGGAAAATTAAACAGCCACATGCAGAAGAATGAAACTGGACCATTGCCCTACACCACACACAAAAAATAGACTCAAAATGGATGAAAGACCTAAATGTGAAACAGAAATCCATCAAAATCCTTGAAGAGAACACAGGCAGCAACCTCTTCCACCTCAGCTACAACAACTTCTTCCTAGAAACATCTCCAAAGGCAAGGGAAGGAAGGGACTTTATCAAGATGAAAAGCTTTTGCGCAGCAAAGGGAATAGTCAACAAAACTAAAAGACAACTGACAGAATGGGAGAAGATATCGCAAATGGCATATCAGATAAAGGGCTAGTATCCAAAATCTATACAGAACTTATCAAACTCAACACCCAAAGAACAAATAATCCAATTAAGAAATGGACAGAAGACATGAACAGACCAAAGAAGACATCCAAATGGCCAACAGACACATGAAAAAGTGCTCAACATCACTCGACATCAGGGAAATGCAAATCAAAACCTCAATAATATACTACCTCACACCAGTCAGAATGGCTAAAATTAACAAGTCAGGAAACGACAGATGCTGGCGAGGATGCGGAGAAAGGGGAACCCTCCTACACTGTTGGTGGGAATGCATGCTGGTGCAACCACTCTGGAAAACAGTATGGAGGTTCCTCAAAAACTTGAAAATAGGGGCACCTGAGTGGCTCAGTGGGTTAAAGCCTCTGCCTTCGGCTCAGGTCATGATCCCAGGGTGCTGGGATCGAGCCCCGCAACAGGCTCTCTGCTCAGCGGGGAGCCTGCTCCCCACCCCCACCCCCCACCTGCCTTTTTGCCTACTTGTGATCTCTGTCTGTCAAATAAATAAATAAAATCTTTTAAAAAAACGAAGTTGAAAATAGAGCTACCCTACAACCCAGCAATTGTACTACTCGGTATTTACCCTAAAGATACAAATGTAGTGATCCGAAGGGGCACATACACCCCAATGTTTATAACAGGAATGCCCACAATAGCCAAACTATGGAAAGAGCCTAGATGTCCATCAACAGATGAATGGATAAAGAGGATGTGATACACACACACACACACACACACAGGATACTATGGAGCCATCAAAAATTGAAATCTTGCCATTTGCAATGATGTGGATGGAACTAGAGAGTATTATGCTAAGTGAAATCAGTGAATTAGAGAAACACAATTATCATAAGATCTCACTGATAGGAGTGAATAGGAAGAATTTGAGAAACAAGACAGAAGATCATAGGGGAAGGGAGGGAAAAATGAAACAAGATGAAAACAGAGAGGGAGACAAACCATAAGAGACTCAATCTCAGGAAACAAACTGAGGGTTGTTAGAGGGGACAGGGTGGGAGGGATGGGGGTGCTGGGTGATGGATATTGGGGAGGGTATGTGCTATGGCGAGTGCTGTGAATTGTATAAGACTGATGAATCACAGACCTGTACCCCTCAAAAAGATAATACGTTATATCAATATGAATAAATAAATAAATACCTCTCATCCTATCAGAAATCTTCCTGGTATGAATCAAAGAAGTCACATTCTGGGTGGAAAATTACTTCTGGAGGGCACCTGGGTGACTCCATTGGTTAAGGGTCTGCCTTAGGCTCAGGTCATGATCTCAGGGTCCTGGGATCGAGTCACGAGTCGGGCACCCTGCTCATTTGGACATCTGCTTCTCCTTCTCACTGTCCCTCAGTGCTTGCCGGTGCACTCTCTCTCTCTCCCTCTCACTCTCTCTCAAATAAATAAATAAAATCTTTAAAAAAAAATTACTTCTGAGTCTTCATACTTGTCAAGTTTGACAATTAAACAACATATACTTGTGCGGGGGCACCTGGATGGTACAGTTGGTTAAGCCTCCAAATCTTGGTTTCGGCTCAGGTTATGATCTCAGTGTTGTGAGATCGAGCTCCACACTGGGTTCTCCTCAGCGGGGAGTCTGGTTGATATTCTCTCTCCCTCTCCCTCTTCCTCTGCCCCTCCTACTTGTGCTCTCTCTCTCTCTCTCTCTCTCTCTCTCTCTAAAAATTAATACATAAATCATATAAATGTGCAAATAAATTCAAAAATTACAACTCCAGAAATTTAGATAGTTTCAAATGATATTAACCTCTTGCCATTAAATTCTCTACAGAAGTGACCATTATAACAAGTAGTAACATCTTGGCCCCTATGGCATGAGATGAGCTTTCTCTAGTTCACAGAAGCCCCTTGAGAGGGTGATTCAGCGTGGAAAAGTGCAGTTTCCTGGTAGACTGACACCAGCCTCCAGGTTTTACGCTTTTATCTTACTCTCAATATCGAACACGCTCAGCATATTCACTGAAAGCCTTGTCTCCCCCAGGGAAAACAAATCAACGCAATACATCTATTTTGAAAACAATTTCTTGTTCAAGGAAAAGATGGGAAGTTTAAAACTTGACAATAAGGTTTAAAAATGAACTATGTAATCACACAGTGCCACCTGGATCCCCCAGCTTTTCACTAGTTTTCTTCTCAAAGGAGAAGGTAGTACCAAGGAAGCTACCAGGATGGAAAGTGAGCCCCATCCCAGAGAGAGAAAACTGAATGGTATCCATTTTTTTGCCACCATGTTTTAGAGATCCTCATGAACCTTAAAGACTAAAGCTCACCAAGTTCATGTTCTATTTCCACCAAAGCCTGGGATAGAAGATACCCCCTGAACTAAAAACAACAACAACAACAACAACAACAACAACAAAAAACAGAAAAAACCAAAACAGATTAACAAGAGAAAAAGAACAGTTTAATAACCCATATACCTCCTGTACACAAATGGTAACTTCTCCTCAGTTTTCAGAGCTTTTCCTATGTCTGTTATTTCTTTAAAATCAGCCTAAACTGGGGCACCTGGTGGCTGTGGGTTAAGGCCTCTGCCTTCATCTTGGGTCATGATCCCGGAGTCCTGGGATCAAGCCCCGCATCGGGCTCTCTGCTCGGCAGGGAGCCTGTTTCCTCCTCTCTGCCTGCCTCTCTGCCTGCCTGATTTGTGATCTCTGTCTGTCAAATAAATAAATAAAATCTTTTAAAAAATAAATAAAAATAAATAAATAATAAAATAAAATCAGCCTAAACTAATTCTTATACCAAAGAGACTAATTTTGGGGGTGTTGGGGAGTAAGACCTTCCTCTGCCCTTCAACATCCTTCTAGCCGGACTAAGAATCAAATTGACACGAGACAGATTAACAGGAGAAAATCAAATTTAATCGCATACTTAAGGGGAAGCCACACAGACGTGGAAATTCCAAAGACAAGGAGGCAACACAGAAGTTTATAGGGAGAGGTGGAGGGGGTCTGAGGGCACAAAGTGAAGAGAGATCATTAACAGGAAAGCAAAAGGAGACGTTTTGAAAAACAAAGTTGCCCTATTATGCAGATAAGGTTTTTAGATATAAGAGAGTCTCTGTTAATAGCTTTCTTCCCAGTACAGGCTGTCCTTTCCAATGTGAAATTAGGCAGTTGAAGGGGAGGCAGAGAGCTTTTGGGTTTTGATGACTTTTAACTCCTCTTGGGGCAGCCTACCCAGGACACCCACAAGGGCAAATTTTGCTCCCCTTTGCTTTCCCCAGCACCTGATACCATTTGTGGCTCCTGCTGAGGGCTCAGATACATTTCTCGAATGAATGATTTATAATAACTTTCTATGTGTTCACGTCCCATGGCTGCTCCACTATCCTGAGCAGCCATGCTAGTACCATTAAGCCTTCAATGGGTTCCAAGTTCAAGGGGTGTCTCCAAAAGAGAAAAATCTCCTGTAGTAACAACAAAAGGGCTCCTTTATTGTTTTTAAGTGTCCTTATTCTCATCCTATTTACATGCACCGTTAGCCCACAGTGAAAGCATTCTGATGTAAGTGACTTTAGGAATCATAATCATCACAATCAAAAACTTCCATTTAAGCCAGACTACCCCTTTGTGATGTTAAAGTGTGTCCCCAGTGCTTAAGTCCCTCTCTCTCTGAGGCCCATTCCAGCTTTTAAGATACCTTGTGGGCTTTTCATCTGGAGCCTCTTGTGATCTCTAAGTTATAATTTTCACAAGTGGAACCCTAAAGCCCTTTAATATTTTTGTTTACCATAATTATTCATTTCACTTCTGCCTGGGTTTGGTAGATGAATTTTCTGTAGCGTCTTACAAAATAACGCTGTATCACCTTTCAGCATGAAGTGAAAAATGTTAAAAGGCCAAAGACAACCACACTCAAAAAAATTAACTGAGCAGTTAAAAAATTTAAGTTAGCGTTGGGAAGCGGAAGCTCAGATGTGAGCAACAACTGTCCTCTCAAGCACATTCAATGGGGCATCAGGAAGCAGACCGGAGATTGGGGCTGGTCCCACAATGTTGTAAACATACCTGATGCACCTGATCTGTTCACTTTAAAATGCTTAATTCTAGGGAAGCCTGGGTGGTTCATTCCGTTAAGTGTCTGCCTACAGCTCAGGTCATGATCCTGGGTCCTGAGGTGGAATCCCACGTCAGGCTTCCTGCTCAGTGGGGAGCCTGCTTCTCCCTCTCCCTCTGTGCTCTCTCATGCTCTCTCTCTTTCAAATAAATAAAAATATTTTTTAAATAAATAAAATAGGGGCGCCTGAGTGGCTCAGTGGGTTAAAGCCTCTGCCTTCGGCTCAGGCCATGATCTCAGGGTCCTGGGATGGAGCCCTGCATCGGGCTCTCTGCTCAGCGGGGAGCCTGCTTCCCCCTCTCTCTCTGCCTGCCTCTCTGCCTACTTGTGATCTCTGTCAAATAAATAAATAAAATCTTTAAAAAAAAAAGTTGAAAATAGAGCTAGTCTATGACCCAGCAATCACACTACTGGGTATTTACCCCAAAGATACAAATGTAGTGATCCGAAGGGGCACGTGCACATCAATGTTTACAGCAGCAATGTCCACAATAGCCAAACCATGGAAAGAGCCAAGATATCCAGATATCCAACAACAGATGAATGGATAAAGAAGATGTGGTACATATATATATAATGGAATACTATACAGCCATCAAAAGAAATGAAATCTTGTCATTTGCCATGATGTGGATGGAACTAGAGGGTATTATGCTGAGCAAAATAAGTCAACCAGAGAAAGACAATTATCATATGATCTCGCTGATATGAGGAATTTGAGAAACAAGGCAGAGGATCATGGGGGAAGGGAGGGAAAAATGAAACAAGATGAAAACAGAGAGGGAGACAAACCATAAGAGACTCTTAATCTCGAGAAACAAACTGAGGGCTGCTGGAGGGGAGGAGGTGGGAGGGATGGGGGTGCTGGGGGATGGACATTGGGCAGGGTATGTGCTATGGTGAGTGCTGTGAATTGTGTAAGACTGATGATTCACAGACATGTACCCCTGAAACAAATACATTACATGTTAATTAAAAATAAAGAAAATACAGAAAGAAAGAAATAAATAGAATTTCTCAAATGGTTAATTCTAGGGACGCCTGCGTGGCTCAGTTGGTTAAATGTCTACTACATTCGGCTCAGGTCATGATCCCAGGGTCCTGGGATTGAGCCCCTCATCAGTTCCCTGCTCAGTGGGGAGCCTGTTTCTCCCTCTCACTCTGCTCCTCCCCTGCCAAGCTACCTGTGTCTCTCTGAAATAAATAAATATATAAAATTTTTAAAGAAATAATAAAGTGGATAATTCTAAAAAATAAAATAAAATAAAATAAAAAATGGTTAATTCTATGTTATGTGAATTCTGCTTCAATGAATATAACATAGGTAACATATATTTTTATGCCCCGTTACGTTCTGCCTGCCTGTGACGAAAGTTTTCCTTTCCCCACCCCCGCATCTTAGACTTGTTTAATTTTACTTTTAACTAAAAATAAACATGGTGACAAACTGAAAGAAGCTTGGGCAGCACACGAATCAGTGTTTGAGCTTCAGGTCACAGAACGACTCCTGTTTGACTCAAAAATCACTGTCACGTGTGCCCTGCCAGCCCTCTCGTACAGCACAGTGAAGGCTCAGTTACCCTGATCCTCGCTCACGGCCGGGACATCACCATATGCCAGACAAGACACAAACACGCTTTCTCCCCCTTGAGGTTGCTGGAAAAAGTTTAATCAGCTACAGAAATTTGCGAGAACCAAAGGCCACCTCTGGACTGAAAAGGAAAGTAGCCCCTCAGTTCTGGTTTATCTGTAATTCGATCCCCTTCGAGGCTTTACATTTACATTTGGTAGAAAACAGAGTAATTCTTTAAGAGTGTGGTGATTTCCTCAGACAGTTCCTTCATCCTGGTTTCAGTGACTTCAGAGCCTTTAAAAAGAAGAAGAAGAAGAATATAAGTATTAACAACATCAGAAACTGAATAATGTAAGTCTTTCAAGTACCTCAAGCTAGTCTTTGCGCCATTTTGGTTTGCTCCTAAAGGTCTCCATGTTTGAGGCAAATCGAAATCGAGAGAGATATGCTTTCCCTGGGGAACATGAAGATCCTGCCGCTAGGTGATATGAAGAGAGCTCATACTGGAGCCATTAACTCTTTACACATTTTCCAGAAGCTGTTATCCCATGAATAGAGAGCTGCTCATCTACTCCGAGGCCTGCCATAACACTAGAGTTATCCCAGGCAGTATCAGGCTCTGAGCTTGAATTTAATAAACTTATCCAGGCTGCTATCCTCCCTCAGAAAGCCTGAAAGAACCATGGGGGAAATGAGCTGGCCTCAGAAGCCCAGCCGGTCTCTGGCATCTCCCTACAAAGAAATAAAATACCATTTTATTTCATACAAATCCAAAGAAATCTGCTTTTCCATGAATTACCTAAACCAGGGCTCAGCAAACTGCTTTTGTAAATGAAGTTTTATTGGGACACAGCCATGTCCATTCATTTACGTACTGTCTACGCCAGCTTTCCCCCTATAATGGCAAAGGACAATAATTGCAACAGAGACTGAACGGCCCACGAATCCTAAAATATTTATGATCTGGCCCTTTACAGAACAAGTTTGCTGGTCTATGACAACTCTAACCACTCTAGCCTCCGGATACACATTTAGAGGTGAGCTTACATATTTATTCCTGACCTCAGGTGCATTCCATTTTCCCCATGCTAACTGCGAGCTTTCTCGGATGCATTCCGGTTTCCCAAAAGCACGGTCAGCTGTCAGGTCTGTCCTAACTATGCCTGGGGATCACCTATTTGCTACATGTGCCGGGGAAATAGGAGCACCCCTCGAGAGCGAAATCCTGCAGGGCAAGTCCTATAACTCTCCCTTCTCCCCCAGGACAACAGCTTGTCTGGAAGACAAACAGAGAATACTAGAGACTTCCATCTTACCTTCACAGGCAGTCCTGATTATTCCAAGTCCTGTGTTATTTTCAGCTTATTTCCAACTCGGCTATTCTTGGCTCTGAAAAGCTATCATCACTGGCATCGCTGTATCTATCACTAGATCAAAAGAGGAACTAATTTAGCAAGGTGTAAAAAACCCTGGACAATTATTCTATTTACAATTCCAAACACGTTCTGTAATTAATCTCCACTCAGAGAAAATGCTAAGGGATATAGTACTACCACTTTCTAGAAAGAGGTTAGTCCCACCACACACGGTGATCTTTTGTCAGAGGAGCTGATCACCTGCTTTCCTCTTAAGCTGGAAGTAACTTATTCAGAAAATTGATAAAAGCATTTGAATTTAGATTAAAATTTATAATCTTCTAAAGACCACTAATGTAGACCAGCCGCATGAAAGTTTGCCATTCCAACAGACACTCTCATACACCCAAGGGTTTGAGAAATTATTTGCACAATTATGCTATTTTCACATCAGAAGCTTTATGGGATGCCCCCACTACCTCGAGACCCATGCAGTATTCAGAATAGGACCGATGGCTGACATGGCTGCTGCCATGTTGGGATCCCTCAGAAGTACGTTTTCTCCATGACAGAGCCCTGCAGCTGTAGTTTTAACCTGAGCTATGGGCTCAGGTCAGGGGTTCTTCTTGCTTGGTTCCAAATAAATCAGCAAGTAGATCAACTCCACAGGAGTTCTACTGACCTATGGAGATGACATTGCCAGGAAGTGAGTGTTTTATGCCTGACCCATTCCTAGCCTTGACCAACTTTTTGCTGACGGATAGCAGTAGAACTCTGAATTCCATAACACGTGAAAATCCACTCTTTTTTTTTTTTTTTAAGGAGGAAAGGGAACAACTGAAGAAACCCTCTGCTGACATGTTAGGAAGCAAATATTTACTCTAAACATATTGAGCAAGTATCAATAAATACGTCAACAAGAATGTAAAAGACAACCTCACTCTCCTCCTTGACTTTTGGACAAAATACTGGAAAGGCTGTGGGGGCGGGGTTCGAGAATGAAGAGTAGATAGAAGAGGATTAAGAATTGGCAGAAAAGACAAGATATGTTAAACACGAATCAACAGCTCCTCAAAACAAATCAAGTAGAAGATACCCCCTACTTAATTTTTAGAGCAGGAAAATCACTTCTGTTACAAAAGGGTTTCCAAAAAAGAAACCACAGGAATAAACTAAAATATATATATATATATATATATATTTTTTTTTTTTTAACTGCCCCCAAAACTTGATATGTCCTTCCTTATCCACGCATTCTCATTACACAAACGTCAATCCGTCCTGGTTCTGGGTGACAAAAAGGGAATTGTAAGTTGCACTCAACTTCCTCGGGGAGAAGAAATGAGGGTCGGGGTGTTTTGGTGACTCACCCAGCACACAGCTCATTCAAGATGGGGCCAGCATCCCCATCATGCCAACCCAGGCCACAAAGCTCAAGTCTAAGCGGTGCTGAAATGTGCCAGCAGGCACCTGGGGGGCATATCCCCTGAGTCCACAAGCAAGAAGGCCAGAAGAGCCAAGGAGATCCCATTCTCTCAGGCATCAGACATTATACCTGCTTCCTTCCCGAACTCAGAGCTCAGGGAGGAATAAGATGGGCCCACATCCTCCCCCTTACACCCCTGGTTGTACTGTTTATTAGCCGCATACCTCCAGACTGGTCACTTGACTGCTGAGAGTCTAGAAAAAAAACAGTAACAATACCTACAACCTCACCAAGATGGTATGAGGGCCAAAAGAGAACATCTGAATGTCCTCTGAAGACAAT
Organism: Lutra lutra; assembly: GCF_902655055.1. Lineage (NCBI taxonomy): Eukaryota > Metazoa > Chordata > Mammalia > Carnivora > Mustelidae > Lutra > Lutra lutra. The sequence goes on along the minus strand of NC_062296.1, from coordinate 86,864,305 downwards.
ATAAAAATGTAAGCTGTTGCTGCTCACGAGTGTTACATATTCATGACACGGTATCTCTTAAAAAGTCATCGAAACATAAAGAAATCACAAAAACTGCCAATTGCATGATTTTCAGAATTGTTTCTTGTCCCAGATAATTCCCTGCCGGTCTTACCCGGCAGACCTGGGGTGGGTCTGTTTCTAACCTGGCGGCTGTCCTTTCTGTCTGCCCGCTGGCTGCCCCAAACTCTGACAACACCTCCAAATGGCACGGCTTGAGTTTACTCATTTCTAAGGCAAATGAGCAGGTTCGCTGATTTTTCTTTCCTCTGTGCCAGGGGCCAGAAGTAGGACAATGAACTAAACCATGGGGCTCAAGAACATAATCATTAAAGCAGGCATTGCTGCTCAACGGCCTGATTTCAGGGTATCCACGCGCCAGCAAGCACCAAGCGCTAGAAGTAAAATGTGCCTTTTTTTTTTTTTTAAAGATTTTATTTATTTGACAGAGAGAGATCACAAGACAGGCAGGCTGAGACGGGGGGTGGGGGGGTGGGGGGGGAAGCAGGCTCCCCGCTGAGCAGAGAGCCCGATGTGGGGCTTGATCCCAGGACCCCGGGATCATGACCTGAGCCGAAGGCAGAGGCTTACGCCACTGAGCCCCCCAAGGCGCCCCTAGAAATACAATGTGGATCACTACCACACACAGAACAGCAGTGGCTCCTACACGTCCAATAAAATGTGAGCGCTACTCTGTGCTGCATGGGGCTTAGGGGTTCATTTTAGTTTCACACGGAACAAACTTTAAACAGTCATAAGATATACTTGTCTGAGTATACTTTCACTTAATTCACGACATCTCAGCTCCGTCTAAAGACTAATCCTAAATCATCTTCTCTGGACACAGACACGTGAGCATGCGCACACACATTTCTCAGTAGGGAAAATTATTAGATATTAAGGTCTTACACGCGAATCTTTATGAAATGCCACAGAATACAGACCCACTGGTGTGTATCTTGATATATTTGGGGAGCGGACGTTTTAAACCCGCGCTGCCCAATATGGTAGCCACAAGCCGCAGGACGCTATCTACCTTTAAATCAGTTAAAAGCGAATTGAACTGAAAATTCCATGCCTCATTCACACATATTAAGGGGCAGTTCAAGTGCTCAATATGTTACCGCGTTGCTAGCTTCTTGTCCCAAAGACACCAAAGAACTGGAAACCCGAGACCGGAACGGGGAGCTAGAGTTCATTAAGCAGGTAGAGTACAGTGTGCTTCCAAGAGTGAAAGCAGGTCACTGCTAGAGCAACAGTGGCAATGGCCCCAAGAAGGTCTGGCTGCATCCTTTTAAGCCTGTTTTCTGCCTTAAATTTGGCTTTGAAGGATATGTTTGAGTGACAGCGGGTGGTTATATAACATTTTGGCTTCTGCGCATGCGCCTACCCACGATGCCTGCCGTTATATTTGTATTTATTTATGTATTGTATATCTATGAGTTTCTAAGGAGCTTCTGCTGTGACCTCAAGGACAAGTTGCGCCTTCTCTGCGCATGCTCAGCTCTTGGAAGTCCCCTGTGGCTTCTGAGCCAGCTCGTGGCTAGGCCTTTCCCGCTCTCTTAGCCTTCAGAGGTGGCTCTGCAGGTGTAGCTGTTAATTCTTACGGGTTGCTCCGAGGGTGTGACCAGCAACTGCTTTATTCCTTCTCCCTCAGACCCAACTAACTGCCCAACAAATAGTCATGTGGGTCTGGTGACTGTCCCATTGGGCAGTGCAGATTATAGAACATTTCCATCACTGCAGAAAGTTCTATTGGATAGCACTGATTTTAAAACAAATGAATAATGATCAAAAACAGCAACAACAATAAACCATAATCACCATGCAATGGTTCTCCTTGCCACTCCCTAAAAAGATTTTTTTAAGGTCTGGCTATCTAGAGCTAGTTAAAATCATGGCAATTGTCTCTTACGCATGCATGTGCCTGCCCAAATAACAGAAGCACTCTTTTTTTAAAAGTTCATATATATATATACTTTTTTTTAAAGTACGCTCCAAGCCCAGTGTGGGGTCTGAACCAACAACCACAAGGTCAAGAGTCACATGCTCTACGGACTGAGCCTGCCATATGCCCCCTATATTATTTTTTATTAGAGAAAATAAAAATCACCAGCAGCGACTCGTGGGAATCTCTATCCTTACAACACTGGCTTGACTTAGGAGACTTGACTGCAATAATCTACGTGTGGTTCTTTGACAAACAAAAGGTTGCTTATAGTCATTCGTTTGTCAAAGATTCCTGGTTCCTAGTAAATTCCCAATATAAGAAAATATATATTCCAAGGCACTAGGATAAGATTTAGTAATGCCTCATATTTTCCACCATTTTAGGCCACCCCAGGAGCAACCATTAAACCACTTCTTCTCCATTAACAGAAAGAGATAGTTGGAATTTTTTAGAAAATTTTGATGGCCAGGGGCGCCTGGGTAGCTCAGTGGGTTAAAGCCTCTGCCCTCGGCTCAGGTCCCAAGGTCCTGGGATCGAGCCCTGCATCGAGTTCTCAGCTTGGTGAGGAGCCTGCTTCCCCCTCTCTCTCTGCCTGTCTCTCTGCCTGCTTGTGATCTCTGTCTGTCAAATCAATAAATAAATCTTAAAAAAAATTTTTTTTGATGGCCAGCTTAGGATTCCCAGCATGCATGGGCTCCTACAATACTTTGTATCAAAAATCAATTTCATGTAGAAAAAGCATGTTTTAAAACAGGTTGCCATGCACACAGTTTTCTCCAAAGCATTGTTACTGCTATACTTACTTCCTTTTCAAAGAGCCCCTGGTAGCCATAAAATGTAAGAGCAATGGAATAAAATCTTAGTATGCTTTGATGAGTTTTGCATTGAATCGTAAATGGTAGAATTCGACCCCATCAGGGCATTAAAAGCACAGTGGTCTTTATCAATATTAACTCCATTCCCAGCTGGCACCATGTATGTCATCAGCCTTGCAGTGAACCACCATCAATAAAGAGCACCTTTTAATCAACATTTAATCCCTAAGAGAAGGTGTACTCAAATGTGGTTTTTTAGTAGCACTTTACTGAAAGAAGTCTCAAGGCATGCAGCTGGTGACAAATAAAGGGGGGCAGGAGAAGAGGAGGTGGCGTTGTTTTAAAAGGTATTTTAAAAACCGTTAAAAAAAAATATTTTTTCCCCCAGTTTGCTTTTGCTTGAAATGTAACAAAGGGGAAAAAGTAGTATTTTTCTATCGGTTTACTATTTACAAAGCACCATCTCAACTATTCTTTGGAGCAGCACAAATGCATGAAGATCCCGAAGTTTGGGAGTAGAGACTTGGGAAAAATTACCCAGTTAGGGGGCACCTGGGTGGCTCAGTGGGTTAAAGCCTCTGCCTTCAGCTCAGCTCATGATCCCAGGGTCCTGGGATCGAGCCCCACATCGGGCTCTCTGCTCAGTGGGGAGCCTGCTTCCCTTCCTCTCTCTCTCTGCCTGCCTCTCTGCCTACTTCTGATCTCTGTTGAATAAATTTAAAAAAAAAAAAAAATTACCCAGTTAGTAGCAAATCCAGAAACCAAATCCATAGCACCTGCTCTCCTCGTCCACACTGTCCCCAAAGAAACCAACTATTTGTACCTGTCAGGGAGCAAGAATTTCCTGTCCCCTTTAAGGTACTCCTCACTGGCCTAAGAATCCAAGTGACAGAGACAGAGTAACAGAAGACAATTGGAGGGACTAAAGTTTCTCTTGAGGGTCTCGATTGCCTTCAACTCAGAACAGTCCATGTGCCAACGTGGCACATTTTGCGAAGACCTGTCCCAAACCCCTTCAAACTTGAAATAATCTTTATGCTAAACTGGCCCATTTTGGGGTGGCCAACCCTTGGCCCCTACACACCATATATTGCAAGAACGGCCCTTGGCATCATCAACCATGCAGCCCGAAGTTTTAAAAAAAAGATAGGCACGGTGATTCCAAGTTTAAAATAGCGCTGGAAAACGCAGGGGGAAAAGAGTATCTTACCTTCCTAGTCAAAGAGAAAGAGGTACCCAAGGGGGATAAGTATGCCTTAGAGGGAGAAAGGCACACTCTACAGTCAAAAGAGAGGCCACGCCCACCTCTCATGCCCACTGTTAGGAAGTAGCATCCTAAAAGGATACAGATTGGCATTCACCTCTCACTAAGCCCTTCAGGAATGTGTATCAAGGGCCACAAAAGTGGTGTGAGCTAAGGCAAAGGCATTAAAAGCTTCTACGGAGATCCAGGGACTGTAAACTGTTCCCTACGGATTTGTGTGCATTTTACTCTCTAAGTCAAGGGAAGCCACTGAGAGTTTTAAACTCCAAAACAATGTAGGAAAAATGGATTGAGAAGAGGAAAGCTGGAGGCATAGAGACCAGTTAGAAAGCTTTGTAGGAGGCAAGAGATGAAGACCAGAACTAAGGTAAAATTAATAATAATAATTCCCAGTTAGGGGCACCTAGCTGGCTCAGTCAGTAGAGTGTCTGACTCTTGATCTCAGGGTTGTGAGTTCAGGCCCCACGTTACATGTAGAGCTCCCTTTAAATAATAATAATAATAATAATTTCCATTTAATTTCCCACCGTAGACCAGACACTGTGCTAAGTGCTTTACATTTAGTATGAAACTTAATCTTCATTAAGTGGGTACCATGTCAAGTGGGCACCATTACCATGCCCCTTTTATAAAGAAACTGAGGCAGAAAAGAGCAAGGTCACAGAACAGTGATTATAACCATGAAAGGAGTCCTATATGGATACAGAGTAAAGATTGGAAGGAAACACTCAAACATGAGCCCAGTGTGTTAGGCTGGTGGGTTTATGGGTCCTTTTTTTCTATTTTCAAAATTTTCTGTCCTGTTACATTTAGAAGTCCACAGAACACAAAAATCTTCCCCAGATGGAAGCCAGTGTGTCACTTAGAAGGAAACCCAGAAGAGAGTCACAGAAGAGAGACTAGAGACAATGGTGAATGCAAATGGGTACCTTCTCTCCCCAACTGCGGCCAGGGTTCACAGGTAAAAATGGAGAGAGAAGGATAAGCATGAAGGAGAGAATGGACTCAGATCCTAGGAGCACACGAGGGATCGGGAAATGGAAAGATATGGTTCCGGGTGTGAACTTCCTTTTAGGGCCCTTTGATTGTAAAGTAGTTTCAGCTTTTGAGTTTGGTCTGAAAAAGTCAAGCAAATCTAGGGAATCACTGAGTAATTTCCCTCCTGTTGTTTCTGTATCAGACTGCTTCCTGTTTTGCCGAAGAAGACGATTTCTCTGCACAAAAGATAGTATATGTTGGGTGGAGGCATGAAATCCAGAATCTTAAAACCGAGAATACGATGCTGCTCAAATGTCTTAAGATTCTGGTCCTATACTTCTTCTTCTTCTTTAAGGTTTTATTTATTTATTTGAGACAGAGAGCTTGAGTGAGAGAGGGGAAGCAGCAGGCAGAAGGAGGAAGGGAAGCAGGCTCCTCACTGAGCAGGGAGCCCGAGGTAGGGTTCAATCTCAGAACCCTGGGATCATGACCCAAGCCGAAGGCAGATGTCCAACTGACTAAGCCACCCAGGCGCCCCTGGTGTTATACTTTAAAGACATGTTACCTCCAAGAGCTGCATGTCTATGAACTGCTGACCGAGCCCCATCTAAGTTTTTGCTTTCCAACATGGAACGAGCACTGTGTAAGCACAAGAGTTTTAGTCTGACCTGACACATGGGCGTGATAAATGGCAGCGTCACCCAAACTGGAAGCTGTTTCTTAACTTGGTATGTAGGGAGTGAGCCTAAGAGCCCTGCAGGGCAGCCCCAGAGACCCACATGCTGGAAAACCACCTCTGGACCACTTTGGACTCCGATCTCTCTTCTGTTTCCAGTTGCTTAAAAATGCAATTCTGAACAGAGATGATGATATGCTTTGTTTCTAGATACTAAAGAACTCAGTTACAAGCACCTTGGTACAGTCTATTTAGTATAAGTCCCCTAAAATTGCCTCCTTACAATCACATGAAACAGTCTCATCCCATTACATGATATGCCAGCAAACCAGGCAAATGCGCGATCTCCTTTTGTACATGGGACAGATTATGTTTAGACACAGAGGGGAGATCTCAGCAGAGAATTACAATAATTTCCCATTGGATTTTTTTTTCCTTTCTAAAACTGGCTTATTAGACTTGCACAAGAAAAAAATAAAATAAAAGAGTTAACACAGCAGGCATGAGGCTGCTATCATTAGAGGGCTCGCTTGGTGGAGGGGGAAGAACAACTGAGGAACTTGGCTTTCAGAGTGTGTTTCCATTACTAACTGATAAGGTCCTTTCACTGGGTGTAGGCTGGTGTGATTTATGGTGAATGCTTGCTTTCCTTTTGACAGTCTGGAATCCGAGTGGTTCCCAGGTGAGAAAGCCTATGTAATCAGCCCCGATAAAAAACCCCTACACTCTGAGTCTCAGAGGGGCTCCTCTGGGCACAGACATCACACACATGTTGCTGCATGTTCACTGCTGAAGGGAAGGTGAGCTCTGTGTGAGCTCTCATGGGAGGGAGGGGGCATAGGAAACCCGCAAATGGGTTTCTCCACACCCCACTTCCATCTTTTTCTCTTACTGAGCCAGTTGTGTAGGCTTCCTCTGTCACTGAAGTGAGTTTTCACCACGAGTACAACTATATTCTGGTTTCCTTCTAGTGAATCATCAAATGTGTGTGCCGTCCTGGGGGGACCCCCAAAACGAAGGCTCACCAGCTGTAGATCCCAAAATAACATCCTCACTGCAACTTCCCAGGCGCTAAAAGATAACTAACTACTCTCCCCAGGGCAGAACGCAGAGGTTATAGTTCAGGTGTACTTGCTCAAAGCCCAAGATTTTTATATTCTGGGCTTTAAAGATGTCAGCTGCACATGTGCCATATAATTACATACCGTCAGCCAATTTCTGGGGAAGGAAGTCATTATGCTGGTGTTCATATCCCTTGTTACATTTGTTTATGGTTGATTACAGACAGTAATCTTGTTTGACAGAAATACAGTAGCAACTCAGCTCACATTAGAGCCTGGCCATCGAAGCCCTCGTTCGCTTTCCATCGTTCAGTAACACCACGGGGCTGGGCAGAGAGGAGCTGAAGTGCAAGGTTCCTCGGGAACATGGGTGTCTGTCCCTGTGGTTAACTCACGGTCACCCTTCTTAGTTGGAAACTGCCCCCCCCAACCCCCGCCGCTGCGAGGTGTCAAAATTAGACTAGCCCATATCCATCCTCCCCTGCTTCCTACAGTTAGTAATTTAATGGGTCGTAAACAACCCCATGTGCTAGGGAGCCAGGGGGATCACGATAAATAAGGTGCCAGCTGCGCTTAAGAATGCACCACTTTATGGCTGATATGTAGGAATTCTCTGATGACTACGGAAGCCAGCTAGTCAGCTGTAACTCCCATACCCGCCTCAGAGTTCTGTTAAGAAGTCTTGCCTTCTCCTCAAGATGCACTGAGTCTTGCTCAGGAGTCAGTAGCAAGCAGCCCTTTTTCTCAGAAACTGCTGTAAGCTTTACCCAGAAACCACCATCCCCCCTGCGGGAAGCCGCGGCCCATCTAACACACTGGTGGGCGGTGCGCACAAATTAGAGAACACTAGTTCTTAGCCGTTGCTTGCCAACAACCAGTTTGGCAAAAATCCTTTCTCCCAGCCATCTAACTTCCTCTGCGGCCACCCTCCTCTTACATTCGAGCACCTGAAATAATGGTGGCTGAGAAGGGGCACGGCACACATGCGACATGGGACCACACGTGGCATCCGCTGTAAGCCATGCGGCATCAGAACACAGGAAGCTCTCTTCATGTGCAGTCTCATGCTGAACCATGCCACGTGAGCCTGGTAATGTGCAGCTGCTCTGCCCAGGCAGGGGAGAGCCTGGGGACCCTCGCTTGTCACCGCAGCCCAGACTGCGGCTCCGCAGGGCACAGCTGGAAAACCAGAGCACTGGTTCAAGCGTGCAAGGAGTGATCCTCCATTGAGCAACACGCCAGACACTGGAATATGGAAAGCTTCTCCCGTTTGAAAATATGGGTCTGAGAAATGAGGGACAGCTCTGAGCCTCTCCTAGCAAGTGATGTCACAACAAAGCAGGCCTGTGTGACACGAGCACACGCACACATATCAAACACCGATCCTGACAGCTCTCGACTGCAGCATCATGAGGGTCATTTGCTAGGATGAGGGAGAGCAAAGGTAATGATCTAAATGACATATATCCAGTCACTGGAGTAATAACCCTTCCTAACGCCTCTATGATTCTGGCTAGTTCCGGCCACTTTTGAAGTTATTGCATCCAATACTTTTGCAGGAGAAGAAGTAAACATATGAATTCTCCCCAGACCAATATTTAAGTGTCAAGAAATGTTAGGGATTTTTTTTTAACCTAATTTTAAAAATCGTCACATAATTCATCTGGAAGAATAGCAAAATATATTTTTTAAAAAGTTCAATAAAAATGGGTGTAGGGTAGATAAGGGCTTGATTTACAGTAATGCTATGATAATGAAAAGGGTGCTAAGGGTTTAGAAGTAAGAGATGAAATCCTCAATGGAACAAAACAGAAATCCTTACAACAAATCCGAACTATTCAACTTGCTAACCATGGGGGTGGGGTGGCAGGTGCAGATCCTACCTTACACACCACGCCAATTAGCAAGTACATGTAGGTTACAGATTTCAACTATGAAATTGAAACCATAAGAATGCTAATAGAAAACAGATGGGCTATTTTTATATAATATTTTTGATAGGGAAAGAAAGATGTTAGGCATGATACTAAAGGCAGAATCCGTAAAAATTAAAGATCTGACCACATAAATTTTAAAAATACATAAACAGGGGCACCAGCCACCTGGCTGGCTCGGTCGTCGTGAGTGGTTGTGAGTCTGAGCTCCACATTGGGTTTCGAGATTACTGAAAAATAAAATCTTAGAAAAAAAACAAACCCACAAATAAAGACTATATAAAGATTATATGAAGCCCTTCTTTAAAACTCTTCAGGGAAAATGAAAAGTATTGCTAACAACTTAAAAGACAAACAAACCCACTTTGAAAAATTGTTTGCAACCTAACAAGGGATTCATGTCCTTAATATACAAAGAGCTTACCAATCAGTAAGGAAAAGGCTACAGTAACAAAAGGAAAAATAGAGCAGAGGGTTTGAAGAGGCTAGTCCTAAAAAAGCAAATAAACATATAAAATATTTATGTATATTCATTCATCAGAGACTCAACAAAAGCAAATCCCACTTTGCACTTCTCGAAATGACACAAACTTCTACAGTAACACCCAGCATCAGCGTGATTCAGAAAGCTGACGTGTCCCTGCCTTGGATGTGAAGAAATCATTTTCATTCGGAGAAAAAAAAGATCAGGATTGTTAAGAAAGAAAGAAATTACTCTTTATTTTTTTAAAAAGTCCTGTACGGCTATGAAATGTCATGAGAGCCCTAAAATGTTGATGTAAGTGCAGCTGGAGTTGGTGCTGAGAGCAGTAAGCTGGTTACCTAGAGGACAGCTTGCATCCCTGTTGCAAGAAGGCGTGCAGGCTCCCGGTTGCCGCAAGTAATAGGCCCAGGTACGGAGGGGAAGGCTTCATCGGCCTAGAAGAAAACTCAGGATGGAATTGGACACCAACAAAATAGGGGTGATCTGAAATGAGAATAATCATGGTGTGACTGAAGCAAACACAAGAGCTGCTTTAACAGTCTTATCTTTGAATAAGAAAACACATCAAATGGTGAGACAATTAACCTGTTAACCATCACTGACAGTTACCTTCCCGAACCCTCTTCATGGCAGAATCTCAGCCAGCAAAGCACATCTCGCTTAGAGATCTGGCATTTCACCCGAGCAAGGTATTAGAGGGAGCAAAATTAAGCAACATTTTTGAACGGCAAGATGAATTCTGCTTTGCCCAAAGTCTGCCTGTATTTCGAAAGCCCTTCATAGACGTTTGCTGGCTCCATTTCCACGGTGCCCCTCACACGAGAGGCTACCTGTAGGGAATTCCGTCTCTCAGCTGGCTTCCAGCCATTTCCTACGAGGTCGTTTCCCTTCCCAAGGGAAGAGTGCCCTGGGAATGCAGCAAGTATGACCACTCTTCTCGTCACACCTTTAGGTTGGATATTAATCAGAGCCAGCACCATGAAACTGAACTTGCACCCTTATTCCAGCCTCTGCCAACTGATCGCCTGTGAGGAAGAGTCCCGGAGTGATAAAGGGTGGGCCTTTCTGCACGGTAATGGTGGTTACGGCTCCAGGTGGTTAAGAGGTCAAGATATTTTTATTTTCTTCCTTACACTTTTCCCTACTGTGTGAAGCTTTTCCATGAACATATGTTGTTTACATTAATGGGGCGCAATTTGAGCAATTTTTAAATTGAGGGTTGTATAAAGCCCCTGCAGGAGCAATTCAAGCTCTCCAAGATGGAATAGGAACAGAAAAGTAGCTTTACCCAGCTACTTTTAAACAAACAAATCCCCTTTTGGATTAGAAAACATTAAATGGGCAACATTTCCAAATCTGGGTAGAAATCTTATAGGGTTGCAAATTCCTTCCCCCAGTCAGAACCCTCAAAAACTAAGTTGGTTACCCACCACTCCCACCGCCCAGATTAGGAAGTAATTTTTAAAAAAAATTTTTTCTATTTTTTATTAACACATAATGTATTATTAGCCCTAGGGGTACAGGTCTGTGAATTGCCAGGTTTACACACTTCACAGCACTCACCATAGCACATACCCTCCCCAATGCCCATAACCCAGCAGCCCTGTCCCTACCCCCTAGCCCCAGCAACCCTCAGTTTTAGGAAGCAACTTCTAATTAGAAATCAGGCAACTCTCTAATCCCATAATTACTACTGTGCAGAGTATGGTTGGTGCTATAGTCCATACTTTAAAAAATCCTTTTAATTGCTATGTATATCAATCCAAAGATGACAGAATATAGGTTTAATAGAGGGGAGTAAATATAAGTTTAAAGCTTTCAATGAAATGCTTTATCAAATGATCTAAAAACCTAGGGTGGAATTCAAAATCACAAATCCCCATCACTTACCACTGGAGACCCAAAGCTCCTACTACAACAGTAAGAAAATGATGACTGAATGGAAATGCCCACTCTCGTAAGGTTATCATTGAAAGCTCTGCTATACAAAATGGTAGCTCTTAGCCACACGTGGCTATTTAAAGTTATTCAAATTCATTGAGCACATATCAAATGTTCAACAGCTACACATGGCTAGTTGCTGCCATACTAAACAGGGCAGAATAGTCCATCATTGCAGCAAGTTTCACTGGACAGGTCTGAGTCCAGAAAAATCCAGTGTAGAAATCCCATACCTCACATCTAGGAAGAAGCTTCCTTGACTGAGAGGGACACTCAGGGATGAAAGCTTGGTGAGGAGAATGCTACCTTCTCCCAGGAATGTGCCCCCTCAAGAGAAGAAGAAAAGAAATCATCCACTCTTAGAAAAGAAATGAAGCAATGTAGCTTTAAATTAAAGATCTGGGGATGGCTTTGAAGGACACAGTACTACTGCAGACAGAAGCTACTAAAGAATCATGGTCATGGCCAGGGACAAAACATTTGAATGAATGGACCACTGTTCTGAATCACTTTTCTCCAAGAGAATTCCTTATGCCAATATGAGGAAAGAAACAAAATAGTTGTTATTTTGATGGTGTTCTATCAGTCAGATAAAGTATCTTTTAAATAGTGCTCTTAATTGCTTTGAATCACATTCTGACATTATACTAATCTCAAACTTTGTTATTCCTTTTAGAACTCCTTGAGGAATGTAGAGATTCATGCCAAGTGCCTCTAAGGGGTAGCTAAGATCAGAATCTTCTGGGAAATTTTCCTTAATAAAACGAATTTCCTGGCAATCAGCTTTTTTAAAAGTGTCAGGATTGTACAGCGTCTCTCATTTCCTTCCCAACATGCATGAAATTTCAAAGTGTCAACGGGAATGTAAATCCAGGTGATGGAGAGGCATCTACGTATTTGCTCATGATGATGACAGCCAGGAGATTTAAAGGAAAGTAAGTACTTGAATGAAGTAAACAGTCATCTGCTTAAGAAATTCTCTGCTCTCTCATATCCCAGATTTAAGAGACTCCAACCCTGACCAGTGATCCACACTATAAAAATCCTAAAATGATGGGCATTTCCATCAGAAAGGCTACAGGAAATACATCCTCATCTTTTAATTCAAAACTTCAGGCATGGACTTATCATCTTAGGTGACATGTCCAGGGCAAACAAGTGGAACAGTAATATCCACTGAGGGCGTGGCAGGACCTGGTTTGGCTCCAGCGCCCCTTGTGATGAACTGGACATCTCAGTAAAGTGGGAATGATATCAGCTGTCTTGTAAGTTGCATAAGGCATGCCGAGTCCCTAGCAAGGGGTCTAGGGAGAAGCATCTAGTGACTGTGCACACAGTGTCCACTGCTTTCCTTCTTTGAGGGTCCAGGTAACATGTCACTGCATTCAGAGATGCCTTCGCCAACTTCAATTCCGCCCGCTGTTCAGGACTCCTGAAGTACCTGAACAGACTTGGGACAGAAAAGGAAAGGGACAAAGAAAAGGAATTTGAAGTAGAGAATGGTGGTGACATGGGCTAAGATGGTAAAAGAAGTAGGAAATTTAGAAGAGTAAGTCCAGAATATCTGGAGCCTAAAAAAGATAGGTTGAAAAGGCAGGTTCTAGGAAATCACGTTACCATTTTTATAGTATTCTGTACAAACTAAGCATTTGATAAATGAAAGTGGTTTATCCGCCAAATTTGTGTCACGTGCACTGTAGATTTGTGACATATGACAGAGCCCTGTCCTCATTAGGAGGGGCTGCAGAGGGGAGAGCCTGGAGGCAGGAAGGAGCTTTAGGAGGATTCTGGGTTGGAGTCACCATGCGCTGGGGATGAGAGTGAGAGGGAAGGGAATGCAATCCCAGCTCAATCCTTCTAGAGACAGAATCTACAGGACTTGACAACTGACTACAAGTTGGCGGTATAGAGGGGAAGAAGAACAAAATAAGGCCAATTTTAAACCTGATGGTCTAGGACAGTGGTTCTCACCCAGAGACGTATGTGCCCCTCAGGGACATTTGGCAATGTCTGGCGATGGTTTGGGGTGTTACGACACTGGGAGGTGGGGACGATGCTACTGGTGTCCAGTAGGTAGAGGCCGGGGATGCTACCAAATATCGCACAGCACACAGGACTGCCCCCACCACAATGGGATGTGATGGGAATGACCCCCCTCCCAATGCCAGTGGTGGCGAGGGTGAGAAGCCCTGAACAAGGAGACTGAGGATGACTTAGCAGAAATATTTTGGGAAACATGTGAACTTAGTTTTAGATAAGTTGTGCTGGAACTGCTAGGAGAACATCCAGATAGACAAACAGGTCAAGCAGGCACCTGAACATGTTAAGTTCAAGTCAATTAAAGGAAGTATATGTGTGTGGGTTTACAACAGGGGTTAGCAAACACTTCTAGACTTCTAGACACTTCTAGAAAGGGCCAGGTTGTAAGTAATGGTATAGAAAGAGCTGGGATGAGCGGTAAGCGTGGGCTTACTATGTATTTGCAGCTCTGAGTGAGAATAGTGTCCTCTGTCTCATCAAAAACGTTGCATGGTTTGTGCCTGGGCTCTTGAGTGTGTCCCAGCCCACACACAAACAACTTCTTTAGCAAACTTCCTCAATGGAAGTCCCTACCCCTTTGTGCTGTGTTTGGTCTCACTAAGAACTTCTGTGGGTGCAGGGATTATGTTCAAAAGTTAAACAACTGGCCCACACTTGACCATGGAGCACAAGTGGTGTGGAAAGGCAGACTCCAGGTAGAATGAGAGGCCAGGTCCCCCACACAACAGATGTCAAAACTGGTCATGAGTAGTGAGGAGGGCACTGGGCCATTTTTCCTCCAAAGAGGGAGAAAGCAGGGGAGCCTGGGCTGCCTTCGGCTCAGGTCATGGTCTCAGGGTCCTGGGATCGAGCCCAGCATTGGGCTCTCTGCTCAGCGGGGAGCCTGCTTCCCCCTTCTCTCTGCCTGCCTCTCTGCCTACTTGTGCTCTCTCTCTCTGTTCTCTGTCAAATAAATAAATAAATAAATCTTTAAAAAAAAAAAAAAAAAAAGAGGGAGAAAACAGAGTGTTACTCAACAGTGGGCTGTCTTCCTTCCCCAGAGCAAGTAACCTAGAGGCTAGCAACAGGAGAAGGCCCAGAAAGGGGGCAGGGATGGTGAGGAAGCATAACAGTAGCAGAACTGGTAGACTCAGAAAAATGTATCATTTTCTGGTAGATTCAGACTAGTGGGCCCCCAAATGAGGAGGATTATAAGTGGTCTGTTTTTCTCCAGTACGTTATATTTAATCATATTATTTCTATTTAGTTACGTATTTATTTCAAAGGAGAGAGGAAAAGAAGGAGAGCAAACAAAATGAGTGTCAACTTATGGCTTCACATAGAATGGCAAATTATATCTCCATCTGTAAGAACAAAAAGACATTAGGTTACCATGAAAATTTTCAAAAACAAAAGAGCCTACTTACTTGCCAGTTCAATGATTTCCATCCTCTCTCCATCAACATCCTGACCTACAAAACTTAAGTCATTCTGCTCCAACTGACTGATCAGGCTCGGGTTCACCTGGAAAAACAAGAAATTACGTGCTTTGGGGCAGCAGAGCTAGACAGACATATCATCTCATAGAAATGTCCTCCATCAATTGGGTGGGTTTTCCATGTCAGTGATGTTCTTAACTAGTAGTTAAATTCTATATCCCACCCCCAAAGCTTAATTTTTTTCCCCCAAAGCCTATTTTTAAACTCATGATGAACCTGAGAAACAGTCTAATCACAGTCCCTAAACCTGAGATGCCCACCTTCTGTTGCTCTAAGATGAGATTCAAAAAGCAGGACTGTGACACAGATATTCTGACTTGGAACCTTGAGATTAGCTATTTATAGCCACCACCATATTTGTTTCTTCCCTTGAGTTATGTGTAATTAACTATTTCTCCCCAAATCACAAATCTGCTTGAGGATTGAAACTATCTCATTTCCCTTGTGACTAGCCCCAAAGCTTTCTTCACATATATTTACATAAAACCTTTAAAGAGAAGCTTGAAGCAATTTTTCTGCTAGAATATTGGTTATAGATGACAACTCGATGGGCTGGTACTCAACCCTTTTCCTCATTCATCGCATTCCTGGTCCTTTCCCAAACTTTTCAGCCTCTTCTTCAAAGAAAGCACTAATCATCTAAATCAACCTGTCTTCCTCAATCTTAACCCCATGTTTTTTTTTTCTTTTTTAACATTAGGCTAGTTCTCATAATTTGTCATTTTTCCTTTTTTTTAAAACAGCTTTAACTTAGATATAATTCAGATGCCATACAATTCACCCACTAAAAGTGTACAATGCAATGGTTTTTAGCATATTTACAGAGGATTTCAGCCATTGCCATGATGACTCCAAGAATAGGCCCTATCCCCTCTAACCATCATCTTTTAATCCCCTCATCACCTCCCCACCAGTCCTAGGCAACCACTAATCTATATTCCGTCTTTTTCGATTTGTCTGTTCTGGGCATTTCAGTTAATGGAACCCTATAGTATGGAGTCTTTTGTAACTGGCTTCTTTCACTAAGCATCATGTGTTTTAGATTCGTGTCTCCTGTAGCACGTATCAATATTTCACTTCCTTTTATTATCAAATAATTCTATGGATAGATCACATTTCATTGACCCATTCATCACGTGATGGACATTTGGGGTGTTTCCACTTTTTGTTTAACTATTATGGATAATGCTGCTTTGACCATTTGTATACAAGTTGTTGTGTGCATGCACATTTTCATTTGTCTTGGGTTATATATCTAAGGATGGAATTACTGGGTCATATGATAACTCTGAGTTTAACTTTTTTTTTTTTTTAAAGATTTTATTTATTTGTCAGAGAGAGAGGAGAGAGAGCGAGCACAGGCAGACAGAATGGCAGGCAGAGGCAGAGGGAGAAGCAGGCTCCCCGCCAAGCAAGGAGCCCGATGTGGGACTCGATCCCAGGACGCTGGGATCATGACCTGAGCCGAAGGCAGCTGCTTAACCAACTGAGCCACCCAGGCATCCCTGAGTTTAACTTTTTGAGGAGCTACCAGATGGTTTTCCAAAGTGGCTGCACCATTTTACATTCCTACCAACAATGTATCCTCACCAACACCTGTTATTATCTTTTTTTTTTTTTTTAAGATTTTATTTATTTAACGGAGAGAAAGAGCACAAGCAGGGGGAGCAGCAGGCAGAAGGAGAGTGAGAAGCAGACTCCCCATGGAGTAGGGAGCACCATGCAGGGCTCGATTCCAGAACTCCGGGATCATGACCTGAGCCAAAGGCAGATGCTTTAAAAAGACTGAGCCACCCAGGCACCCCTATTATCTGTCTTTTGATTATAGCCAGCCTAGTGGGTATGAGGTGGTATCTCTTTGTGGGTTTTTTTTTTTTTAAAGATTTTATTTATTTGTTTGACAGAGAGATCACAAGTAGGCAGAGAGGCAGGCAGAGGGTTGGGGGGGGGGAGGCTCCCTGCTGAGCAGAGAGCCCGATGTGGGGCTTGATCCCAGGACCCTGCGATCATGACCTGAGCCGAAGGCAGAGGCTTTAACCCACTGAGCCACCCAGGCGCCCCTCTCTTTGTGGTTTTGATTTGCATTTCCCTGATGATAAATGATGTTGAACACCTTTTCATTTGCTTATTGGCCATTTGTGTATCTTTTTTGATACACAAATGGCCAGAGAGCTGTCTCTTCAGAATCTTTCACATTATTTAATATTCAGTTGTAAGAATTCTTTATATATTCTAGATAGAAGTACTTTGTCTGATATATGATTTCATCTGTACTTATTTTATCTGTTATCTTGTTTTTTGTCCTGTCCATTAGAATATAAGCTCCATAACAGGAAAGGAACTGTGTGTGTCTTTCTTCCTTCCATCTCCAGAGCATATCAGATACAAAGTAAGTATGTAGCAATGGATGGCCACACCATTGTGTGCACACTAGTTCTTATACCTTCTGCCTACCACCTAGGCAATGCAGCTCAATAGTTTCTGGTCCCACCAGCTGGGCCAGTTCCCAATGGAAAGAAGACCAAAAATGGCCTATACTCGGCAAATTGTTCCCTAAGTGTAGTGACAATATTGGTAGCCTACCCAACATCAATTCTCATTGGTCCTCCCTCCAAACAGAACCCTGGACTTTTTCCAGCATTTATGCCACCCTTGCATGACCCGTGGGACTCCATCTTCCCCATTCTAGAAGTTGGCCCTGATTAGTCTGAGTCAAACATCATAAACCTATCCCTGTTAGCTGATGAATGATGCAAGAACCCAGGTTTAACCCTGCAAGAAACCAGGCTAACCCTGGTTTAGCTTTGCCCTTGCGATGGTTACTAGTTCATAGGTGGGCAGGTAATGTGTACTGATGCAACGAAACTGAAGAAAAACTTCCATGTCTAAAGATGCATGTTGCCTCTGCTGCTGCTGGTAACCATCTTGCAACTAGGAGGGAGATCAGCCCAAGGGCAAGGCAAACACACGGAAAAAGGTAAGGCCAAGAGAATCCCAGAAATAGTAGAAGCCCTGACCATACCGTGCCTGCAGCCTACCCAGCCTCTGAACTACCTATCACCTGATATAACAAATTTCCTTATATTGGAAATATGAAATGAAAAGGTGTTCAACATCATTTATCATCAGGGAAATGCAAATCAAAACCACAAAGAGATACCACCTCATACCCACTAGGCTGGCTATAATCAAAAGACAGATAATAGGGGTGCCTGGGTGGCTCAGTCTTTTTAAGCATCTGCCTTTGGCTCAGGTCATGATCCCGGGGTTCTGGAATCGAGCCCCTCTGCTAAATCTGGCATGACTCCCCTGCACCCGATGGATATCACCGAGCAGGACACCTTTTCCAGATGTCCACCAGTAATCACCGCAGTTCCTCAAGCTAACCATCTACATTCCACAGTAATTCAGCATGTAGGCCATACCTCATACCGATGTCTGTGTCTTTCTTCTATAAAAGGAACATCACCATAAAGTTTCCCTGTGAAGATACAAGAGTGAAATTAACATCCAAGTAATCAGCTTTGGAACGACATCCAGAGCGTATATGTGAAGGACGTCTCTTTGACCTACAAATTACCTGGACTGGTCCAGATAGTCATCTAGAGTTTCTTCTCCTACAGCACAGAACAGGAAGAGCTTCTTTGAAACTCTGAAGCAATTCCCAAGTACGCCATCAGCACGGCATAAAGGGAAACGGAAGCCCTCTGTTACACAAGTCACCATGGATTCCAACAGACAGGCCCTCCTTTGCCACACCTGCCTGCAGTTAAGGACAGAGAGGCGGAGGAACGTCTGAGCACCATCACTTCTGGGCAGACTCATAACAGGGCTCCTTTTCCAAAAGAAGAAAATGAAACCAAAAGAATGGAAATGAAACCGAAGGACTTGCCCAAAGCCCCAACCCCGCTGGCAGCACAATCTTGAGCCCAGACCCCCCCCCCAACACCTTGTCCGTGCTTTTTCCACCACACCAGCTGCTTCTGCGTACTGGCCAAATTAGTTTACACCCCCCCTTAAACATGGGCCTGTCCTCTGGCTCTAAAAATTCGGCCTCTAAGAATTCACCCCAGAAAACAGAAACGAAGACAGCAAGTTCACCACGAAGATGCACGCCATTTCGTTATTTAACAGTGAACAACGAAGCAAACTGAGCCCCAGAAATCAAAAACTGGCGGATTAAATGAAAAGCCCTCCCAGCAGCGCCGGGACACATTGTCCTACTCCAGCAGAATCCAGAGCAGTGCTCAGTTCCACAGGCAGGGAACTGTCAGACCCTCCAAGACACGCCATAAGGCTGTGGAGCAGGATGTTTGTGTCTCCTCTGCGCTTTTGACTTGGATAAAGAAAGTGCACATCGGCTGCATTCTGCAATGACTTGATACGATCATTTATCACGACCGAACCTCTATTTTGTCCATGTAGACACAGTTCCCTGGGGACAATGTTAATCATAGTGAGTATTTGCCACAGGTGTTTTAGAAAAATTGGCAATAGTGGGGATAGGGAGCTACTCTGAGAGAGCTCCAACGTGCCACTGAGAGGGCAGTCATTCAAGGCAGAGCCTTTGTACTCAAACTATTGGTTCATAAAAATGAAAGGAAAAATGGAAACAGTGAAATAATGTCCAATTGGACAAAACAGAAGCATATATACCATTGCGAAGTTACGAGAAAAACCATTTGAAAGCTCTGGACCCAACTTGGAGAGGTTCCTGATTCCCTTATGACCTCTGACTTTGTGACTGATCTTTTCTTCCTATGGTCCAAAATTTCTTCTCTGCCTACTGCATTACAACGGATGACTTAGACATCCAATAATAGAGCCTGCCAATGTTAACAGATGGTGAAGAAAATGGCAAACATCTCCAAATTAAGATATAAGGAATTCTAACTTCAAGTCATCAGGACTAGCAGGATATTACATGACCTTTTGAAACTGGATGCTGTGTGCATACTATTGCCAGCTTAAGGCAAATTTGGTGTTTGCTAAGATACCTCAAGGGAGACAGGACAACAGGGCTGGTGTAGTGACGCTGGAACCAGGCCATCTGGCTCTAAATTGCACTACAGCATTGAATGGATGTGTGTCTGGGGCAAATTATTACAGCCCTCTGCCTCAGCCTTTTCATCTGTAAAATGGGCATGATTGATAGTCCTATTCTATAGGGTTGTTGTGAGGATTAAATAAAACACTTGGGGGGCGCCTGGGTGGCTCAGTGGGTTAAGCCTCTGCCTTCGGCTCAGGTCATGATCCCAGGGTTCTGGGATCGAGCCCCGCATCAGGCTCTCTGCTCAGCGGGGAGCCTGCTTCCCCTCCCCCCCGCCCCCCGCCTGCCTCTCAGCCTACTTGTGCTCTCTGTCAAGTAAATAAATAAAATCTTAAAAAAAAACAAAACACTTGGAACAGTAAGTAAACCATGTGACTGTTAATTAGACTCTAGATTATGAAATCCAAGTAGAAAGAAGATAGAACATAAGCTCTACAAGATAATGGACAAGATAAGGACCTGTCCCTTCAATTGGTGTCTAGCACATAAGCAGGTACTTAATAAATATTTGTTTAGGGGCGCCTGGGTGGCTCAGTCAGTTAAGCATCTGCCTTCGGCTCACGGCATGATCCCAGGGTCCTGGGATGGAGCCCCGAGTTGGGCTCCCTGCTCAGTGGGGGTTCTGCTTCTCCCTCTCCCTCTGCTGCCACTCCCCCTGCTTGTGTTTTCTCTCTCTCTGTCAAAGAAATAAATAAAATCTAAATAAATAAATAATTTCTTTAATGGGTCATTTCTATGTGTATATATATATATATGGTATATAATGAAACATGTTTTCAGAACTTTGGAAATACTGTTTCATGGACTCAAATTCTTACCTGATCACTTACAAATCTGTCAAGAACAAATTTACAAAACTAATCCACTGCCATATCCATGAAAGAGAAAATTGAAATTTCCTTTATAACGATATGTTGAGAATAGCTCAGAATGTTACCAGTCCAATTCTATTTGAAAACACCTTAAAAACAAAATAAAACCAAGAATGCTCATTCCGGGGCCCTGGCCCCAGGGATTCTGATTTGGTTATTTTCAGGAGAGGGCCTGGGCATGTGGGTTTTTACAAAGCGCCACGAGCGACTCCCTGTGTATTCCGGATTAGGCACTGCTGATCCCCACTGTGGCTGAAAGTGCTGTAGGAGGACAATCAATGACAATCAGTGACAAGGCAAGCTGCCACTAGCTGCTGCTGACTGCAGAGTGTATCTAGGTGTGGAGTGAAAAGACTGAGGGCTAGATACACCACGTTGTGAGGAGCAGTTCTCCGGATGGATTGATCAAGCACTCGTGCCATGCGATGATCTTAGGCACAGGGGGAAATCTTCAACAAAACGACACAGTCTTCTTTTCTATCCTAGTCTTCTGGAGACAAAATCAAATGCAACAGAGATTAACTGCACATAAGCTTCATGTTGCCTTAAGAAGCAAGTTGGAGGGGCGCCTGGGTGGCTCAGTGGGTTAAGCCGCTGCCTTTGGCTCAGGTCATGATCTCAGGGTCCTGGGATCGAGCCCCGCATCGGGCTCTCTGCTCGGCAGGGAGCCTGCTTCCTCCTCTCTCTCTGCCTGCCTCTCTGCCTGCTTGTGATCTCTCTCTGTCAAATAAATAAATAAAATCTTTAAAAAAAAAAAAAAAAGAAGCAAGTTGGAGGGGGCGGCGAGTGCCTGGGTGGCTCAGTCAGTTAAGCATCTGCCTTGGGATCTGGTCAGGTCGTGATCCAGGGGTCCTGGGATGGAGTCCCACAGCATCGGGCTCCCTGCTCAGTGGGGAGACTGCTTCCCCCTCTCCCTCTGTTCCTCTCCCTGCTCGTGTGCACATGCACACTGTTTGTGTGTGTGTGTTTGAACTGTATACTTTAAAATGGTTAAGATGGGGGGCACTAGGGTGGCTCAGTGGGTTAAGTGTCTGCCTTCAGCCCAGGTCATGATTCCAGGGTCCTGGGATGGAGTCCTACCTCGGGCTCCTTACTCAGGGGGGAGCCTGCTTCTCCCTCTCCCTCTGCCCCTTCCTCCGCTTGTGCGCTCTCTCTCTCTCTGACAAATAAATAAATTCTTTTAAAAAAATGGTTAGGGAGCCTGGGTGACTCAGTGGGTTAAACCCTCTGCCTTCGGCTCAGGTCATGATCCAGGGTCCTGGGATCTAGCCCCGCATCCGGCTGTCTGCTCAGCGGGGAGCCTGCTACTTCCTCTCTCTCTCTCTCTGCCTGCCTCTCTGCCTACTTGTGATCTCTGTCTGTCAAATAAAAAAAAAAAAAAAAACAAAAAAAAAAAAACATGCTACCTACATATTCTTTCTGGTAGGTGGCAGTTAAGTTTGAAAACCACACTCAGCACAAAGACCTGCTTCCTTTCCTGGATCTCTCAGCAACATGTCTGGGACCTGACCAAAAAAATTAAGCCTGGGGACTGCAATATTTTGGAAACAATAACCATCAAACAAGTTGTCAGCCATCCCCTTAGTGAGCTCTGAACCTTGTGTGAATTGCTTTGTATTTTACTATGTTCTCAACCCTCACACTCAGTTGAGAGCCACAGGCAAACCGATAAAGTTTATTTTTGGAGCCCCGAAATCCTCTCGGAAGGAAGTTCCCTGGTACTTTCTTCCCTGGCTCCTTTCTCACCTGAGCCTGACCCACTCCATCTTGAGCCATACCTCTTTCCAGATTTCTCCCTCTTCAAAGCATCTGGTTTAATACTTAACCTGTTCTACACCGTTTCTCCTTCTGCTTTTCAGAAGTCATGTAATGAGTTCATCAACCAAGTTATGGTCTCCCTATGAGACAAGTCCTGCCATCTATGTATCCAGATAAAATGCTGTTTTGGAAAATTGAGGTATAATTTACATGCAATGAAATATACATATCTGAAAAACAATAGTAAAATAGTAAAACAATAGTAAAATAGTAAACAATAGTAAAATGTGTGTTTTAAGAATTGCATTTTGGAGAGTGATTATAATGGTGGGTTGTGGAGCTAGGGCCATCTGTTGGCGTAGAAGACTAGAAACCATGCAAGAAGAGTGGTCTGGGCATGTTCTGACCACCCACTGACGGTGAGCCACTTCCCCTCTCTGCCCTCCATTTCCTTGCTGAAAAATACTGATTGGGTCAAATGGCTTCCGGAAGCCCTCTTGACCTTATTCTGTCACTAAATAGGGTTTGCAGGCAGGCAAGTAGACAAGCTGGGAGATGTCCTTGAATGTTCCCCAGGAGGGTAATAGCTTCACTGCCTGCTTTTGTGTAGATCCGGGTTTGGCAATTCTGAGGCAAAATAGGATTCCCCTGACTTTTTTGGTCAGCCCTCGAACTTAGAATGATTTTTACATTTTCAAATGGTTGAAAAAAAAAATCAAAAGAAGAATAATATCTCATGATGCATGAAAATTACATGAAATTCACATTTCAGTGCCCATAAATAAAGGGACATAAATTGGAACATAGCTACGCTCGTTCGTTTATGTATTTGCCTGCGGCTGCTTTTACACTACAATGACAGAGTTGAGCTGTTGCATCAAAGACCATGTGGCCCCCAAAGCTGAAAATATGTACTATCTGGGCTTTTACAGAAAAAGTTTATCAACCCCTGGCCGAGGCCATTTAGGTTATAGACTTTGGGCTGGTAGATCTGTCCCTTCCTACAATTAAGTGTTACTAGGAACATGGGCAGTATACACACAAGTAAATCAACATTTTGGGGTGGGAGGGACTTTCCACTTTGTAGTAATGAAAAGAAATGCAAAATAGAGTACACTAATAAAGGGCCCTTTTTGTTCTTGCTAGGAGAGCAAAAAGAAGAATAATAAAAGAACTTGGAGGGGCGCCTGGGTGGCTCAGTTGGTTAAAGCCTCTGCCTTCGGCTCAGGTCATGATCCCAGAGTGCTGGGATCGAGCCCCACATTAGGCTCTCTGCTCAGCAGGGAGCCTGCTTCCTCCTCTCTCTGTCTGCCTCTCTGCCTACTTGTGATCTCTGTCTGTCAAATAAATAAATAAAATCTTAAAAAAAAAAAAAAAACACTTGCAAAAAGACTAGAGAAAGCAAGAACAGTTAACATCACTATGAACTGGTTCAACTCTTCCTTCAAACAATCCAGCAGAATTATCAGTCATAAAAGTGTTCATACCCTTTGACCTAATAGTCCAACTTCTGGAAATCTATCCTAAGGAAACAATTAAAAGAGCATAAACACCATGTCAAGATGTTTGCATCAGCATTTTTCTAACAAAAGTTGGAAACAACAATGTTTAGCAATAAGAAATGAGTCAGTGGATTATGGTTCCTTAATTCAATGAAATATTATATGCCCAAGTAATAGACACAAAGACTAGGTTCATAAAACATTATTCTACAACAAAAGGCTACATAAAAATCAAGCAGGATAAAGTTTCGAAGACATCATGAAGGTGTAATTAACACTATGGTGAAGTGTTACAGAAAAAATATCTTATTTGTGAAGACCTGTGAACCAGCTTTGACAATTCCCCACACACTGTCCTTAGTTCTTTAATAACAAAAAGGCTTTGTAGGCAAGGACAGCCCACGCATGCAGAAGGAGGACGGAAGTGAGCCTCTGGTGACATGTTTCTTACAAACTGAGCAAATGATGATTAGTACTTTGGTCCAAATCGATTTATACCTGTAATCTCCACTTTAGAAAACTCAAATTCATCTCATCTCATTGCATACATGAATTATGTATAGCTGTCTGTATGTCAATGATGCCTCAGTGAAGTGCTTAAAAAAAAGAAAAAACAAATTCCCAGTTTTCCTGAACCTTAAGGAACTAATAGGTGACTAAGAAAAAAAGAGGAACTTGATGAATATAAAAATTAGAATGACTGTAGTAATCCAGCCATTGTGTCTACCAATATCTTCAGTCTTTAGGCACTCCCTCTCCAGCTCCCCACTGCCTCTCCCTCTCCCACTCCCCCTGCTTATGTTCCCTCTCTCGCTGTCTCTGTCAAATAAATAAATAAAATCTTAAAAAAAAAAAAGCAGACCAAAGATATTAATTAAGCAACAAGCTCTTCGTGTGTTTAAGAATCATAAAAATCATTGACATTACTTTTATGTCTACAATACAGAAAAACAAACCCTAACTCGGTCTTATTTCTATCGAGACACATCAAAATTTTCAATATTTTGAACACAATGGTCTTTTTTAAAAGCTGAGTACGATGAGCACTGAATCCTTTACAGAAGATACAATTTTAAAACATTACATTTTTCACTAACCATTTTTTGTCTCTTAGGCAATTATTTGAACCAAGTTTCGAAGGGTTTGAAAACATCGGAAAGCTGAGGAGGAATCACTGCTAATATCTAAGAAGAGAAAAAATTCGCACATTCTCAAAGAAAAAAAGCCACTTAGAGAACAGTGGTTTCTTATCCAGAGAAAGTAGGGAAATGTGTGTACCTTGAAACTTTTCCTTTTTAAATTTCATTCTTATACAGAAGCTTTATAGTCCATGGAAGCAGTTTCTTATCCATAAAGGAGAAACTCACATTCCTGGTCTTATCCTTCTTGAAGAAGGCATTTTTCTAAGATACGCTCATAACTTCATGAGAGTGATGCTGGACACCCAAGAAACCTGGGTTCCCTTTGTCTCCTTCCAGCCTTCTCGGCACCTCGCATGTTCCCTCTCATCACCCTCTTTGCACCTGCTTTGAGGCAGGGAGGGCTGACAGCTGTCCCAGGCAGGAGTGGACCTGCAGCTCTAAGCATAGCGCCTTTGGCTAAGAGTAGGCACTCAAGCTGTATTTACTAAATTGAACTCAGGCCTTTGGGGGTTTTCTCACTTTAAGTTATTCTCATAGAATATGTTCATCTACAAGAAAAAGTTCCACAAAAATTCGAATAACCTTATCGAGAGTAGAAGATGGGCAAATATCAGATGGAAAGCCCCATCATACTTTCCTCTCCCCACGCCGAAGCTACTGGGGGAACAGAGAAATCTACTTCTCAAGTAACTGCTCTCCTCCTCACGAAGTTCGTAAATTAGTGGCTAAAACCAGTCTGACATGAAACAATTGAACTGGAAGCTGGTTTTCGGTGGAGTGGATTGGAAAGAACAGAGTGAATCGGGGCTCCCCGGGCAAGGTCATCTCCGGGAGCATCTCCAGGAGCATCGGTCAATCACAGAGCAGCTCCCTGGGCAGGGTGTTGTGGAGGTCAGATGAAAGGGGGGCATTCCTAGCTGTCTACCAACCCTGCCAGGGGGAGGGATCGGAAGCAGGAGGACCAGCAAGGGCATGGGGTTGGGGAGGGGGGCAGGTAGGAGGAAGAGTCGTAGGCAGCACCAGGGGCTACTGGAAGGGGAACCCGAGAGGAGGAAGGGGGTGGGATTAGGCTCGGACTGTGCGGCCACACCAAGAACCCCCTCTGTCGTAAAACCAGTGATCAGGGAAACTTACTTAATATTGAATTTTCAGTTTTGAAAACAGTTCTTCGGATTCCCAGCCTCATTGTTCCTCCCAAATTGCCAGGGTTGTGTTCGGGCATATCAATCACCTTAGAAAACAAAACAAATCTGGTTTTGCCATCTTACACAAATGTCATTTCCCACATCTCAAGCTTTACTTTCATTTTATTTTTTTGTAAAGATTTTATTTACTTGGGGCGCCTGGGTGGCTGAGTGGGTTAAAGTCTCTGCCTTCGGCTCAGGTCATGACCCCAGGGTCCTGGGATCAAGCTCTGCATCAGGCTCTTTGCTCAGCAAGGAGCCTGCTTCCCCCCAGCCCCCGCCCTCTGCCTGCCTCTCTGCCTACTTGTGATCTCTGCCTGTCAAATAAAAAATTTTAAAAATTTTAAAAAAAGATTTTATTTACTTATTTGTCAGAGAGAGCGAGCACAAGCAGGGGAAGTGGCAGGTGGAGGGAGTGGGGGGAAGCAGGCTCCCCACTGAGCAAGGAGCCCCACTCAGGGCTCGATCCCAGGACCCTGAGATCATGACCTGAGCTGAAGGCAGAGGCCTAACAGACTGCGCCACTCTGGTGCCCCCAAAGCTTTATTTTAGCGTAATTATCGTTGCGTAAGGATGTTCCCTAAAGAGTAAAACCTGATCGTTCCTTCCAATTTTCTTATTCGAATACAGCCATGCTTGACACACCCCTCACAGTATGCTTCCTGTTTGTCTCTGCTTCTCATCTTTCCTTCAAATCACTTGTAAAAAATTGATCAGGAGCCTCTTCATGACCTTCCTCCTGTCATTCCTCGAGCTGTCAGTTGCAGGCAATATTCACACTTCAAGTTCTGGACTTCTGGGACCTCTCACTTTGCTATTCACATCCCTCCCCCACTGCCCACTTCACTCCTTAAAGATTTTCCATAAGCAAATCCGCCAATCCTTGTGGAAAACTACACCAAAGATACTTTTTTGTAGAAAACCTTAGAAGGATTCCTTTAAACAAAAAGGAGGGTAATGTCCTCATTCTAGCACATTCTGTATGTTGTAAACTTAAGCATCGCCCTGGATCTCTCCCTCTTCTTCGTCCCTCATCTTCAGTGTGTCCAGTTCTCTCCATTCACCCCCTCCAGATTTCCGATATCCATCCACTGCTCCAACCGCCACCCAAACCACAGCCCCTCCCAGGGGCTTACCAGAAGCTTACCAGAAGCCTGCCCCCACCCACCCCAGTTCACATGGCCCCAGGCTACCCTACCCTGCACACTGCCAGCAAATGCAAAGTAGTTGTATTCCCCCATCTTGAAATCCTTGACTGCCTGGTATCAGCCCAGCCTACCCCTGCAGCCTCGTGTCCCAGGACCGTCCCCTGAGTTCTGGTCAGTGTGGCCTTCCTTCCCTTCCTCCAGTGCATATTCTTTCCTCTCCCCATGAGGACTTTGCACATGCTGTTTCCTCTCCCCAGGACATCTCCCATTCCCCTACCTTCCTTTCCTAAATCAAACCAGCCTCAACCTTGAGATCTTAGCTCAACTATCCAGTATGAACTCCTATGGGGAGCTGATATTCCCAGGCTCTGTAGCCTAGTCAGGACCCCCAATCTCTGCCCCCCCCCCCCACTGAGCTGCCCTCACTTCATGTCTGTAGAGTGCTTTTGTGTGTCAGACTGTCCCTCCTTGACAGCTGGGCCAGTGCCGTCTTTCCTTACACGGCATTCCCAGCCCCTCGCATCAGTGGAACTGGCCCAGGGTATACACGGAATAAGTGCATGATGGAAGGAAGCAATGAACTCAGACCAAATAATTTCAGATTTATGTTCAATTTACTTCACAGAAATTCAGAAATACATGATTTTTATGAAAAGCCCATTCTCGTAAGTCATTGTTCTGTTTTCCCAGTTCTAGACGCTATGATCTCATGGTTTTGTTTCTTTTTTTTTTTTTTTCTTAAGCTGTTAAAGACTATAGTTGGGCAAGGTAACCTGTTCTAATGGAACTACTCAGGTTCCCTCTCTTAAAACCTTTCGTCCAGTTTATTCCCCCCATACCTTAACTGCCGCGTATTACTCTATAGCAAGCCTGGACAACGGCAACTTCCTGAGGTCAAAATTTTCCCAGAACTTGTATGATCTTATCAGTGCCCCAGAACTTTCCAAGCCGTCTGAACCCTGTGTCCCAAGTACACTCTAAGAGTCACTGAGGAGAAGGGGTGGAGAAAAAACTTGATTACTCCCCTTGTTGGATGGAGTGCTCAGTTCTGAAGTGCTCTCGGCCTTGGCATCTCTTTCCTATCTTCTTTGGTTGGCTAATTATGGCTAGATTAAGTACTGCTGGAGGGAGGTGAGAGAGGGCATCAGCTTCCAGTTCTCAAAGCTAAGCTGCTTATAAATGCCCAGCCCCTTAAGCATTTTCTAGGAAAGGGCAGATAAGACTGCATTACCCACCACAGCCTCAAGTTTCGCTTATGTTTAAGACAACCTGAACCATGTAGGAAGAGCACAGCCATAAACTCCCCCCTGGTTTCTTATTAGTTCTGTGAGCGCTCAAACCACCCTTACTTCCTGCATTGGACTCTTCTGCCCAGGAAGAGTCTCTGAACGTAGTTTGTATAGTTATTGGCGTGCTTGGTCTTCAAGAAATGTTCTGCTATGAACCACTAAGAAAACTCAAATGACCCACCTGCGGACAGGAAACCTGCCTTACTGCGTACTTGAGATGAACTTGACAAACACAGGACTAGAACATATTTCCAAAAGAAAAATGCACTGGGCACAGGGACAGCCTGAAGGTGTTAAATACTCCTCTAACATAAATGGAAATCTGGAAATCTCTGAGAAAGCGATATGAGAATATTATTTAAACACATGGAGGTAGTGGGCATCTGCCTGGCTCAGTCAGCAGAACACGTGACTCTTGATCTTGGGGTCTTGCATTTGAGCCCCATGTTGGGGATACAGTTTATATATATGCATAAAAATAATAAAACAGGGACGCCTGGGTGGCTCAGTTGGTTGAGCAGCTGCCTTCGGCTCAGGTCATGATCCCAGCGTCCTGGGATCGAGTCCCGCATCGGGCTCCTTGCTTTGCAGGGAGCCTGCTTCTCCCTCTGCCTCTGCCTGCCACTCTGTCTGCCTGTGCTCACTCTCGCTTCTCTCTCTATGACAAATAAATAAATAAAATCTTAAAAATAATAATAATAATAATAATAATAAAACATGGAGGTAAATATCAGGAGAAACAGCTGGAAGACTTAACGGTGGCAGAGAGGGTGTGCAGATTACTAAATATTTTCATTATACACCTTTTGGAACACGTTGGCTTTGTAAACTTTGTACATAGCATTATTTTAATGAAAATACAAATTTAAAGCCCAAACAGTGAAATATATTATTTCGAACTTCCACAAGGGTATTAGTTCACATTATCCCTGCTGTTTTCAGAAGCAATAACTATAACCTTCTCCGAAATGACAACACAGAAAGAAATCCCAAGGAATAGTAGCCACGGTGATCTTCTGATTAAAACGTATTAGCACAGAAACCACTGGAGAAAGCAAAGAAAATGTTAGAGAAAAGATGGGGGAGCAGAGGCAAGTAGCTTTCTAATGGCAAATGATGTCCCCGAACGTCAGTGAAAGGCAAAAAGCAGAGTGAGAACTGGCAGGAGACTTGCTGTTCTCTCTGGTCTGGCTGAGCAGGCCTCATCCAGGGATGCTCGTCGGACCCTCAGTCAAAGAACCTCCAGGACAGGCACAGGCTGGTGGAATCCAAACACACTGGAAGGGGAAGACTGCGGAAGGTAGAGGACACAGTGCGTTTCTGGCCGAGCCAGGCCCTGCCACCTACCTCCCATGCATGACTACCTCTTGGGTTATAAGCAACCTGATTCAGCGATGACATCAGGGAAAATATCTTTGTGCCTCATATCCCTTCCATGAAAAGCCTGAGAGACATCGATTTCAAAACATATCCTTTATCATGACTGGGATAGTTTAAAAAAAAACCCTTGGGGCACCTGGGTGGCTCAGGAGGTTAAGCGTCTGCCTTAGGTCATGGTCTGGCTCAGGTCATGATCCCAGGGTCCTGGGATGGAGCCCCAAATTGGGCTTCCTGCTCAGGGGGGAGTCTGCTTCTCCCTCTCCCTCTGCTCCTCCCCACCCCTGCTCATTCTCTCGCTCAAATAAATAAATAAATAAAATCTTAAAAACAAAAACCCCTCAAATGTGCTTTAGTTTAAATCCTGACATTTCCGGGGCGCCTGGGTGGCTCAGTGGGTTGAGGCCTCTGCCTTCGACTCAGGTCATGATCCCAGGGTCCTGGGATCGAGCCCCGCATCAGGCTCTCTGCTCAGCAGGGAGCCTGCTTCCTCCTCTCTCTCTCTGTCTGCCTCTCTGCCTACTTGTGATCTTTGTCTGTCAAATAAATAAAATCTTTAAAAAAAAAAAAATCCTGACATTTCCAAAATCTCCCAGATTTGCATCTAGGAGGAAAATGCCTCTTCCACTGCAAAAGGATTGCCTTGGCCTGCTCTGATTTTGCCTTGGCTGTTGTCCGAACCCCACCACAGGTCTGTCCTTCCTTGGAACTGAGCCAGCCATACAGCATAAGAAAAATAAAAAAGAATCAATAAGTAACGAATGCTGGTGGTGATAAAGCTTTAGATGTAAAAGCACCACATAAGGATAAAGACAGCACTAATTAACCGTTACTGAAGTTTCTGCAGCCCACGATAAGAGTGTAATGGGTTCAAGACTGGGTTCATGCGTCCCACATGTCTTAACGACAAAGTCTAGGGAAGTTAGTTTCTCTTATCAAAGATGAAATTCCAGTGTGTGGAGTAGGTCAGCTTCCCTCCTGTCCCTTGCCTTTGGACATCTGGGGACACTCAAGGAGCCTACCCACCCCCCACCCCCCACAGCAGGCTGCTTCCAGGCTCTTAGGCAACACACAGTAATTTTTCTCAGACTTTGTAGTATATTCCTCAAGTACTCTTTTTTTTTTTCAAGATTTTATTTATTTATTTGACAGACAGAAATCACAAGTAGGCAGAGAGGCAGGCAGAGAGAGAGAGAGAGAGAGAGAGGGAAGCAGGCTCCCTGTGGAGCAGAGAGCCCGATGCGGGACTCGATCCCAGGACCCTGGGATCATGACCTGAGCCGAAGGCAGAGGCTTTAACCCACTGAGCCACCCAGGCGCCCCTCCTCAAGTACTCTTTACAAGGATTTTCCCAACCCATTCCTTTCCTCCTGTCCATTAGTTTTTTCTGGTCATTTTTTTTTCAAGCCTGCTTCTGATGTCGATTATTAATGAGTCATATTCAAGTTGCGCACAAAGTATGAACTTTTTTTTGTTCTTTTTTTATGACTTATATATAACATATATAATTATATTTTATTATAAATATTATTTATATTGTATATATAAGTATACAAACTTGCCATTTCAATGGTAATCAAACAAGAAATTCAAACAAAGTGTCATTTTTTAACCTATCAAATTAGTGAAGATTTTCAAAATGAAAATCATTATATCCTGGTTAGTATTCAGTGGGGTAGCCACTGACTTAGTATAATCTCTTTAAAATGCCCAGCTGATGTTCTTAAAGTAGGAACTCGTTCTGTGTTACACTGCGAGCTCCGGTAGCCTCCACTACCGCAGATCAAATTGACACCCTTCCGCTGTGGCACTCAGGTTCCACCTCATTCAGGAACCCAGTCTGCCTGTGCTCACCTCATGAGTTCTAACCTGTGGTTTCCACCTTGGCCAGACAGGTCCGTTGCTGACGGCTGCTCTGCTCGCCTCCCTCCAGCCCCTCTTCATATACATCGTCTCTTCACTACGTTTCTTAAAATGCCTTCTCCCCACCATTCCCAATGGGCCCATGTTTTCAGGGTACCCTCTCGTTCTCCTTACTGACCCCTAATGAACACTGTGCTATTACGCTCACCCTACCAAATAAATCACCTATATGCTATGAGCTCAGGTTGAATTAGGCTGCATGATGAGGTCCACACCCTAGCCCATGGAATCTGTGAACAGGTAACCTTACATGGCAAAAGAGACTTTGCAGACATGAGTAAATTAAGGCTTTCGAGATGCGAAGGCTATCCTGGGTTATCTGGATGGGCCCAATGTAACCACAGGGTCCTTGTTTTAATTTTGCTTTTAAGATTTATTTATTTATTTGAGAGAGAGTCAGTGAGTGCATGAGCATGGGGAGGGGCAGAGGGAGAGGGAGAGAGAGAATCTCAAGCCGACTCTGCCCTGAGCACAAAGCCTGATCATGACCTGAGTTGAAATCAAGAGTCAGACGCTTAACCAACTGAGCCACCCAGGTGCCCCTTTAACCACTGGGTCTTTATAAGACAGAAGCAGGAGAGTCCGAGTCAGAGAAGGAGACAGAAGACAAAGTGGTGGTCGGAGAGAAAAGACAGAGAGAGTTTGGAAGATGCACCCTCCTGGCTTTGAAGATGGAGGAAGGGGCCGTAGGCAGGCAGCCTCCAGAATCTGGAAAAGGCAAAGAAACAGGTTCTCCCCTAAAGCTTCTGGAAGGAACAGTAGCCCTGCCTACCTACTTTATATTTCTGAGTTCCAGGACTGTAAGGAAAAAAAAAATGGTTTGTTTTAAGCCACTAAGTTTGTGGTAATTTGTTATAGAAGCCACAGGAAACTAATATAGTCCTTCACTGTATACAACCTTAACCCCCTCTGTCATTTCCTTTACGTGCCTCCTCTCACTGGCTACAGGGTCGGCTCATCAAGCACAAGGACTGGATCTTCTTCTCTGTCTCTATCAGAGTTCAACACGATGTCAGGGTCCAGTCAAGTGCTCCCATCATTAAATCTCCCTGGATTTGTATCAGAAACCAACAGAGCCGACTACAGGACTGGTGCGCAGTCAAAGAGCAATGCATGGGGTCTTGGGGATGCCGCGGACTGTCCAGAGCAGCAGGCAGTTCATGTGAGCATCGAGGAGGGGAGGAACAGTGCCCCGCTCTGAGGCATGGGCACCGCTGAGCCCCTCACCTGCTACAGGACCTTTACTGCCCTGTCCCCCCAGCCTGCCTCATCACCAGCAGCGGGATGGTGGAATCCGCCATGGTGAAGGCACTCAGCATGCCCATACATACGGATGTATTTTCTGGAAGAGCTGGAAGAGCCAGTCCTCGATTTGAAGAAGGTAAACTTGGTGGTAGGGCACAGAGTAGGCAGGCAAGGGGAAGATGTCACACAGCATTTAGGGATAGCTGTGCTTCAGTGGTCAGGCTCTTTTTTAAACCTCAGGATTGAAGACAACATGAACCCAGGAGAGCACTGCCTGCCCATTTCGTTTTGCAGGGCCTGACACCGACCCCTTCCAAAGGACCTTTTCGAGGCACTGCTGGCAGCGGACTTGGAATCGAGTAACACAGCTATGGGAGCTATGGAAGCCTGTGGTACCAGAGCTTTGCAAATAAGTTACTCTTGGCTTCCCTAGGAAAAACTGAAGGCTGTCCAAAGATCAAGCAATTGAATGGTGAGGAGATAAATAACCTTTGCTTCTCCATTTTTCCATGACCAACCTTGTGCCTGGCATTTTCCCCTCTTCTCTAGTTTCAAAATGCTCTCTCTTGAACACACCCTGTGTTTATTGCCTGTCTCCATATATTTTTAGTTAATGTTTCATGAGAATGTCTATCGGTGGATTTCCCACTGCAGGTTTACCCTCACACTTGAGCTCATAGGTAAAGAGAAACACAAGAGATGAGAGATGTGCCTGGCAGAGGTTAGCAAGTGGAAATTTGAAACCCATGGGTTGTTTTTCAAGTTCTGTTAGTGCTTACTACAAGCATAAGTTCTGACAACAAATAGCACTGGACCTCTCTTATTTTTTATTTTTATTTATTTATTTTTAAAGATTATATTTATTTATTTGACAGACAGAGACCACAGGTAGGCAGAGAGGCAGGCAGAGAGAGAGGGAGGAAGCAGGCTCCCTGCTGAGCAGAGAGTCCAATGAGGGACTTGATCCCAGGACCCTGAGGTCATGACCTGAGCCGAAGGCCGAGGCTTAACCCACTGAGCCACCCAGGCACCCCTTATTTTTTTTTTTTAAAGATTTTCCTTTGGGGCGCCTGGGTGGCTCATTGGGTTAAAGCCTCTGCCTTTGGCCCAGGTCATGATCCCAGGGTCCTGGGATGGAACCCCACATCGGGCTCTCTGCTCAGCTGGAAGCCTGCTTCCTCCTCTCTCTCTGCCTGCCTCTCTGCCTGCCTCTCTGCCTACTTGTGATCTCTGTCTGTCAAATAAATAAATCTTTAAAAAAAAAAAAAATTTTCCTTTAAGTAATCTCTACACCCAACAGGGGGCTCGAACTTACAACCCTGAGATGAAAAGTTGCTTGCTCTACCGACTGAGTCAGCCAGGTGCCCCAGCACTAGGCCTCTTTTAATCAGAGGTCCTCCCTTGCAACTATAGATATGGACCCTGAAAGACTATTAACCAAAACTATCCCAAATGTTTCTCTTCGACTTAATATCATACACACACACACACACACACACCCCATATATACAATATATGCCATGTGTTATACATAACATATATCTGTCCTATAATATAGTTATTAAAATTACAGTTATACATTATATAGTTATTAAAACCATTTCTTCAATATAGATTTAAGAAATGTAACAACTGCCATGTTGAGTTTAGCTCACAGGTGGTAATTTGAGAGAACAGATGACTTAAGATGCTATTTCCACATTTGGAGCGATTTGATTTTGGTCTGTGATAATGGCACTGTGCTTGTATAGAAGAATGTCCTTATCCTTAGGAGATAAGAGGCTAAGGTATTTAGGAGGAAAGTCAGTCGGCAACTGACTCTCAAATGAATCTTGGCAAAAGGCAGGTTGGTATTCACCGACTACTCCAAGTCTTCTGTAGATTGGAAATTTTTTTAAAAGGTGTTAGAAGAAAAAGATATTTTTTGCTATGGTTGTTCAACAAAAGCTGACTTCCTCCTCAGTGAAACAGAGCGTAAGTATAAAAACACTAGAAATTCTCTAAAATCTTGATTAAAATTCATTGCCAAAATCAGAATCTTTTTGCATAGAATCTTACAACTAAACCCAAAACATTTATCTTTACTCCAAGAAGTGAGTTCATATATACTCAATACTGGTGAATACCAAAGTCACAGAATCTGTAATAAAAGCAAGAATAACTTATACAAGGACACTGAAGGCACATGGAATGATAAATGCTCAAGACTGGTGGGAAGTTTTTAAGAAACTGTAAGATTTCACATCTGTTCTCCAACGTAAATAAGGCCCTAGAAGATGAGAACTGAAAAGTGTCAGAGGAAAATATAGTCCAATAGTACAACGCTCAATTTATACACGATATAATGAAGGGTCAGAGAAAATTATACAAGTGTGGAAGCATGCAAGTATTTAAAAAGCTGATAAGAGCTCTTAAAGTCAATCTGGAAACCTTTACTGTGAATTACATCAGTATTAGATTAATGTCCCCTGGAAATGTCCTTGTTCTTCCATGGAACTCTTTCCAGTAGAAATAAATTTAGTCTCCACCTTTAAGTCCTGGCAGTTCCACAAGTCTGAAGTATTTCCAGCCAAATAAAAGTAAGTCAAGCGCTTTCACAAGTTTTTAGAATGATTAGCAAAATAT
Source organism: Lutra lutra (assembly GCF_902655055.1). Classification (NCBI taxonomy): domain Eukaryota; kingdom Metazoa; phylum Chordata; class Mammalia; order Carnivora; family Mustelidae; genus Lutra; species Lutra lutra. The sequence continues at coordinate 86,828,529 of NC_062296.1, read as the reverse complement.
ATTTGGGGGGGAGGGGAGTTGTACACCTGAAACTAATACAAAATCGTGTGTCAACTATACCTCAATAAAAAATATATACATACATATATGTGGTAAGGAAAGGGGTAATGAGAAATAAAAAGCAGATATGGGAATAACAAATACTGGAAAAGCTGAAAAATTACTATGCTACTTGGTAAACTTGCTTTGCTAAATAAAACCAAAAATTATTGTATATCTTCTCCCCACTTATTTTTTTATAAAGATTTTATTTATTTATTTGACAGAGAGAAATCACAAGTAGGCAGAGAGGCAGGCAGAGAGAGAGGAGGAGGCAGGCTCCCTGCTGAGCAGAAAGCCCGATGCGGGGCTCGAACCCAGGACCTGGGATCATGACCTGAGCCGAAGGCAGCGGCTTAACCCACTGAGCCACCCAGGCGCCCCTTTCTCCCCACTTATTAAGCCTGCTTCTCAGCGATACTTCTGTTCATTCATTCAATTATTCAAATATTTAAGCACCTAATGTGCACAAAACATCAGAGGGACTTCAACGGCCGTACTACAATTTATTTTTATTTATTTATTTATAAAGATTTTATTTATTTGACAGAGAGAGACACAGCGAGAGAGGGAACACAAGCAGGGGGAGTGGAAGAGGGAGAAGCAGACTTCCTGCAGAGCAGGGAGCCCGACAACAACAACACGGGGCTCGATTCCAGGACCCTGGGATCATGACCTGAGCCGAAGGCAGATGCTTAATGACTGAGCCACCCAGGCACCCGCTGTACTGCAACTTCTTAAACTATACGGTATTGACCATCCATTACAGCATTTTTTTTTTCTGGATGTGAAGAAAATTATTGTTTCAAGCCTAAATATGTACTAAACTGAAAAATAACCAAGCCTCCAGAGTCAAGCTTTCTGAAATGTAAATAGTGAGCAAATACCATATTGCCACATTGGAGGGAAAATACAATGTAAGGGGAAAAAAAATCCAAGTTTACTCTTGGGACTCTGAACCATTAAGCAACTGTTGAAGTGGCCATTTATTGGCTCTTGCCCTTAATTATGAGGTTCATGCAGTCTTAAGCTTGGGTTTCAAAAATCATTAATAATTACCCTTAAATGGCAAACAAAAGGAAAATTTCATAATCAGGGTGGTGTGTCTGTGAAGACTATAAAAGTCACCATTCCACTCAATGCTTCACACTCCTACTTCTTGGTTCTTCTAGGTGCCTCTCAACTGGGCAACCAGGTAAGTGTGACGTTAGTACAACCTCCTGCTCCTTCTGTTTCCTTCCAGAATGGTGTGAAAGATAATAGGAGAAAAAGAGGGTTTGTGCCATCTAAAGATATTACCAGTAATTTAGGAGCTAAAAGCTGTGGTCAGCTTTATTGCAGACCACAGCCTACAGAGCACAGACCAGGTGCATAAAAAGTGCAGAATGTCACATTTATTAACAAAAGGGTTTGGCTCAAGGGACTATCTCCTCACAGACGGACTCTAAGGTCAGACATTTAACATACTAAGATGATTATTTTTACGACACCAAGGAAAGAGCCCAAAGGCGTGAAACTGCTGGCAAAATCATCCTGACAAAACTCTGCTTCTTCGGCTTTTTGGTGAGTTCATTTCTTTCCCAATCGACAGGACACCGCGATGAGCAGCAAAACGTCTCCCGAGGAACTGAAGAGCATTTTTGAAAAATATGCAGCCAAAGAAGGTGATCCAGACCAGCTGTCCAAGGAGGAGCTGAAGCTACTGATTCAGACAGAATTCCCCAGTTTACTGAAAGTGAGTGCACCACCCGCCGCAGAGCCCGGCAACTGGGAACTGGGGGGGTGGGGAGGAGGGAAGGGTGGGGAGAGGATGCAGGAGAGGCGGAGGAATGCTTCTTCTGGGGCATAGCACACAGCAGCCAAGGCAAGGGCATTCCTTGGCCAAGAGCCCTTGAACATTTGTTTTCTTCCCTGGTGGCAGGCCACATCTCAGATGGCAAGGACCTAGAAGGCGGGGACCAAGCCTTCTATGTCCCACAGCCTGGGCACAGAACTCTCCATGACCAGCCATAGTAAAAGGAAGCAATGATGGCACTTTTAATGAAGCTAGGCCTAGGAGACCCACAGGGCACCAACCCAACACACTAAGGCCTTCCGCCTGGATTCAGCACCTCCGGGTCAGGCTTTTAGGAAAACAAAGAGGTGTGCAAAATAATATTAGCTAGCCTTGACATGCTTCATCCTTATAGGTAGGATGTGTCAAGAAGACCAACACTCACCAGGCGATTTATAGAGAAAACCCACTTTGCGCTGACAAATTGCCATCTGGCGACAGCCATTTATATTTCAAAAGCATTTAAATTTGTGTTAATTTGTGTTAAGCACCTAAATCTGTGTTAATGAGGCAGCGAGGCATTTCTAAACAACTTCCAGGAAGGGATTAAACCTCTTTAGCCGACAGTTTCTCCTCAAAACCGTCCCAGAGTTGTCCAAATCAAAGTGCATCTTGAGGCAATAGAATAGGAGAGAGGCGGGCTGACCCTCCTTGCTCCAATACACTTCTGCTCCTCCGCAAGTAAAAGCCATCTTCCAAATGGACGTGAATGAGCAACTGTTTATCCCACATGGTCACTATTTAGCTATAACTTCGGAAGAAAGCATTTGCTTCCCAGATTTTAACCAGAAATGTCCCTTCTGCCAGTATGACATGTGAGGGGGTTTCCCGTTGTAGTTGTTGAGGTTTCTGGGTTTGGTACCCAGAAAAGTGGCCGAATTCAATGACATTATAACCCAATGTCTTTTGGGTAAAGACATTTGCTTATGGTTAAAATACAAAATAACTCTAAAAAAGAGTTAAAGGTACTAGCAGAAAAGGAGACCTTAAAAAAAAATTGCCTGATTTTAATTTTATTTACTTATTTTTAAGTAAGCCCGATTCCCAACATGGGACTTGAACTCATAACCATGAGATCAAGAGTCGTGTACTCTACCAAATGGGCCAGCCAGGAGCCCCAGAAAAAGAGACTTTTTAATTAAAAATTAAGACAAAGTTTTCTGAGAAAGATTAGATTCTAAAAAACACTCTGACATTTTTCCAAAAGGAAGAAAAATAATAATAGGAAGGAATAAGCAAAATAAAAGGAAGAAAAATAATAATCTGACAGGAAAGCCTAGGCAATCTACATAAGCAAGTTGTTTTAAAAGGTAAGACCAGGGAACTTTTCTGTATTTTACTTTGGTTTATGTATTTCCTACAAAAAGAAGGTATGACTCATAGTTTGAATAAAGGTATAAAGACTGATGGTAAATTTTGAAAAATCTACTTACCGATTCATGTACTGGATTATATTTTCATAAGGATTACTAAGGTTTTTCCAAGCTATACTCTTTCCATCAATGCCGTGTATGGTTTAGAACCTCGTAAATGCTTCAGGGAAAGTGAGTAACTATCTTAGTCTGGTCTTCTGATCACAGCAAAGTACAAATGTCTTTAGAGGAATCCTAAGAGCTAAAACATATCTTGATGTGGAGATGAGTTGTACAACAATGTCAACAGTATCGAAGTGCATTCTTTTGAAAATAGTTGAGATGGTAAATATTACAATTTTTTTTAAATGTTAAAAAAAAAAATGTTCAAACTGACTTGGAAACTAAATCGTTATTTCAGTGAGTTTCCTAGATACTATTTTGCCACAGATAAACTCTCACCTGAAAGGCAGAGCTGTAACGGCTTTAAGACTTGAGTCTTAGGCCAGAGACAAAATTTAAGTCAGCTTAAGACCCTGCAGGTGCAGCAGAGCCAAAACAGAGTCAAGCCTAACAGGATCTCTTGCAACATCTCAAGCGGTAGTTCTCCAAGTGTCACCGGTCCTGGCCTGGCATCATCATCACCACCTGGGAACCTGCTGGGCATACAGAGTCTCAGGCCCCGTCCCAGGCCTAGTGAACCAGAACCTCTGGGAGTGGGACCTGTCACTCTGTATTTCCTAAGGTCAGTAAGCCCATGTGGTGACTCTGCTGAGCGCCAAAGTGTGAGAATCACTGATCCTGTCGTCCAGCAGGGTGTAGAGAGGGGCTGCAACACACGGACTTGGGAAAAACTGGTATGGTTCCTAGTTAAGCGCTTGAGCTCTGGAGTCCATGTTTGAACCTCAAACTCTCTGTCTACTAGCTGTGGGCCCTGGGGCCAGCTGGCAGCTGTCCCGGAGCACAGTTCCCTCCTGTGTAGAGTGGAACCCCCCCCCCCGCCACACACACACACACAGGGTAGTTGGGAGCACTGAGCAGGCTACAGATTGCCCATTGTACCATGCTGCCTCGGGTTCACAGAACCAGGTCCCAGGAAAAGCTTGGGGCAAGAATCATCAACTGTTGGTGGGCCAGGGGCTGCTCAGCAGTCCAGTGAAGCCCTCAGATTCCATCTCCTTTTTTAGATGCATAAAGAAAAATACTTAAGATTACACAGAAAACCAATTACAGTTGACACACAATGTGGATTTGACCTGCATGGGTCCTCTTTTATGTGGATTTTTTACAGTACTATAAATGTATATTTTCTTCCTTATGATTTCCATCATAACACTTTCCTCTAGCTTACTTGATTGTAAGATATAGTATTTAATACATATAATATACAAAATCTGTGTTAATCTACTGTATATGTCATCAGGAAGGCTTCTAGTCAACAGTAGGCTTTTGGTCATTATGTTTGGGGGAAGGCAAAAGTTATCCTCATATTTTTGACTGCGTGGGGGGGGTGGATGCCTGTAACCCCTGCATTGTTCAAGGGCCAACTGTATATTAAAATGCACATTATCAATATTAAAATGATAAATGTGTGGGGCACCTGGGTGGCTCAGTCTGTTGGGCGTCTGATTCTTGATTTCGGCTCAGGTCTATCTCAGGGTCCTGGGATCCAACCCCACGTAGGACTCTGTGCTCAGCGGAGAGCCTGCTTCAGATTCTCTCTCTTCCCTCAGCCTGTGTCCGTCTCCCCACTTGCCCATGCACACACACACACACACACACACACACACACACTCTCTCTCTCTCTCTCTCCCTCAAAATCAATGAAATCTTTTTAAAAAGAGAGAGAGAGAAATGTGCGATATAGGAAAAACCAGGTAGCCAGTTCAGGGACATGGAGCTCAAGTTGGGCTTCCCACCCCCAACCATTAAGGTATGTAACCAAAACCTCAGCTGCCTTGTTGGAACAGAGACCCGACATCTCTAATTTCAGAAAATGGGTAGCGGTAACTGATTCATTTTCTCTCCTCTCCCCTTTCCCTTCCTTCTCATCTAAAACCAGGGTCCCAGCACCCTAGATGACCTCTTTCAAGAACTGGACAAGAATGGAGATGGAGAAGTTAGTTTTGAAGAATTCCAGGTGTTGGTGAAGAAGATATCCCAGTGAAGGAAAAAAACAAAATAATGTATCATCATTCCAAGCACCAGAAGAAGGGTGCCTGGGATGTGGCTCCATTCTATACACAATCGCTAATGTCTCTGTTTAATTCTTTGCAATTATAATGATCTGGCAGTGAGGTCCAATTACTGTCAATAAAGAAATTCTTAGACTCTCCTTGTCTCTCCTTGCCAAGTACTGACCCCCATGGCTTAATAGATTTGAAAGTAACCTTAGCTTAACGCATTTAATTTTATACCATTTTTTTTTTTTTTTTTTTTTTAAGAAAGGCTGAGAATAGTTCCATGATCTTCACCAAGACTGGAAAGACAGTGTCAGAGGCTCAGAAACAATTTTGATGTGCCAAACCAATGCCCTTATTCCAGTCTTCCATCAAAATAGCCCTGTTCCTGCTCTCCCTCCCCAGCCACTCAGTGCTCCCATCATTTCCAGTTTCGACTCTAGTCAACAGCTAGTGAGGAACATTGCTTCAAAAAACAGGCACTTGTCTTTAAAGTCACCTCCAGCACTCGCTGTGCTTTTTGAATCAATGACCCTCTTGGGGAGTAGAAGCATCACGGGACCAAGAGTCAGTTCTGCTCCATCAGTGAGGGTGTGGCTTTGGTTCTGGCATGTAATGTGTAAAATAAGGGATAGGAAGACATAGGGACCTCCCAGTTCTGGCATCCAGTGCTGCTGGGACTCTCAGGATGTGAGAAACAGCTAGCCCTCAAGTTCTACTTCCTGAGCCCAGCTTGGGGGAAGGAGGGAGGGGGAGTGTTAGAGAGGAATTTAACAAAACAAAAACAAAATCTTCTAACAGTACCACCAAGAAATGAAGGAAATTTTTATACACAGCGAGGAAATGTTTAAATGCACTCTGTATCATACTAATTCGATACAAGAGCATTCTTATTGCATCAAAAGCCTTAAACATTTCTAATGACTAATTATACTCCACTGAAGGGATACCCCATAATAGTCTTAACTATTTCCCCATTGCAGGACATTTCGATTGTTGCCATTTCTGATTCTTCTAAATAATGGTATAATGAGTACCTGTTCATATCTCCATCAATATACCACATTTCCTTAGAAGAATTTCTGAGAAGTAAATGTCTGGGTCAGAGGGTATGAGTATTTTTATGGTTTGTGAAAGAGACCACCTTATTGATTCTCTGAAAGATCATATTGATTCAAAAATCTACAAACAGTCAGGAGAACGCCATCTGCACTCTCCAGACAGCATTAGTTGGTCTCATTTTAACAACTTTATTGGTCGCAATAGTGTACATCTTTTACTTATTTCTAATTTTAATAGGAATTCCCCACTATTTCCCCATAGAGTTTACTGTCTGCTATTGGTTTATAAAAGGTAATCTTTCTCGTGCTTAAGAAGTCCCCTTCTAGGGGCGTCTGGATGGCTCAGTGGGTTAAGCCTCTGCCTTCGGCTCAGGTCATGATCTCAGGGTCGTGGGATGGAGACCTGTATCAGGCTCTCTGCTCAGCATGGAGCCTGCTTCCCCCTCTCTCTGCCTGCCTCTCTGACTACTTGTGATCTCTCTCTCTCTCTGTCAAATAAATAAATAAAGTCTTACAAAAAGAAGAAGAAGGAAGAAGAAGAAGAAGAAGAGGAGGAGGAGGAAGTCATCCCCTTCTAGGGTGCCTGGGTGGCTCAGTTGTTAAGCATTTGCCTTCAGCCCTGGTTGTGATCCCAGGGTTCTGGGATCGAGTCCTGCATCGGGCTCCCTGCTCCATGGGGAGCCTGCTTCTCCCTCTGCCTCTGCCTCTCTCTCTCATGAATAAATAAAATCTTTGGGGCGCCTGGGTGGCTCAGTGGGTTAAGCCGCTGCCTTCGGCTCAGGTCATGATCTCAGGGTCCTGGGATCAAGTCCCGCATTGGGCTCTCTGCTCAGCAGGGAGCCTGCTTCCCTCTCTCTCTCTCTGCCTGCCTCTCTGCCTACTTGTGATCTCTGTCTGTCAAATAAATAAATAAAATCTTTAAAAAATAAATAAATAAATAAATAAATAAATAAAATCTTTTTAAAAAGTCCCCTTCTCCAGGCTCCTGGGTGGCTCATGGGTTAAGCATCTAATTCTTGTTTTCTGCTCAGGTCATGATCTCAGGGTCATGAGATAGAGCCCCACATTGAGCTCCGTACTCAGCAGAGTCAAGTTGTCCCTCTCCCTCTGCTCCTTCTCCCATTCATGCTCTTTCTCTCTCAAATACATAAATACAAATCTTTTTTTTTTTTTAAGATGTAGAAAAGGTAGCAGGTTTTATTTTTTTCAACAGTAGAGAACAAATGTAGTTAAATAATTAGGGCAAGAATGGGTAGCGAGCTAATTAAAATTGTACCTTAACTGAAAATAAAATTTTTAAATTTCCCCTTTCAAAAAATTGTTTTACATAAATACTAAAATTATTACATATTTTTAATATTAATATTTTAGGATTTCAACATAGCTAGTAATTGAGGAGCTCAGGTTTAGATACCGGTTCTGATTCCAAAGTATTTCTTCTAGTCTCTCATATCCATCTCAGTTTAATAAGTTCAGGAAATTAATGCTATAATCTCTCTCAAGAACAAGAAATCTGGGGCGCCTGGGTGGCTCAGTGGGTTAAAGCCTCTGCCTTCGGCTCAGGTCATGATCTCAGGGTCCTGGGATCAAGCCCCACATCGGGTTCTCTGCTCAGCAGGGAGCCTGCTTCCTCCCCTCTCTCTCTGCCTGCCTCTCTGCCTACTTGTGATCTCTCTCTCTCTCTGTCAAATAAATAAAATCTTAAAAAAAAAAAAAGAACAAGAAATCTGCCAAAATTATGAAGTAACTAGAAATCCTTTTTAACTAAAAGTCAAGGACTATCCAAAACATAAATACAAATCTTAAAAAAAAAAGAACTCCCTTTCTCTTCCTAGTTTGTTATGAGACTGAGGAGGGTTTAGGTTCTATAGATTGCCACTGAGCATCTGTGGTGATATGGGGGTTCTTTCTTTTGTCTGATCAATATAATGTGCCAATCGATTCAATCCCCAGGACAAACACACTATCTAGTCATGATTTAGTATTGTTTAATGCTATTAAATTAGGCACTCTAATATTTTATTTAAGATTTTTACACTTTTGGGATGCCTGGGTGGCTCAGTTGGTTAAGCATCTGCCTTCAACTCAGGTCATGATCCTAGGGTCCTGGGATCAAGCCCCGCATTGGGCTCTCTGCTCAGCGGGGAGCCTGCTTCCTCCTTTCTCTGCCTGCTGGTCCACCCCTGCTTGTGCTTTCTCTCTCCCTCTCTGTTAAAGAAACAAATAAAATCTTTTTTAAAAGTTTAAGATTTAAAAAAAAAATTTAAGATTTTTACATCTTTATCAATAACCAACATTAATCTATAGTTTTGGGTTTCATCTTTGGTTTGCCGATGTTTGCGGAGTTCTAATATCTAGGTCATGCTAGCTTTCCATTTTAGCCTAGATTCTGGCATTCTGTTGGCCCCTCAAAGTATAAATATGTGTTATCTCTTTCAATTGCACCATATATGAAGCAACTACTATGGGCAAAGCATTACACAAGATGCCATAAAAGACAGAAGTTACTAGACCTCTGAGATCCTAAGTCGGCAAGTCTGGGATCAGGTCAGGAAAAGGCTTAATTGTGAAAGTAGTATTTCCCACTGGGATTATTAGGAAGAGCCTTGAGGGGAACCTGCAGGGAACGAGCGGCACTGAGCTATATAAGAGAGAGAAAACACAGGGCGCCTGGCTGGCTCAGTCAGAAGAACATGTGACTCTTGATCTCTGGGTCATGAGTTTAAGCCCTATGTTGGGTATAAAGAGTACTTAAATAATATTTTTTAAAAAGAGAGAGAGAGAAAACACCCCGAGTAAATATATGTGTAAGTACAAGGCAGCACAGAAATACACATACTACAGTTTGGGTGGAAAGCCAGCTACAGGGAATATAGAGGGCACACTGGCTTCCTATCATGAAAGTCCTTGGTTGCCATGATAAACCAAGGTCAGAAAGGGAGTAGAAAGGTGTAGGAGTCATAAAGTGATGTGACTGTGCTTCGAGAAGTTGAGGTGGCACCAATACAGAGGCTGTAAGGTGTGGGGAGTGGTCACAGAGTGGAGGCTAGGGCTAGGCAGGAGGCCTCCGGGGCAAGTGAGGCAAACTGTGAAGGCCTCAAAGAAATGGTGGCAATGCAGAGGACACACGTGGGAGAGATACCTTCTACACCTGGGTTAAGATTTACTGACTTGGACAAATTATCATGTGAGGACCTTCAGGAAAGGCGAAAACGTATGGAGAGATGTATGTAATGTGGGTGTAGTATGTACATGTCAACTTCGTTGGCGTTCTTGGCCTACTTTCCAACATTCATCTCGTCTCCCACATCCAGCAAGATTTGCCTGAATTTCCTCTTGAATCAACAGTACCAGCCCTATTTGCTGAATGAATGATTCTTGACTATCTAGTCACTAAATCTTGTTGATTCATTCCATACAGCTGCTCTGCCAGGCAGATTTTTCTACTCTTTTTTTTTTTTTTAAAGATTTTGCTTATTTATTTCACAGACAGATCACAAGTAGGCAGAGAGGCAGGCACAGAGAGAAGAAGGGAAGCAGGCTCCCTGCTCAGCAGAGAGCCTGACATGGGGCTTGATCCCAGGACCCTGAGATCATGACCTAAGCCGAAGGCAGAGGCTTTAACCCACTGAGCCACCCACATGTCCCCAGATCTTTCTACTCTTTTTTTTTTTTAAGATTTTATTTATTTATTTGACAGATCACAAGTAGGCATAGAGGCAGACAAAGAAAGAGGAGGAAGCAGACCCCCTGCCAAGCAGAGAGCCCGAAGTGGGGCTCAATCCCAGAACTCTGGAATCATGACCTGAGCCGAAAGCAGAGGCCTAACCCACTGAGCCACCCAGGTGCCCCATGATCTTTCTACTCTTAACTCCTGCTCTGACCCAGCTCCTGAGATCGCAGACTGAGGCTGCCTTAAGACTCAACCAAGTGCTGTGCCCAGAGTCTTTCTTCCCTCTCATCTCTCTCGATCCCATGCCAGCTGAATCTGCCTAAAGCACTCATTCTATTCAGAAGTCTTCAGCAATGAGTATGATATTTGCATAATATGTCACAGTTGACAGGTATTATCTCATTGGTTCCCTCGGGCCTTCAGGATCAATTTTGACACTGATACTCAAGGATCCCCACAAATCCGTACCAGTCTCCCTTATTTCCCTCCACTTCCCTACAGAAGCCGCCTGCTTCAGCCAAGCCCCTAGGTATTTTATGAGCAAATTGTGGACATTCCAACCTAGCCAATGCCTCCTCTCCTCTCTGCGAAGTCTCCGAGCCTTTGCCAACCTTCCCTTCTTACTCTAACCCTTACTCTAATTCTGGATTAGATTCTGGATTCTTAACTATCTAAGGGTCTACCTGTGCTGGGCAATACTGTGGCGGTTATGGACATTTAAATCAATTTAAGTAAAATTTCAAGTTCAGTCCCTTGGCCGCCCTAGTAACATTTCAACCGCTCCACAGCTCCCACGTGGCTTGCACCTATCATACTGGATGGCACAGATACAGAGTATTCTAGCACAGCAGAAAGTCCTAGTGGACGACACTGCTAGCATTAATGTGGCCACAACACCCGTCCTGCCCATAGATTTAGTCATGCGTTTCACCGGTGCATGGTTCGAATCCCCACCTGAACTGCAAGCAAGGTTGGGACAGCAGTTCCGAATACACTATATCTGGAACTGCACTTAAGTGGATGAGCTCTAAATGTACAGTGACTTTTTTTCTTTTTAATAGTCTCTTTCCACTAGCATCCAGTTATTTCTACTGCAGAAAAATCTTTCAAGTAGTTGAAATACCTATTCCTAAGGCATCTCCCTTTGAGCTCAAGGAACAAAAGCCGTCAAATACATCAGCTTTGAAGTACTCATTTAGTCACTTACTGTTAAAATTACAGACTACCCTTGTGATTCGCTAATGGGGGCTCATTCCAAGCACGGCAAATGCCATCTCTTTCCAAAGAGTAGGCAAGCATAAGGCGGGGGAGGGGGTGGAGAAGATGCCCTAGCCATTAGAAGGCAGCCATCATGCCTGTAGAGTTGTTCTTTCTTCACATAGAAAGCAGTTTCTATGGCTAACAGCCTAATATCAACTATGAACCTACTGCCCCTATAGAGACAGGATTAAATAACTATTAGGCTCCGAAACTGGTCCATAAAAGGCTATTTTAGCCATAGTACAGCAATCTTCTTGACAACTACTTTGATGGGAAGAAAAGTTCTTCAGCCCAAACAAAGCTCCAAAGGATTTCTATAAGATGGTTTTGTGGGACGCCTGGGTGGCTCAGTCATTAAGCATCTGCCTTTGGCTCAGGTCATGACCCCAGGGACCTGGGATGGAGTGCTCCCTGCGCAGTGGGAGGCCTGCTTCTCCCTCTCCCACTCCCCCTGCTTGTATCCGCTCTCTTGCTCTCTCTCTCGCTTGCTCGCCCTCTCTCTCTCTCTCTCTCTCTCTCTGTGTCAAAGAAATGAGTAAAATCTTTGAAAAAAATTTTTAAAAGACTGTTTTGTTAGTTGGAAGATGCTCACTCAATGTTCTAAATGCAAAGCAGTCTTCAAAGTAACAAAAAGTCACCTGAAAGGTTACTCTGAGTGGCTGTCTGGGTTTGTTTTAATGCCTCGTAATTTGCTTTCCATACAAAGTTGTTGAAAAATAACATGGAAGAAAAAATGTTTCAAACAGCTTCATCTAGAGCTAGAAAATGTCATACATTAATTATGCTTAATGTATAACAGAAATTACCCTTCACCTGAATCGACTTTTAATTAGATATAACTATGCCACAAATCCACTGTCGAATGTGAAATTAATTTCAACTTTGAAAATCCCTGCATCAAAAAGGGATAAAAGAAGTTATATCTACGATAACTAAAATTGAAATAGTATCAAATAACGCCATCTCAAATGTCCATTTGCATCTGCTTAAAATGCTTCAAATTCCTCACTTTTCCTTACCAATACCTTTATCCAAGTATACGTGTGTACAGATGTGATAAAGGCGGGACACGGATTTTGTTTTCTAAGTGTTGCATCTTATGGAAATTCAGGGTTTTTTTGGTTACAGTTTTCAATAAACAGAAAAGAACTGCTAAACATTAAGCATAGCCACATACCTAAATATTGGATTGAGATCATCCTTCCTGTATATGTGTCCAAACCCCCAAATATTCTAAATATAAAGTACACAATGCCGTGAACTATCCTCCACATGAACTAGAGAAATCTGAAGCCAAATTCAAGGTCAAGGGTGTCAGCAGCAGCCACATAACTGATACAGAGTCAGAATGCAAGTCACCCACAGCTGTGTTCTTGGTAAGCCTTGTCCGGAAAGCGGGTAAGCCTACTCTGAAGCAAGCCAAAAAATCAGACTTGCTGTAGAACCCTAAATATTCAGCAAATTCCCAGAGCCTTCTGTTTCAGCTTGTGGATTAAGCAGAGAAATAAGACAATAAAATAAATTTTATTCACTCTCTTCCTGGTAGTCTGGAGTCTCCCTCTGCTCTTAGAGAAAAATGTATTTCTCCTTTTCTGTGCATAAGGGATACCGCCTCTTAGATATCTCCCCCGGATGTCCTGTCCGTGTCTCTAGCGCTGGAAGAGACATTTACATGTATAAGGGAAATCTCCATCTGTAAGGGTGTCTCCCACTGGGTACCAGGAAGAGGATGACTAAATCTCTAGAAAGTCAAATGAATGTTAAAAGCATGGATTTCAATCTGCATCACAATCATACCCTTGTTTCCTGTGTTCTGCCGGGTAACCGCTCACCCCCCACCCCGTTACTGGCTCCCCACTCCCAACATCATCTTTTGTTTTTATCTGGAGAGGTTATTTAACAAGGTGGCTTAAGCCACTTGGGGGAGTCACTCAGTTTTCCTGGGTTTCTCCCATGTATACAGGAGGTATACAGGTTATTAAGCTTTCTTTGTTTTTGTTCCTGTTAATCTTTTATGACAGAGGGGTCTCAGCCAAGAACCTAGAAGGGAGGAAGAAAAATCATTTTTTCTTCTCCACACCTATGAAACAGATTGTAGCAGCAAATATACCCTAAAGGAGTCTCCTAGTTTCCAAATTATTTACTTTTTTAGCTGGAAGGGCCAGAATGACCATCACCCACTGTAAGTCACTGTTATTTGCTCAAGTTTAAGTGATTTCCCCAGGCTTCCTGGTATCTGCTGCCTGATGATTCTGTTCCCTTAGCCTTTCTTCTTAATAGGACTTCTCACCATCAGCACAAATGCTGCCTCTTAAGGCTATTTTTCTCCAACAAACTGATCGCAGGCCATAAAGATGTTCAGTAGCAATTAGGTTTTATTGTTCCCATCTCACTTATGAGTATAGAAGCTATCAAAATGCAAAATGCACAGATCCCCAGACTTAGTAATTCCCCTTCTAGGAACGCATCCCATAGAAATGTGCACGCGCAGGCCGAAAGGACATATGTACACGGATACTAATTTGCAACATGATTTACAGTGGCCAAGTAATGGACACGACCTAAATATTCATCAGTATGAGACTGGTTAAGTAAATGGTGCATACAGCAGAGAAGCATGTGGAAGGTGCCCGCGTACTGACAGAGAGTGATCTGCACAAAAGGCAAGGGGCACAGTGTCTCAAACATCCAGCCAATGTATTTGTTAAAAAGAAAACACATATCTGTCACACACACACACACACACACACACACACACGCACAATGCAAAGACTAGTCCGCGAAGAATTAACCTTGCCAAAGCTATCTAACAGTGGCACCTACTGGTCAAATCCCTTCCTAGCACACACGCTCCCCGCCAAAAGAAAATCACTTCCTATCCCAAAGTATTATCTTAGGAAAGAAAACCGATGATTTGCCCGCACAGCCATTTCAGCCATTAGTCAGGAAATATGTTTATAATAAAGCTTCGTAAGGAACTCTTCACTGGTATTAGGTCTTCTGAGCATAGGACTTAAAAGTACCATCTGGCTGGGAAGTTATGGTTCATTATGGTCTGAATTGCAAGCTATAAAGAGAGTGAAGAATATCTCTATATCCTTCCATGGAGTGATCTCCAGCATATAATGTTAAGTTAAAAAAGCAAGACAGAAAAAAATGTGTAGAGCATGCTATCATTTATCTAAGAAGGAGAAGGGGTTATAAGGTAGACATATAGATTTACTTATGTTTTTTAAATGGAAAGATAACCCATTTTTTTTAAAAAAAAGGAAGGAAGGAAGGAAGGGAGGGAGGAAGAAAGAAAGAAAGAAAGAAAGAAAGAAAGAAAACCTACTAAAAAATAGAATTAATGACTACCATAAAGGAAGGGAGGGAATAGGATGGAGAAGAGAGGAACGGAAGTGGATTTCTAAAAATCAGTGGTTCTGGGTGGGGGCTATTTTGCCCGTGCCCCCAGAGGATGTTTGGCTGGAATTTTTAAGCATCACAATGGGGGTTGGGAGGAGTGTACTACTGACATCTAGTGGGTAGAGGCCAAGGATGTTCCTGAATATTCTACACAATATTCTGCACAAGCTAGCCCCCACCACAAAGAATAATCCAGCCCAAAATGCCAATAGTGCAAACTGCGTATCTAATGAGGGACTTGTATTTAGAATACATAAAGAACTCTTACAGCCTAATAATACAAAGACAAATAACCCAGGTTAAAAACAGGCCAAGGACCTGAATAGACATTTCCCGAAAGATGATATACAAGAGGCCAATAAGCATGTGCAAGGATGCTCTGTATCCTCAGGCCTCGGTGGAAATGCAAATCAAAGTCACAAGGAGATACAACTTCACGCCCAACTGGGATGGCTAGAATCAAAAGACAGATAATCATGGGGCATCCAGCTGGCTTGGTCGGTAGAGCACACAACTATTAATCCGGGGGTTGTAAGTTCGAGCCCCATGTGGAATGTAGAGATTACTTAAAAACAAAATCTTAAAAAAAGAGAGAGAGACAGTAACAAGTATGAGGAGGTGAAGAAACCGGGACCCTCGTACAGGAAGAAAAGTTGTTATATTGGGACAGTTCCTCATGAGTTTAAATATACTGTCACCATATGACTTACAATTTCACTCCTAGGTGTACATAGATGAAATGAAAACATGTCCGCACCACAACCTGTATACCAATGGTCACAGCAGCATTATTCCTAGTAGTCAAAAAGTAGAAATAACCCAAATGTCATCAATGGATGGATGGATTGCTAAAATGTGTTGTGTTCATCTAATGGAATATTATTGAGCAATAAAAAGAAACAAAGTACTGATAGATGCTGTAACACAGACAGACCTTGACACCATTATACTAAGCGAGAGGAGTCAGTCACAAAAGGCCACATAGACATGAAATGCCCAGAACAGGCAAATCCATAGAGACCCAAAACAGATTAATGGCTATCTCGAGCTAGGGGTGACAGTAGGTTGGGGATGTCAGCTAAGGGGTGTGACATTTCTTTTGAGGTAATGAGAATGGTCCAAAATGGATTATGGTGATGGTTGTACAGATCTGTGAATATGCTCAAGGCCATTGAATTATGCACTTCAAATGGCTAAATTTTATGGTATGTAACTATCTCTCAATAACAATGTTTTTTAAAAAAGTGATCATGGGGTGGGGGAGTACCTGGGTGGCTCACTGGGTTAAGCAACTGCCTTTGGCTCAGGTCATGATCTCGGGGTCCCGGATCCTGCCCCATATCGGGCTCCCTGCTCAGCAGGGAGTCTGCTTCTCCGTCTCCCTCTCCCTCAGCTCATGCTCATACACGCACATGTTCTCTCTCTCTCGCTCCCTCTCTCAAATAAATAAAATCTTTAAAAAAAAAAAAAAGCGATCACAGGACACATCTGGCTCAGCAGGAAGAGCATGCAACTCTTAATCTGGGTGTCATGAGTTTGAGCCCCACGTTGGTTTGTAGGCATTACTCAAAATAAATAATAAATAAACTTTTAAAAAAGCAATCACAATGGTGAGGTGTGCAGTCTGACAGAGATGGGCACGAGGCACCGAAGGCAGAGGCAAGGAAAGACCAGAGGTCAGGATAGGCTTCCCAGGATGAATAGGAAGTTGTCTGTCATCAGGTCTGGTTGACTTTTTTAATTAAATTCTTCACTGGTTTTATTGAGATTCCAAGGGAAGGGAGGTCGAAGGACGGGGACCATCTCAGGTATACGGAATATCAGGATACATCGAAAAACACCGTTCAGATTGTCTAAACATAAACCCTATGCATGGGAGGGACAGGGACACCTCGACTTGAATTCCAGTAGTCCCCATTATCCATGGTTTCATATTGTCGGAGGGTCAGTCTAACTGCTAGTCCCCTCACTTCGTCTCACCACAGGCATTTAATCAGCCCACAGCAGCACAAGAAGGGGGAGCCCAGCACAATAAGACATTTTGAGAGACGGTGAAAGATCACACTCCCCTAACTTTTATTACAGCACAAAATTATAACTGCCCTATTTTATTATTAGCTATTGTTCATCTCATTGTGCCTCATTTATGAATTAAGCTCTACCATAGGTGTGGAGGGGAAGGAAAAAATAGAGTATATATTAGGGTTGCGTACCATCCCGTGTCAGGCATTCACTGGGGGTCTTGGCATGTCTTCCCCACGGACAAGGGGGACTAGTGTAGCAAAGCCTCAGGTGACAGAGCACAGTGGCCTTCAGTCCTAGCCAAAGAACTTGGGCTGAATATTTTATAGGAAAAAGAATCAGTGAAAGCTGGGAAGTACCAAAAGAAATCAGTCCAGGACTGTGTTTCTTCAAGGCACAGCTGATAAGAGGGACTATGGAGAGCAGAGCCATTTGATATAAAAATAATAGCAGCAGTAGTGATAATAATAATAAAATCATATCTAACTTAAAACATCCTGATGTGGTAAGGACAACATAATGATAATAAAAATAATATCCCTTTATGCGTTTTGGCCAGACCCAGAAACAAAATGACCATGACCAACCCCAGAAAGATGAATAAGCCACTTACCACAGGAACACGGGCATTTGGCTCAAATTCTGTGGAATCAGCATCTAAAGATGAAGAAATGAGGTCAATAATTCACCAGTATTGCTGAAAAATATGTTAAGTAATAAGAATTTTTTAAATAAAAGGTTACTAGCAAGTAGCAGGCCTACCTCTCAAGTTCAGGCAGTTTCTTGCAAACTCTATCACTGCTAGCTGCATGCCGAGGCAAACTCCTATTTGAAAAAGCATATACATAAGGCAAATGAGCACCTTGTGTATTACTTCCTATTTCCTGTTCTTTCCTTTCCTGCCCACCTCCTTCACCTAGAACGCAGGCTCGGACAGAGCAAGACTGCCTGCCGGGTTTGCTCCTGTGCCCTCTGCACTCACAACATGTGTGGCAAAGGCAGGAGGCCACCCAGACTTGAGGAAGAAGGAATTCGAGGTCAGAAAGGGGCAAGAAAAGACAGGGCAAGGTCCCAAAGGCAAATCTGCCTCTTCCCAAATTTTCCTCTAACTCAAAGCATGTGAGAAGGATGCAGGGCTGGCCCAGAGCACCCGATTCCGCCCAAGGAGGTCTACCGACACCCCAGCTCTAGAGGGAGACTTGACACTCCCTCTTCTCAGAGGGCAGCCTGAGGCTGGCCAGCGGGCTGGGATCTAAGGGACGGGAAGTGGGCGCCAGGTGCCGGGGGCAGAACAGGCCTATAACGTCACTGCGGGAGAACGGCAGCAGCTAGGGGAAGCCGGCATCTGCCTGGCGGGCTCGGGAAGGCTGGCGAGCAGGGAAGGCAGGTGCAGGACGGAACGGAACAGACAACCCGATGAGGAGGAAAACAAAACACCTGCATAGCCCCCAGCCGGCTGCGACAGCGATGGGCCCTTCACCCATCTCCACATCCAGCAATTCTCTGCACTCAACAAATGCCAAGGAGCATTCCAGATGTTTTTATAGACTTATCTAAGGTATGCAAGGAACTCATCAGAGAAGGGCAACCAGTATACCTGGCCGGAAACAGCTGAGTGCTTTAAGGGGAGGGGGGAGTTCAGAAAGTTCCAAATGGCTAAGACATAAAGAGACGCTGCGTCAAACAGAAAGCTCAAGAGTTGCAAACTATCTTAATATCCCTGCTGTTCTTTAAAGTCTTTTTAAAAATATATAAATAAAATTTGAACAAAGACATTAAAAAGACTTGGCTCTACCAAATTTTAGCAGAGCTCTTCCTGTGACATAGGATGGTCTCTTCTAGCTGGAAGCGGTGAAAAGATGAATTTGGGTGAAAACGGGAGAAGAAAAGGGCAGGTGTACACAGCAGCTTCTCTCAGCCTCTTGCTGCCCAACCAGAACGGTGCTAAGTTCTCCCAGGCCAACAGCCTTTTCTACAAAGGGCCAGACAGTAAACATTTTAGGCTTTGCAGGCTGTAGGCCTTGAACTCTGCCACCGCACCATAAAAGCAGCCACATTCCATATGTAAACACATTGGTGTGCTTTATTCCAGTAAAGTCTTATTTACAAAAACAGGACAGAGCTTGCTGGCCCCCATGGCAGACTGTTTGGCACTTGAATATTCAAATCTGAGCTCACGCCTTTCCTGTTAACAAATTCTATGAAATGTTACCCCTACTACTAGATATCAACAATCTAAAAAAGTCATCGTTAGGATGCATAATCTTGAGTTTTACCCAGGAAAGGGATCTTCTTTGCCCGTGCCCAGGAAATGGCCTGGAGTTTCCCCAATGTTCCTCGGATCCCGAAGCCTCCGGGTACAAGAACACCACTGCAATCAACATAGCACAAGGGTGAACTTGACATTGTTTTTCTTTTTAAAACTCTGATTTTCAGGGGCCCCTGGGTGGCTCAGTGGGTTAAAGCCTCTGCCTTCGGCTCAGGTCATGATCTCAGGTCCTGGGATCGAGCCCCGCATCGGGCTCTCTGCTCAGCGGGGAGCCTGCTTCCTCCTCTCTCTCTGCCTGCCTCTCTGCCTACTTGTGATCTCTGTCTGTCAAATCAATAAATAAAATCTTTAAAAAAAAAAAATTGGGGGCGCCTGGGTGGCTCAGTTAGTTGAGCAACTGCCTTTGGCTCAGGTCATGATCCTGGAGTCCTGGGATCGAGTCCCACATCGGGCTCCCTGCTCGGCGGGGAGTCTGCTTCTCCTGCTGACCTTTCTACTCTCATGCTCTCTCTCTCTCTCTCAAATAAATAAAATCTTAAAAAAAAAAAAAAGTTAAGATCTCTTGCATAATCAGAAAGAGTTAAGCTGGTAAAATCAGCCTAAAATTTCAACTGCTAATTAAACAGTGGCACATGAAAGTCTCCTGGCTAACAGACACTTCAGAGACCTTTTAGGCAAACACTCATTGGAGAAGACAAGAGTTCAAGGACTAACTGGGAGGGTCATTCTACCCTCACAATACCGTGTTGCCCCCAAAAGTTCTGTCGATTACTTACAAAATAAAACCTACAATCAAATGATGTAAAAAAGAAAATATAACCAAGAAGGAAGAGTTGCGTCCTTGTACTTTAACTGTGCATATGTAAGATCCATTTCTGTATCTTTCAGTAGAATCAGCCCCCTTTCTCCCCAATATCGGATCCCCAATGTCCCCCAAAATAAAACCCATTTCCACTGCACATGCCACAAACATGAACGTGGCACATTTCAAAGGACATGAGGGGACGATGCAGCATGACCACCCTTAATGACCACAAGTATGACAGACTACCTTTCAAAAATGCATAAAAATTAGGAATTGGGGTCAATCAGATCGTTATGGGGAAAGCACAATGGCATTCTCCTAACTGGTATGGGCAGTCCTCGGCACTCACTCAGCTTTGCATAGCTTCTGCCAGGCCTCATGGAATTTCACAGGGTCCTCAGTTTCGGTGGTCTGTTCCAGATCAATGGAATCTATGTACTAGAAAAAAATACACACACACACACACACATACACGAATGTATATATATATCCAATAGATTAAAAACACATGTAAGAAAAATAGATACTTAAAAAAAATTAAAGGAGATACTAAAAAATACTGGAGGCATCTAACACTATGACCCAACTCTTCAATAACTACTCATTTTGCAAACACTACAATGGTCACTGAGGATAGAAAAGCACAGTCTCATCTTGGGGCTCTTACAGTCTTCTAGGAAGACTACAGAACCCAATACACAGGCACGCACACCATAGCATGACAGTGGCCACGATGGGCAAAGAGAACGCTGTGGAAATAAGTGGGAGCCACACTTAATCTAGACGGCGACACTGCAGGGAAGATGGGAAGAAGCACCGTGCGGGGAGGCCTCTGGAGAGGTGATGCCCGAGCAGCTCAGCCCTCGAGGAGGAGCCTGTGTGTGTGCTTTGGGAGGCTAGCAGGAAGTGTGTGGGAGACGCAGGGAGGAGGGAGGCAAAGAACAGTTTGTATGAAACGTCAGAGGAAACAGACAAAGGGGTGGTCACTCTGGGGCCCTCAAAACAGACTCCACCCAGGGAGAGGAGAAGTTTACACTTGAAGCCACTGGAAAGTCTTAAGGAACAGAGAGAACAGAGAGAGAGATTTTAGAAGGATCACAGCGCTTTGAGGTGGAAAATGGAGGGAAGACAGCAAACCAGGCTGGAGGCT
The DNA here is from genome assembly GCF_902655055.1 of Lutra lutra. NCBI lineage: Eukaryota > Metazoa > Chordata > Mammalia > Carnivora > Mustelidae > Lutra > Lutra lutra. The sequence continues at coordinate 86,807,476 of NC_062296.1, read as the reverse complement.
GCTACAGGAAGCCCGGCGAGGGGAACACAGAAGCAAAGTGGTCTAAAAACAATATGATGAGACCATGACTCAAATAGTACTTCGCAGAAGCGAATGTCAACAAATTCTGTCAACTGGAAAATTCATGTATGACGACTCCTAGGTAGGTAACAGTCCCTATAGACCTATATTGTTTTAGTATTTATTTTGTAAAAACTACTATCTGAACATATCTTAACATACAAACTTGTAAAGGCTTAATAAAATTGGTAATCTAACAACTTTTCTACTGCTCTTTTCTCTACGAGGGGCTGGGGGACTCGGAGGAGCGAGAAGAGCAGGAAGTGAAGTATTCCTTGGAAAGCCACAGATACGAAGCGATTACAGACGTGCCTGGGTGGCTCAGTCAGTTACGCGTCGGGCTCTTGATTTCGGCTCAGGTCATGATCTCAGGGTCATGAGATCCAGCCCCACATCCAGCTCCCTGCTCAGCAGGGAGCCTGCTGGAGATTCTCCCTCTTTCTCTCCCTCTGCCCCTTCCCCCGTGCTCTCTACCTCTCAAACATAAATAAATCTTTTTTTTTTTTTTTTTTAAGTGATTAGGACAAGAGGAGGCTAGAAAGGTGAGAGAAAAGTCAGATCGGTCCTAAGTTGGAAGTTACTAAATTTCTTAGATGCATACATGTATCTTTTTGTGCATTATATAAATACTTCACCACTTAAATCAAGATCATAAGGCTCGGGGCACTGGGTGGCTCAGTGGGTTAAGCCTCTGCCTTCGGCTCAGGTCATGATCTCAGGGTCCTGGGATCGAGCCCCACATTGGGCTCTCTGCTCAGCAGGGAGCCTGCTTCCCTTCCTCTCTCTCTCTCTGCCTGCCTCTCTGCCTACTTGTGATCTCTGTCTGTCAAATAAATAAATGAAATCTTTAAAAAAGATAGAAGGAATATCATTAAATATAACATAGATACATATGTCTAGAAAGCTATGCATCAAACTGGGAACAACAGGTATAGCAGAGAAGCAGGATTTCAGGGAGGAGGGATCTCCCACTTTCTGCATTTTAGATGATGCTTTGTTTAAATTTCCTACACTGAACATGTGCTACTTCTGTATCTAACAAAGACAAAGTCTAGACTCAAGCTATATATATGAAGTTCCCCAGACTTCATTGCATACACCTTTCCCCTTTGCTGACTTCGCTCTGTACCCTCTCAGTGTATTAAATCTTAGCCACAAGTTGGGCTATACACTCAGTACTGTGAGTCCTGGTGACATCAATCCTGGCGGAAGTCTTGGGGATCCTTCAACACAACACGAGATACCACAGTGAATGACTGAACTATGAGGAAGACCAGCAAGGACTCACCATCAGGTTCAATTTGTGGTTGATGGCCAAGGCTGAATGTTCCAGGGCTTTGAACACAGAGGCGTAGCAGTCCCTGAGTTTGGTGTATTTGCCAACCAAGGCTATGGAGCATGTTTTCTGCAACCTTTCATACCTGAGATGAAAGACCAGCTTAAGGGTTATATGCATGTAATGTAACATCACAAATATAATGACAGCCACTGTTCTTATCTCAAGGCACCTCTTAAAACCTTAAGGGCAGACGAGCCTCGAACTTGATGTACTTAACTCAAATCCCCACTCCACTCCACCCCTAGTGAATGAAAATCTGAGTGGCAACCGATTGCAAAATCATAAGCAACCCCAATGTTGGCTTACATAAGCAGGCAGAGACATAAATCCACGGAAATTGTATCAGAGAAACAGTTAAAACCATTAAAAGTAAAAAAGCTCTCCCCATCTCATAAAAATGAACTGTCCTTAAACTCGTTTATAAGGTGACACTGTATAAGAAAAATGCATTCTGAATGTCAACAGGAAACATTTCAATATTAACTTTATAAGGTGACGTTATATAAGAAAATGCATTCAAACTGTCTACATTAAAAATGGTTACAGTTCCAGCTGGCCCACAAAGGAAGGTTATTCATGGCATGCCTGAAGAATGGCACTAAGAGAACTATTTAAAATATTACAAGCCATTTACATCATTTTTATGAGAAAATTCCATTCCACCTAAGATGTTCAATCACATTTTACCACTAAAGACACAATGTTTACTGTTGCTTTTGTTAGGAACTCTGTACAACGAACATGAAAATTGTCCGGTCTGGTCCTATGTATGTAGAAACATCATCTTGGGGCTGAAGATGTTTTAGGGCCTGGAAGCAAACCCTTCCCCAAATACCTTAGAACAGAAAGGTTGTCGTGAGCGGGAACATTCCTCGCTCATAGCAACATCTGCAAAGGGTGCCACAGAAACACGACTGCGAATAGGCTGGGAGGAGAAAAATGCAGAAGCGGCTAGGAAGTTCAAACTGACAGTAAAGGTGACTTCCGAGGAAGGTGACTGAAGACCTCAGAGAAGTTAAACTGCTAAACCGAATTCTACATCGCTCGGGAGACTGCGTGGCTGCACAGGCTCCCCCTTTGCTCCCCCTCATCCCTACACAAAGGACACTGGTGACAAAGTTGGTATCAATGTCAGAGGGAAGCACTGTCCAGGCCAGATTTGGGCCTGGGGAACTGGTGATCACAACCACATTTGAGCACATCTGCTAGAATGAGCGCTTCTCCCTTATTCTCACGCCGCCGCGGAAGTGGGGATGGCCCAGGGAAAAGGGTTGCCATTCAGGAAGGGTATGTATCCTGAGCGCACTCCCCTTGTGCTCTCTTCACTCTCGGGGCCTGCAGGTGAGGCTCGTGTGACCCTGTCCGGACCAGCCAAGCTCTCACCTGCCCTGGACCTAACTCCAGGCCCGCTTTGCAGACCCACTCCACACGCAGGTCCCCGGGGAGGCAAGCTGTCTCCACTTTGTCTGCGGTCCCAGAAAAGCTCTGCCATCTAATTCAACCAGGAACCCCTGGCCTCTGAACAGCACTGGATCTCCATGAACAAGGCTGCCCTTCGACCCCTGCTTGCCTTCTTGTATCTCTCTACAGGCTGTACTGAAGGGACAGTACATACGGCCATTACCAATAAACCCACATCACCACGAGAAACCGATGCTCAATATTCCTTTTGCTTAAAGACTGTGGTGAGCTGAATGGTGGCCCCCAAAACCTATGTCCTCCAGAACCTGTGGATGTGACCATATCTGGCAGAAGGGTCTTTGCGGATACAATCAAGTTAAGACAAGCATCCTTATACAAGGGGGGTGGGGGAGGTGGAGAGAGAGAGAGAAGAAGAGAAGTGGAGAGACACAGAGAAGGCCACGTAAGGACAGAGGCAGAAAGTGGGCTCCCTCAGAGCCTCTGGAAGAAACCAATCCTGCTGATGCCTTGGTTTTGAACTTCGGACCTTCACAACTGATAGTTTATGCCACCCAGTTGGCAGTCAGTTGTTACAGCAGCCAAGAAACTGACATGAAGAGCAGACACTGGCTTTTAAAAGCAGAGCACCTCGGAGTATAATTTAGAGCTATTTCCAATAAAAGGAGTTACAGACTAAAATTTCTAATGCTTAAAGAGGATCAGCCCCAAGCTACTCAGAAAATTCCCCCAAAGCTACTAATTCCTTAAGCGTTCTGGAGGGCTGAAGCTTAACTGTATCATTGTGCAAGACAGTACCCAACTTCAGAAACTGCACTTTGGCCCTGATTTTACTTGTCCTAGAGATTCAAAGACACTTTTTTAAATTTGTAAATGACAGGGCAAGAACACTTCAATCTACAGATCATCTACCAAGGTCACTGATTTCATCACCTTCAAACCACTTTAATTATTGTTACCAACCTCAGTAACCAATACTCAGTGCCCAATGCGACATTAAGGTCTTACGTGTTTTCTCTCATCATTATCACAATGTGGGTACTAGTTATATATATATGGGTGGGAGAACAAGTCCAGAGAGGTTAAGTAATCTACCCAAATGCACACAACTAGTGAGAGGAGAAGCTGGGATCTCAATCCAGAGTGCCTCATGCCAGAGCTTACCTTTTTTTTTTCCAATTGAAATATAAGTGAAAATAACATTATATTAGATTCAGGGATACAACATAGTGATTCAGTGTTTGTATGTATCACGAAATGATCACCACAATAAGTCTAATTAACATCCATCACCACACAGTTATAATTTTTTTTTCTTATGATGAGAACTTTCAGGATCTACTCCTTAGCAACACCAGAGCCGACGTTTGTCACCGCTGTCCACTACCTAAGCAGCAAAAAAAGCCAGGCAGTCAGGACTTTATGGAGTGATGCCTTGTCTACATTTAGTCAAAGAAAATAGGTGACAGGGATTTAATTTCCATATGAACTTCCAATGAGACAAGCCTTGTTGAAATTAATATCGTTGTCTGAAAGCTAGAACCTGTCTGAGGTTTTAATAACAATGCTGCCAGTTAACTCCAGGATGGAGCAATAATGACAGAGCCTACTCTCATTCAAAAGGGATTTACTTTAGGAAATGTTAGCCGAGTCTTTAAAAACAAGCACAACAGGGGCGCCTGGCTGGCTCAGCTGGAAGACCTTGTGACTCTTGATTTCAGGGTCCTTGAGTCTGATCCCCACATTGGGTGTAGATACGACTAAAAAATATATAAATAAACTTAAAAAAAAAACCCAAGCAAAACAAACAGCAAAAAAAATCTGTGACATTTAAACCTGTTTAAAATGTTTGGAAACTGAGAAATCAATCAATCCATCAAAATGCTTCCAGAATTTGAAAGAAAAAAAAAATCATTCCAGAATCCAAATTCCTTCTATTCACTTTCATTTAAGTAGGACAAAATCAAAAGCCCCAGAAATCTTCAAAGAATACAGCAAAACACTCTACCAATGTATTAAAGCTTTAGATAAATCCATATCAAAACATATACATACAGAAAGCTGAATGTGGCATAGGTATCCTTTAAGGTATGTCTCAATCCTACCCCAAACCCAAGAATTATTATTAAAGATTACATCAATAATTCCTTTCACGTACCTGTCAGCCATATTTCTCCACTTGAAAAGCAAATTACTTGCAGAATCACCAATGGGCAGATCCAATCTCTCTTTAAAATATTTAACAATGCCTTGTTCCTCCAAAAGCACAGGCACTCGATATGTGGACGAAACATCATGGATACATATGACCTGATTAATGATGATAAAACACCATATTTAAATGGAACACCTCAAATATGCCACAAGAAGGAGTTCAAGAATGAGCCCAAACTCAAGAGACAAGGCAGTTCATTTATACTGAAGAAAATCAAGAGCCCAGTGACCCAAACAAGAGGCAGAATTAACGCAAGCTTACTTTGATCTAATTATAAAACTCTTTGAACACATTATTCCAATTCTGGAAACATGGATGCCATGGTAGAATCAATTTTATATATATATCTGATCTTTGTTCTCAATTCCTGGCACAAAGCTTCAAAAACCTTTGGAAATTCCTGAGTGAAAGGTGCATCTTTGTTATGCTAATGAGGCGACTCCTGGTGGCCCCTAGATGGCTTCAGGATGGGAGGTGGTCACGAGAAAACCCAAGCAGGATTGGAAACTTTCAGCCCCCTGACCTCCAAGGATAATAAGGGGGCTGGAAAATGAGTTTGACCTTGAGCTTGGGATCCTCCCATGCTTTGCCCTGCGTATCTCTTTATCTGGCTGTTCCTCCGCACTCTTTATAATCAAATGCTGGTAATAAGTATAACATTTTCCTGAGTTCCATGAATCATTCTAGAGAATTATTGAACCTGAGGGGGTTATGGGAAGCCCCAAATCTGTAGTCAGCCAGGCAGAAGTGTCGGTGGCTCAGGGACACTGGAAACTTGTGGCTGGTGACTGAAGTGGGGGGCCGTCTCGTAAAGAACTCAGCCCTCAGTGTGCGGAACCCCACTCCAGGTGGTTAGTGTCACAGTTGAACTGCAGGACCCCAGCTGGTATCAGAGAACGTGTGTTGACATGTGGATGCTTTATGGGTCAATATCCAAGACACATGGCCCAAGGCATCACCTAAGTCCAGGCTAAAGCAGTAACATTGAATATGTGCACTGTGTCTTCTCAATGTGGGTGTGTGGTTCGTGTGTGTGTGTGTGTGTGCTCGTGTGTGTTCATTTGTTGCTGTTGCCGCTGCTGTCTACTCTCTTCCCTTGGATAAATTTTCAAGCACACACTGAACCCAGTCAAAGTAATTAGTACACCTGTTTGAACGGCTCCTTCCAAGGTGGTATGGTTGTTTTTCACACTTACCTTAACGAGCTCTCACCACTGTCTCGAGTATATCTAAGGGGCCACCGGCAGGCATTTAAGGACCTGCCACATTCTAAATCAATGCCAAGAAATGTTCTGCTCATTCTGTGTGTTCAGTTCCTCCCAAAGCCATAGCCAAATCCACCCCAAAGTTCCTAAGCTGTTTGCACGTCACCAACTTGATACCTAGGACCACTGCGCCTCACTTGTGCATTCACCGAAGCAATTCGAAGTGCCAAGATGCCACCGACGTAAGCTCCAGCTCCGCTACTAATTACAACTAAATCTCTGGGCAGCCCAAACTCCCACGCTGGAAGACGTGGCATGTGGAACTCTTTACTCATTCATGCTCCGGTCCAGAGAGAGATTTTTTTTCAAATGTCATGGTAACGACCACATCCATAGAGATGCCTCTGACCCTCCATTCCTTCCACAGGAAACCAGAGAAGAAGATCTTTAAATGCCAGTTCACCAGGAACCAAGAAACGGGAGTGTTAACTCACATCAGAAAAAAAGATGTGCTGAAAAATGGCTAATACATTAGCCTGTGGGCTGCTGGGATAGAATTCTTTGGAACTATCGTTCTATTGAAAACAGGCTTTGGGGGCGCCTGGGTGGCTCAGTCTTTAAGCGTCTGCCTTTGGCTTAGGTCATGATCCCAGGGTCCTGGGATCGAGCCCCACATCGGGCTCCCTGCTCAGTGGGAAGCCTGCTTCTCCCTCTCCCACTCCCCCTGCTTGTGTTCCCTCTCTTGCTGTCTCGCTGTCAAATAAATAAATAAAATCTTAAAAGAAAAGAAAAAACAGGATCTGTAGGGTTAGAAATTTGCACACTTCCCTTCTCAGAGCTCTCAGTAACCCAACTCTGAAAACTTTGTCAGGAGGCTGTGTGATCCTGGTATCCTGGATCCAGAAATCTGAGGCGATGATTTTTAGGCTTCAGAGAACCCAGGGCTAAACTGAAGAAAACAAAAGTCTCTCCAAACCTCACCCTTTTCCTGAGCGCCATTCAGACCACCTTTTAAACTATAGCCAACCCTGAGCTCTTACCCGGAAGCCTTACTGCAAACAAGAGACAGATAAGAGAATGAAAGAAAAAAGAAAAAGCTCTCCAATACCCAGGTGGAAAGTCTCACAGGACAGAGCACTTGAGCCCAAATCACAGTACAGTTTCTAGAGCAAGGAAAAGAACTGAGGCCACTGATGTTCTCAGCGGCGATGGTGTGAATGTCAGTGTAACGTGCGGTCTGGGCAAAGTTACGCTGTAACGTGGGCAAAGGAGAAATCGCAGTGAAAGCAGGCAGTGGTTCGAAAGCCCTCCTGGTTTTGTCCCTGTAATATAAGGAGTGATGATGCAAAGAGATATATGATCTAGGTAAAGAAATTGGGAGTCTCAGATTGTTCACTGCAGGGCAAGGAAGCCGGGGCTGGCTGGATACGAATCTCCCAAGGCTTTCCTAAGTGCCATGAAAAGTAGGACAGTCATTCCGGAGAGTCCAAACATTCGTGTCTGCAGAACTGCCTGCCTGAAAGTCATTAAAAGGCAAAGAGCAGCACTCACCTGTTCGGGGTTCACGTGACAAAACATAGAAATCTTTTCCTTCACAGCCATTTCGATGGGCGTTGAACTTCGGCAGACAATCTGTCAAAGTCGGGTGTGCACAGGTCAGCAAGCAGGAATCGGGCTGTTCATGCCACCGTTCGTTTGCGGGAGGAGGCTATGTTAATTTCTTCTTACAACCAGAGACTTGACTGTGTACCAGCTCATTCTGGGCAATTCCACGGGACTATTAGAAACACCTGAGCGCTAATGTGAGCAAGTGTAATCAACTCGAATCTACCAGGAAGGGCTCAGAATGTCAAGGCATCTCTCGTAAACAAGAGTGAAGGCTCACAAATGCCTCTTTTACGGGAGCTGAACTAGAGGGGGGCGTGGCAAGCATTTTCTCTAAAGGGCCAGACAGTAAACACTGTAGCTTTTCCAAGTCAAGAAGCTACCGTCCCAATTACTCAATTGTATCCTTGCAGTACAACGGCGCTGTGGACAAATGTCAGAGACAGGTGGTACCAAGTTCCAATGAAGCTGTATTTACAGGCAGCAGGCTGGAGGCCCTTATTTGCCAACCTCTCATCTAGACTGTTGGTCATAACTGGATTCCCTCTTACAAATAAGAGCAGTGACAGCCCACCCTCGTGGTGTCAGGAAATCCCCAAGGTCCCACCTCACACTAAGGGACCCAGGGACTGTAAAAATGATGGGACATTGCACTTGCCCGGCTGCCCAGGTGGCCAATCACAGGGGGACATGGAGGAGAAGAGACTGTCAATTTAGAAACGTGTGGAGCGACCATTGAGGTCTGGGAATAAGCCTTCCCTGGCCCCCAGATACAAAGAGCTCAAAGTCACAGGAACCACTTAAGAAATAAAAAGGACTTAGCTGATGTTATAGTCCAAGAAATGAAGGTCCTAAGGATGCCTGGGTGGTTCAGTAGGTTAAAGCCTCTGCCTTTGGCTCAGGTCATGATCCCAGGGTCCTGGGATCGAGCCCCGCATCAGGCTCTCTGCTCAGCGGGAAGCCTGCTTCCCCTCCTTTCTCTCTGCCTGCCTCTCTGCCTACTTGTGATCTCTCTCTGCCAAATAAATAAATAAAATCTTAAAAAAAAAAAAAAGAAATGAAGGTCCTATTCCAAGAAATTTACCCATTCTCTGTAACTCACCAGATCAGGAGACAGGCCCAACCCCCTCAGTGCACGGACACTGTTTTGTGTGGGCTTGGTTTTTTGTTCTCCGGTAGCACTGGGCTGAAAAGAAATGGGTCACTGTCAATATATTGGATATTTAGCTCTTCTGCATAATTAAGGGCTCCCTAGTTTAAAATGTGGAAGAAACAGGCAGACAGTCTCTCCTTTGCTGTCCTGCCCGCTGTTCCCTTGCAGTGTATTCAATAAACTTGGTTCTCCTTTTAAAAAAAATGTGGAATAAACAGAATATCACAGGAAGATTTATAGAAGTTGCTTATCTGGAAAGCTCACCTGTGGGACAAGACTAACATGGATATTACAGAAATTCTCTTTTTTGGCTTTAAACTGGAATTGTCTGAATGCTTCCACAAACGGCATCCCTTCGATGTCTCCAATGGTGCCACCCAACTGGGAACAGAAAAAAAAAAGACACAAGTGACCTTCCACTGTATACAGACTAATAGAAGCATTATTAATAAACAGTGAGCGTAAGAACAGAAGTTTATAAATATACTAAAAGTCATGGAATTGTACACTTAAAGCCAGTGAAATTTATGATAGATAAATTAAACCTCACTAAGCTATTTGACGTGAAACAGAAAAGCACTGTACATCTCAGAAAGACAGACTGGAGACTAGAAAGGAAACTAAGAAGAAAGGATGCAGGATAACATAGCCAGGTAAGTAGGTAAGAGAACAGGCAGAGCGTCAAGAAGGGGAAAAAAAGCAAGGTCAAGGAGGGCTTTAAGGGGTGCCTGGGTGGTTCAGTCTGTTAAGCGTCTGACTCCTGGTTTTGGCTCAGGTCCTGATCGTGCAGTCCTGGGATGGAGCCCCAAGTCAGGCTCCATGCTCAGTGGGGAGTCTGCTTGAGATTCTCTCTCTCCCTCTCCCTCTGCCCTTCACCCCCCAAAATAAATCAATAAATCTTTATTTTTTAAAAAGATTTTATCTATTTATCTGACAGAGAGTGAGAATACAAGCAGGGGGAGCAACACAGGGAGAAGGAGAAGCAGGCTCCGCACCGAGCAAGGAGCCTGATGTGGGGCTTGATCCCAGGACCCCAGGATCATGACCCAAGCCGAAGGCAGATGCTTAACTGACTGAGTCACCCAGGCACCCCAATGAATAAATCTTTTTTTTTTTTTAAAGGAGAATTTTAAGAATGACCTGATTCCTGTGTTTATAATACCACACTGCCTGTTGTGTGGAGATACGGACTAAGTTAAGTAAATGAATTCTTCTATCACTGATTCAGTTGAATTTTACAGGTAGTAAACCCCCCCACCCAGAAAAATGGGGATCATTACAAAGCTGTCAACACTTCATCTCACCAAGATTGAAAAAAAAATGTTTACAAAAAAGGAAAGGCTTTTTTTTTAAGAGTTTATTTATGTATTCGAGAGAGAGAGAGCACAAACAGGGGGATCGGCAGGCAGAGGGAGAAGCAGACTCCCCGCTGAGCAGGGACAGTGATGCGGGGCTTTTTCCCAGGATGCTGACATCATGACCTGGCCAAAAGTAGATGCTTAACCAACTGAGCCACCCAGGCACTCCAGGAAGGCTTTAATGGAAAGGGAATTCATAAGCTGACAAAAAGATCCAGAACACAGGCCACTGAGGAGTGAGATCAGCTAGTTTCTACCAGTGGACCATTTGGAAGGTAGAACACAAATCTAGTGACGCTATGAGAAAGGTGGGAGCCACCCGGGCCTGCCTCTCTTTCTCTCTCTGCTGGTCTTTCTCTCTCTCTCTCTCCCTCTCCATGTGTATACACACACACACACACACACACACACACACACACACACACACTCCTGCAGACTTCTGAACAGTCTCGGCAATGGTGGTATTACTAGATTAACTACTATTAAAACGTGCTGCCTTTCTGAAACAAGTCCTACCAAAAGCCCTAGTGATATTCTTTTTTTTTTTTTTAAGATTTTATTTATTTGTTTGACAGAGATCACAAGTAGGCAGAGAGGCAGGCAGAGAGAGGAAGGAAAGCAGGCTCCCTGCTGAGCAGAAAGCCCGATGTGGGGCTTGATCCCAGGACCCTGAGATCATGACCTGAGCTGAAGGCAGCGGCTTAACCCACTGAGCCACCCAGGCGCCCCGCCCCAGTGATATTCTTGACAGCGTAATCCTTTGACAAATGTTAACTTAATTTACAATGTGCTTCCAACAAGTAAGGCATTTTTTTTTTAAGATTTTATTTATTTATTTGACAGAGATCACAAGTAGACAGAGAGGCCGGCAGAGAGAGAGGGGGAAGCAGGCTCCCCGCCTAGCAGGGAGCCCGATGTGGGCCTCAATCCCAGAACCCTGGGATCCTGACCTGAGCCGAAGGCAGAAGCTTAATGACAGAGCCACTCAGGCGCCCAAGGCATTTTTTTTTAAGTAAGGCATTTTAAAGTAAGCATTTACTTTAGGATAACATTTGCCTTAACCTACTCATCCTCATCATACTTAAATACTTTAAGACTATCACATGGATTTTAAAATTAATTCTCTAGCGTTTGAGGATCTACTGCACACTCAATACTATAAATGAGGTACTGAAAAGAACTTAAGAGATTTTTTTTTTAAGATTTTATTTATTTATTTGACAGACAGAGATCACAAGTAGGCAGAGAGTCAGGCAGAGAGAGAGAGAGGAGGAAGCAGGCTCCCTGCGGAGCAGAGAGCCCGATGCGGGGCTCAATCCCAGGACCCTGGGATCATGACCTGAGCTGAAGGCAGAGGCTTAACCCACTGAGCCACCCAGACGCCCCCTGAAAAGAACTTAAGACAACGTGCTCCTGAGGAGCTCAGAATTTATCAAGGAAAATTAGGCAGCGCTAAAGAACAATAATCCAGAGTAAAACTTGGGGTTCCCAGCCGGCGCAGTCATTAAGGTGTGGGATTCTTAATCTCAGGGTCATGGGTTCAAGCCCCACATTTGGGTGTAGAGAGTACTTAAATAAAACTAAAAAAAAAAAAAAAAAAAGTGGGGGGTAAAACTTAGGCGCTAATTGGAATGATCTGGATGCTGAGAAGGAAGAGATCGTGTTGGGACCAGTCCCAGAATCCACTATCTTCTTTGGCTTCAGCTATCTGAGTAGGTCCAAAATCTACTAGGAGCCCCAACCTCTCTTCCCAGCACAACTGGGTTGTGGAGCCAACCCGTCCTTGACATCATGGATGACTCAGCAATGACTCAAACTTCGCATGGCCCAAACAGAACTCTCCCTGGGCCCATTTCTCTGAGTGTCTCCTATTCTTAGCAGAAGTGTCTCTTCCTACTAACTAGCTCAAGCTGGCAGCCTGGAAACCATCCTTGATCCCTCCCTTTTCCTCACCAGATCCAGCCCAGTGGGTCATACCTGCAAAACCTCTTGAAAATCTCTCCACTGCGCTCTATATCCAGTGCCAGCACCTTAGACACCCACACCAACGCCACCTTTTGCCAGGACAATGGCAATAATTGTGACTATGGCCTGCTGCTTGTTTTTCTATATAAAGTTGTATTGGTTGGCACAGAGCTGTGACCGTTTACTTACACACTGCCTATGGCTGCTTTCACACTACAACAGCAGACCTGACTCTCTGCCCCCTCCCAATCTAAACGGGCTCTGAGCTTTTACCCTCTCCCGTCCTACCATCAAATCATTTGTCACATACCAACAAAGTGACCTTATAAAAAATTTTTAAATATGCCACTTTGCCATGAAGATTATTTTGAATTAAAAGCAATCAAAACTCCACAGATTCAGAAGAAGCTCCCTCCCTCCCTCTCAACTGCCTACAATTACATTGGAAAGTGGGGAATCCTGGTACCAGGAAGAGAGCCATCACCAGAGATTCCTCTTTACCTACGAAACTAAGCTGCATAACAGGGAAGTCTTTGTTGTCCAAACATCTCTGCCTCTCTGCAAATGGTCTTCCTCCCCTCTCTAACCTGCAAGCCTCTACCCCCTCCTTGGTTCAGGATATCATGTAAGCCTCATTTTGCCTGGCTGCTTTGGAATCTCTCATGTTTATATGAACTTTCTGTACAAATGTAACTAAACTATTGTTTGATTTTTCTCCTATTAATCTGTTTCATGTCAGTTTGATTTTTAGACCAGCCAGAAGAACCTTGAAGGGTAACAGTAAAATTTTCTCTCTCCAACAGGGTTTAGCTTAGTGCTCATCCCAGGACAGAAGGGTCTCAAAATTTAATTATAAGCCCTAGGTAACAGCATTCTAGTACCTGTTACCATCATTATAATGGAATCAAACTAAGGAATCTCAAGACTACATTGCTACAGAAAAAAATTATTCTTCAGTCATTTTAAGTCAGATAACAAAACATAATTAAAATTCAAGCTTCCTGGGTATGGAACAGATGTGACCTCTCTGTAGGAGAATGACCAACTTAATTATGAAAATCCTAGAAATACCACACGCCATCAGGAAATTGGCAGGGGGTGAGGGGCTGAAGTTCTTGCTCATCAACTGCAATGTACCAGAATCTAATGAGAAAAAATGTTAGGGGGAAAAAAAAAAGGCCTGCACTTAAACTAAACCATATAGGGACATCTGTTTTGTCGTAGGTGTACTCTAGTAATCAACAGGCAATCAGGGGGGAAAAAAAAAAAAAGGAGGCAAAAACTTTAAACTTTATCCACTTCTGCCCTCACGTGGCTTATAATGGTACTGCACTCCCTCCGCCAATTTGGAAGGTCCTAATAACCACTCCTCTGTGATCAGAAACCTTCAGTATTATTACTAGAATACGTTAATTATTACCCCACACAACAAGGAAAATATCACCTATAACAATATTTTAAGATTTATCCAGGGTTGAAATCGAAGCAACAGCAAATTTATGAGATGTGCAATGTCTGCTTTGCTTTAAGGAAAGGATTCTTCTTTTTTGAAATAAAGAGAGAGACAGAAAGAATTTATTTTGTTAAGCCAAGCATAAATTATTTCAGGCTTATATGGAGAGGACCTGGACTTCTTAACAAATAAAGACTGTTAGCTCCACTGATCTGAAAAGTAAGAGCCGCACAAAAAGGCTTTGGAGACATTTCAACCACATCTACCCACTTAAAACTGAAAATTAGCTTGGCGGTCCTTCTTCAAAAGCTTAAATCATGCACAAACACAAATGTTGAGCACAACTTAAAATGAACCCAAAAGGATGCCTGACCTAGTGTCCAATAAGCCAAAATAAACATTAGGGTTATATGAAGAAGGAGTTATGCTGGGGACAACTTGTCAATTTCTCCATTTCCATGAAATTAAAAATGAAGACCATGAGTCCCAGAGAACAGGAGTCAGGCCTAGCAGCTATCATCGGAGCTAGTGCGTATTAAGTACTAAATTAATGCTTTCTAAGCCAAAAAAGTCCATTTAAGAGCAGGATGGAAAACTAACAATAAAGACCATAGACGTAAAAGAACAATTCGCAAGTACAGACCTAAAATGCTTCCCTGTTGTTTCTTGGGATGGAAACTTCAGTTTAATTTGAGATGTCACTGGGGCGCCTGGGTGGCTCAGTGGGTTAAGCATCTGCCTTCAGCTCGGGTCCTGATCCCAGGACTCTGAGATCGAGCTCCAAGTGGAGCTTCCTGCTCAGTGGGGAGTCTGCGTCTCACCCTACTCTTGCTCTCTGTCTCACTCTCAAATAAATAAAATCTTTTTTTTTAAAATGTGAGATGTCATTGAGAATTCTTTATTTTATTGTACAAATGCAATCTTCAACAATTAGAGTCTGAATCTATAGTATACATCTTTGTAAGATGAAGGCTAAGAGAATCAGATGTGCTGACCCCAGAAGGAAACATAAAAGCTTTCTTCAAGGATGATTCTCAAAAAATAATAGAAAACTGAGAGCATGAAAAGGAAGTGTTAAGAAAGCTCATCCTCATGTCAAATTGGGCTTATATTTTAATGTTGTTCAAAGACAGCTTGATTTTACACTAAAAAAAATAGATTTCCCCCAAATCAGGAGGGGTGGGGGAGGGCAACGAGAAGCATTCTGAAGATGAGGGCAAGGCTCATTCTGGAAAGCTTCACGTCTGAGGAAAACTGCTTGGAAACAGGTCAGTGAGGATACCCGCAACCATGAGATCTCTGCAGCTGCTCAGAACCCCCTTCCTGTGTGGCCTGCTCTGGGTCTTTTGTGCCCCAGGCACCAGGGCGTTGGAACCTGGGGCCAGCTTCTCCCATCCTGGCGGCATGGGCCTGGATAAGAATCTAGTGCACGACCAAGAGCATTATCATGAAGCATCTAGGAGGTGTCATCAACATACCAGAAGCGGAGATGTCCCCACAAGGACTGCAACTCCATTATTTCAAAATGCATGATTATGATGGCCATAATTTGTTTGATGGACTAGAACTCTCCACAACCATCCCTCATGTCCAAAGGAGGAAGGGAATGAACAGGTCCCACCAACGAGTGAAGCTGAACTGATCAACTATGAGATATAAGAGAAATGGGACATACTGTAGTCCCACTGGACAAGGGCTTGGTTAAAGAATCCTTTTAAGAGTATTGGATAATCACGGGGCGCCTGGGTGGCTCAGTGGGTTAAACCCTCTGCCTTTGGCTCAGGTCATGATCCCAGGGTCCTAGGATCAAGCCCAGCATCAGGCTCTCTGCTCAGCGGAGAGCCTGCTTCCTCCTCTCTGTCTGCCTGCCTCTCTGCCTGCTTGGTGATATCTCTCTCTCTCTCTCTCTCTGTCAAATAAATAAATAAAATCTTAAAAAAAAAAAAAAAAAGAGAGAGAGTTGGATAATCAGAGCATCAAGTACTAACCCTAACTGCTAGTCTCTTGGTTTTCATTCATACTACCTGAAAAGTAAGACAAGCTCTGCTAAGTGAACACTCTCTTCAGTAAAAGGGAAGGACTAGCATAGATACCAAATGTTTCCCCTGGTGGATCCTGCCTCTTCAGGTAAACTCTTCAGTATTCTGCAAAGGTCACCCCAGGCCTGAATGATGACGTGCCCCTGGACAGGGGAATATTAGGCTATTTCAAAGCCACTGCATAAGAAGGATGCCAGATCTTGAGTTCGGCCTTAAAGTCTAAGAGTGTGCATCTTCTGGCACTTTGGAAATGATGCACCATTGACCTACGCAATTAACAATTTTTAGTGTTTCATTATTTTATAGAAGGACTGCCACATCCTTTATGTCTTCTTCAACTTAGGAGAGACCTTGAATTTGCAAGTGTTCTTTGTTCCAATCATTAGTAAATGTTTTAGCTTTTTTTTTTTTTTTTAAGATTTTTATTTATTTATTTGACAGACAGACATCACAAGCAGGCAGAGAGGCAGGCGGGGTTGAGGGGGTGGGAGGGAAGCAGGCTCCCCGCTGAGCAGAGAGCCCGATGCGGGGCTCGATCCCAGGACCCTGAGATCGTGACCTGAGCTGAAGGCAGAGGCTTTAGCCCACTGAGCCACCCAGGCGCCCCATGTTTTAGCTTTCTTTATGTTTGTATTTAACCCTTGTTTCTAGGGGTCGGTTTGTTTTGGCGGTTGAGAAACTATAAGGAACGTAAGAACTGTATCCCTCCTGCTGGGTGCTGTGCGCGTGGGGGTTAAGCTACCAGCTGGTCTTGCCTCAGTGAGGCGTGAGATCACCAAGTACCTATTCCTGCAAGCTAGATTTAAAAGGAATGGTGCGGGGGCGCCTGGGTGGCTCAGTGGGTTGAGCCTCTGCCTTCGGTTCCAGTCATGGTCTCGGAGTCCTAGGATCGAGCCCCGCATAGGGGCCCTCTGTTCAGCGGGGAGCCTGCTTTCCCCTCTCTCTGTCTGCCTCTCCTCCTACTTGTGATCTCTCTGTCAAATAAATAAAATCTTAAAAAAAAAAAAAAAAGGAATGGTGTTTAAATGTCCTCGTCTAGCTTAAACATGTGAATTCTTTCAGATCAGGAAAGATGAGAAAAAGAATCCTAAGAACTCTTAACAGTGCAAATCTCAATAATGGTTGAAAATGACAAGCAGCGGCACATTGTGGTTTGGTTTATTGGATGTGGTGAATGTGCTGGGATGGAGAGCCCAAAATGTTGGTTCAGTGAGGGGGGGGGAACTGCATAGGATTTGATGTAAGATGTATAGAGACTTATTTTCTTTATTAAAGTATTCCTATAAGAAAACATATGTATTGGGGCGCCTGGGTGGCTCAGTGGGTTAAGCCTCTGCCTTCGGCTCAGGTCATGATCTCAGGGTCCTGGGATCCAGCCCCACATCGGGCTTTCTGCTCAGCAGGGAGCCTGCTTTCCTTCCTCTCTCTGCCTGCCTCTCTGCCTACTTGTAATCTCCATCTGTCAAATAAATAAATAAAATCTTTAAAAAAAATAAAATTAAATTAAAAAAGAAAACATATGTATTTGTAAAGATGGTTTCCTGTGTCAAGTATTTGTGCAAACAGAGCCAAACTGTAAACTATTCTTGTAATATCCAGTTATTTTGAATGATTTACATCATGAATCCTGGATATATGAAAAATAAAACTGATGAAACAAAAAAAATGGATTTCCCCCTTCTCCTTTTTTGTGATTATTAGTTTTTAAAATGTATTTTTTTAAAAAAGAAGAGCAGAGGCAAAAACATCCATACACATGACCATTTGGAAACTTTCCTGTGATTAATAGTCTTAAAAAAACAAACAAACAAAAAAAACAAAACCAAAAAAAAGAGCCATTCTTCCACATACAAAAACTAAAAGAAAGGAAAAAAAAATCTCTGGAAACGTTATAAAAATAGTCAGGTTTAGAAAATTGATAATACTTTGGGGCCAGAGGCCGGTTCTTCAGGGAAAATGGACATATTTCCATTTTTTGTTTGTTTGTTTTATTTTAAGATTTTATTTTTATTATTTATTTGACAGAGAGACACAGTGAGAGAGGGAACACAAGCAGGGGACTGGGAGAGGGAGAAGCAGGCTTCCCACTTAGCACAGAGCCTGATGCGGGCTCAATCCCAGGACCCTGGGAGCATGACCTGAGGCAAAGGCAGACGCTTAGCGGACACATTTTGGATCCTTTACCTTTCCTATTGCTAGGACAGCAAACACCAGTGAAAGTACTATGCCAGCACTGTCCAATAAAAATAAAAATATAATCTTAACATTTTTAGTTGCCACACTTAAAAGAACAAAAGAGGAGAAATTAATTTTAACATTTTATTTTATGTAGCTCAATATATCCAAAATGTTATTTTGACATATCACCAATTTTGTAAAAAGTATGAGGTATTCTACATTCTGGTTTTTTTTTTTTTTTCATGCTACCTTTTAAGCTCAGAGTGTATTTAAAATCCACAGCACATCTCAACTAATCCATCTCCTGTCAATTTGATTCTTAGTCTGACTAGAAGGACCTTGAAGAGGACAGGAATTCTCGTTCCCCAACAAAATCAAATTGTTCAAAAGCGCTTACAGTAAAAACCAGGAGTCCTGTACCCCACCTCCTCCACTTCCAAATCCGGATTCCTCAAGGGAAGCATTTTAAGTCTTCTGTTCATGATTTCTTCCGCTAGTTTCTATCACATCTCCAAACACCATCTCTCTCAACTCTTTCTTGACTTGCCCATTTCAGACACGTTCTATAATAACACAAGCTGACTTCCTGCTGTGATAGATGAGGCTTGAGTTCTCTGCTGCCCCATCCCCAGATCCTAACGTCGACTGTTGGCTGTACTGGTTACTTTCCTAACCTGAGACATTTTTACCTCTTTTTCTGCCAACTACTACCGGTATCTGTAGCTGCCTCACAGTGGAAAATGAAGTTCTTATCTCCCTCCCTCCCTCTCCAGCATCCCTCCACATCTCCACCTCAAAGCTGACATTTACATCCCTGCTTTGAAGCCTTCTCTGATGCATTTTGAGGACAGGTCTAAAACCTGAAAATCAATAAACAGAGTGACCACGTAAGTCTCCCTCACTGTAGAGGCAAGCTATGCCCTGGTTCTCGTATCAGATGTTATTCTTCCTGGAGCTTGTACCTGCCTTTCTCTTTTCTTAAATGATTTGTCTTTATCTTTGCCTCAAGCTGTTTGCAAACTATTCACTGTATTAGATATTAAGTGTGTTTTAAAGGAAGCCAACTTAGTTATGCAAGTATGTTCAGTTTGTAAGACTTCATTAAGCTGTATACCTGTGATATGTGCACTTTTCTGTGTTTATGTTATACTCCAATTTTTTATTTATTTTTATTTTTAACTTTTTAAATATACTCCAATTTTTAAAAATTCTAAAGGAAGCACCCTCTCTTTTCCTTGTAAATTGTGAAAGAAGAAATAGGAAGGGAGGGGCGCCTGGGTGGCTCAGTCAGTTAAGTGTGTCAGCCTTTGGCTCAGGTCATGATCCCAGGGTTCCAGGACCAAGCCCCGCATCAGGCTCCCTGCTCCATCTCCCTCTGCCTGGCTCATGCTCTCTCTCTCTGTGTCAAATAAATAAATAAAATCTTTCAATAAAAAGAAAAGGAAAGAAGAGAAACAGCAAAGGGCAGAAAATTTTGCATAGCACATTTACACATTTATATTATCAACCATACTATTATAGCAGTACAATATATAACTATATCATTAATGTATGATAGTACAGCACATTTATGTTAAGTTGATCAGCTCTGTTAACAAAATGGATCTTGCAGATAGCCTAACATCCGTCTGCGGACTCTGACAATAATGACAATAAGAACAGCTCACATGTTTTGAACACTTCCTGAACACCAGACATGCCAAGTGCTTTATATAATTGCACTTCTTCCTCCCAGCAACCCTGTTAATATCATCTGGCTTTTACTATAATATTGCATCGTTATCATATTGTTATAGTTGAATACACTGAAGCTTTGAGAAGTAATTTGCCAAAAGTCACACAGGCGTCTTAATAATGGCTAATAAATTTTGAGTACTTGCTATAGATCTGACACCATTCTTTTTTTTTTTAAGATTTTTTTATTTTTATTTATTTGACAGGCAGAGATCACAAGTAGGCAGAGAGGCAGGCAGAGAAAGAGAGAGAGGAAGGGAAACAGGTTCCCTGCTGAGCAGAGATCCCGATGCAGGGCCATGCGGGGCTCGATTCCAGGACCCTGGGATCATGACCTGAGCCGAAGGCAGAGGCTTTAACCCACTGAGCCACCCAGGCGCCCCATTCTAAGCACCATTCTAAGCACTAAGTGTACTGACTTATTTAACCCTCGAAACATTATCCCTATTTAGCAGATGAGTAAACTGAGGCACACTGGGCTAAGGTCACCCAGCTGGTAAGTGACCCAGCTTGGCTATGAACCCAAGTCGTCTGGCTCCAAATTCTTAACCACAGAATTTGGACAGACAGTGCCTAGGAACTAAATTGTTCATTATTCTGCTGTCCTACCCAGCAGTTAGGTCTGCTGACATTTAGACAAGGAGTACAGGCACGTTATTCTCACTCATTGAGAAGAAGGGAAATAGTAAATAAACCACAAGTTCAAATACTATGCTCTTTCTTTAAGCAGCTAATACTCACTTTTCACCTCCAAATCACGTTCACCATCAGATTTCCCTCAGTCTCTCTCTACTTCCAAAGCGTGTTGCAAATACAGTTGACCCGCTTTTTTTTTTTTTTAGATTTTTAAATTTATTTATTTGATGGGGGGGGATCACAAGTAGGCAGAGAGGCAGGCAGAGGGAGAGGGGAAAACAGGCTCCCACTGAGCAGACAGCCTGATGTGGGGCTCGATCTTAGGACTCTGGGATCATGTCCTGAGCCAAAGGTAGACGCTTAATGGACTGAGCCACCCAGGCGCCCCTACAGTTGACCCTTGAACAACATGGGTTTGGACTGTGTGGGTCCACTTATATATGGGGTTTTTTTTATAAATATGGCACAGTAATGTAAATGTATTTTCTCTTTCTTATGATTTTCTTTTTTTTTTTTTTTTAAGATTTTATTTATTTATTTGACAGAGAGAGATCACAAGTAGACGGAGAGGCAGGCAGAGAGAGAGAGAGAGAGGGAAGCAGGCTCCCCGCTGAGCAGAGAGCCCGATGCGGGCCTCGATCCCAGGACCCTGAGATCATGACCTGAGCCGAAGGCAGCGGCTTAACCCACTGAGCCACCCAGGCGCCCTCTTTCTTATGATTTTCTTAACAACATTTTCTTTTCTCTAGCTGACTTTATTGGAAGAATACAGTCTGTAACACACATAACTTACAAACTATGCATTAATTGACTATGTTATCAGTAAGGCTTCTGGTAAACAGCAGGCTGTTAGTAGTTACATTTTGGGGGGAATCAAAGTTATACTTGGATTTCTGACTGGGAGGTGAGAGAGGTGTCAGTTTCCTTAACCCTCGAACAGCACTCACTAGAAAGCATCCTGCAACTAATCTGTCCCCACACACGGGTTGCTGCATAAAATCCCAGGAGTATTCACCCTGTTTAATGTCTATCTGGCCCACTGACTCGTGACCCCAAAGGCAGGGACCATCTACGTCTTTCCCTGCTATAATCCCTCATCCCAGCCCAATGTCTAGCATGTAGGAGGCCATCTATACATGTGTGTTGAGGGCGCCCGGGTGGCTCAGTAGGTTAAAGCCTCTGCCTTCGGCTCAGGTCACGATCCCAGGTCCTGGGATCCAGCCCCACATCGGGCTATCTGCTCCACGGGGAGCCTGCTTCCCCCTCTCTCTCTGCCTGCCTCTCTGCCTACTTGTGATCTCTGTCTAATAAATAAAATATTTTAAAAATAAATAAATAAAATAATATACATGTGTGTTGAATGAATGAAGGCTACATGCTCAAAAACCCAGAAGGATATTAAGTTTATAAAGAAAAATTCCATGCTTGCCTCAATAACGCATATTTGGGGCTCTTCCTTATGACCATCCACGGGCACCATAGCTTGATTCATAACCCATTCCTGGACAGCATCAGTAATGTGAGGGACAACTGTAGAAGGAAGTAATGATTAGCACAAAAGCCTATTTCACGGTCACAATCATGAAAAAGGAATGTATTCATGTCTTTAGACCTCCCACGTAACCTGAAAGCCACTTGGCAAATAAGACAAACTCCAGTGTTCATGTTATTCTCCATCTCCCTGATGGAGGCACGATATAGGTTTAATCACTTAAATGTTAAGTCATTTCTTTTGAAACTGGCCGACCACAGAGAACAAGAATCAGAAAGCAGAAATGCCATCGACAAGGCATCTAGAAACACCTATAAGGCCAACTAAAAACTGCAAGGAGGGCTGTCGGGCATGCTGCATGCTGGGTTCCATGGGGGAAGAAAGACAGAGTGGCCCAGTGCTGCAGGCTCTGGGTAGCCCACCAGTTAGTGGGGAGAGGTCCCCCCAAAGGGTGTAGATGGGCCCTGCATGCTGACCAGGGGCCTGTGGCTGCTAGTGGCAGCTGAAGAAGCCAAAAGGTGACAACTCCACAAGCATTTGAGGCCCAGAGGCCCATTGGTGGTGAGCAGGCCGGCAGCTACATATCTCTGCCAAAGGGACAGAAAGCTGACATCCCTGCGGGTGCATGGGGATGGCCTCACGGTGCAGCCAACTAATCTAATGGGATACACGAAGCAGGAACGTGGCCCTCTGGGAAGCCGAAGCGAAGGGGCATCTGTTGCCAGCTCTCCCTAGCGCTAGGTGCTCCTTCAGAGCGGGAGGACGTTGTCACCCACTGGTGCATTTGGAGCAACCACATTACATGGGCTGTTTGGCCCCTTTTGGCAGCAAGGCCAGGGCGGGGAACGGGGGCAGGGCAGGTGTTGCCTGGTCTCTGCCTCCACGTCAGCAGCCCAGGGATCAGGAGTTAGAGCCCCAGGCCTGGGGCCTTGTTCTCTCCCCCTCACAGGGATGTGGCAGGTGTGAGGCAGCACCTCTCCTTCTTGTGGGTCTTCCCAAGATCTACACTCAGGGGAAAAGCTATTAGAAAGCACAGCTGTAGCTGAGCTTTAACCCACACGTTCCAGTTTCAGGAATTACACCGATGCTCTTTTGATCTCCATCTATCCAGCCCCCATGTCTACCTCTCAGCTGGATCCAACATGCAATTTAAAGGAGATGGGGAATTATCACCTTACCTCGCAGAAACCCGTGAATACAAGACTTGCCGGGGGCGGGGGGAAACACGGGAGGCCAGGGGTCTCTCCCGAGACAAAAGAGAATCATACCACTCAGGAAAAGAGTTGATGAAGCAGGGTCAAACCACACTACCAGCCACTGCAGTTCAATCCCCCAGTCCGTCCGCACACTGTCCTTAAAGGGGTATAACTCACATCCATGCAAAGATACAAGAAGGAAGGAGATAGACAAAAAACAAACTAAAAAAGTCTGTACCTCAATCAGGTAAAAATGATGAATGCATGGTTCTGCATGGATTTTATAAATAATAGCTACAGATAGATACATACCAAGAGATAAGTGTAATAGCTAAAGACAGATACATACCGAGAGAAAACAACATTAGTAATAAAGAAAAAGACCGAAGAAAATACAATCAAGAACATGGAGGGTGAAGTAGGCACCTTTGAAGAAAACGAAAAGGGGAAGAAAGCAAGATTTGAAAAGGGTTAGAACTTGGAGAGCTCAGGGAGCTCCTCCCTTCACATCCATTCTGACCACGGTGTGGGTGCTCTACACGCACGACTCGCTAAGCTGTGTGGGACACAATACCTTGTACTGTTTTCCCCAGGTAATCGCCACGCCTCTCTTTATTGATCACGTGCTGATATATCTTCCCAGTGGTAATGTTGTTGTCTTTATAAAGGTTAATATCCAAGAACCGTTCATAATTTCCAAGGTCTAAATCAACTTCTCCACCATCGTTTAAGACAAACACTTCGCCTAGGATAAAAAGGCAATGTAAATATTAAAAATTTCTTTTCAGGGGCACCTGGCTGGCTCAGACAGTAAAGCATCCAACTGTAGTTTTCAGCTCAGGCATGATCTCAGGGTCATGGGATCGAGCCCAGTGGGGAGTCTGCTTCTCTCCCACTTCCCCTTCCTCTCCCCCCCCTACAAAAGCACATATACTCTCTCTAAGAATAAATGAAATCTTTATTTATTTATTTATTTATTTGAGAGGAAAGAGCAGGAGCAGGGGGAGGGGCAGTGGGAGAGGCAGAGGGAGAAGTAGACTCCCTGCTGGGCGGGGAGCTGGACTAGAGGCTCAATGCCAGGACCCTGGGACCATGACCTGAGCCCAAGGCAGATGCTTACCGGACTGAGCCACCCAAGTGCCTCAATAAACAAAATCTTAAAAAAAAAAAAGTATATACCCATTATATTCCTAGAAGAGAAAGAAAAACTGCAGATGACAAGTCCTTAAATAGGTTCTTAGATTTACTGTAGTTATAATAAAAATTCCAACAGATTTTTTTCAACTTGAGGATGATACTACAGTTGGTTTTTAGAAAAACACGTGTGATTACCAAAACCGACACACAAAAAATAAATTTAAAAAGCCCTTATAACAAATAGCAGTGAGTAAAGGAAGATTGAAATATATATGCATACATATATTTCAATATATATAAAGATGGAACAAAGTCACAAAACCAAAATATCCACAAAGATCCTTATTGGGGGACGCCTGGGTGGCTCAGTTGGTTAAGCAGCTGCCTTCGGCTCAGGTCGTGATCCCAGCCTCCTGGGATCGAGTCCCACATGGGCTCCTTGCTCAGCAGGGAGCCTGCTTCTCCCTCTGCCTCTGCCTGCCACTCTATCTGCCTCTGCTCACTCTCTCTGTCAAATAAATAAATAAAATCTTTAAAAAAAAAAAAAAAAAAAAGATCCTTATTGGGGTCATGGCTGACTCAGTAGGTGGAGCATGTGACTTTTGATCTCAGGGTTGTGAATTTGAGCCCCACATTGGGTGTAGAGACTACTTAAAAAAAATGAACTCTTTAAAAAAACAAAAAACAAAAAGATCCCTATTACATAAAAGAATTTAATATATGACTTAAAAAAAAAAACAAAAACCCAAAGCTATCATCACAAATCAAAATAAAACACTCATAAATAAACCTTGAAGAAATGTAGGAACTATATTTATAAAACTTAAAAAGCTTACTTCACAGACATAAAACAAGATATAAATAAAAGGAAAACCACTTCTAAAGTTCCTGAATGGGCCAGTCAACATTTTGCAGTGTTTAATTCCTCCCCAAATTAATTCATAAATTTAAAGAAATTTTTGCCAAAAACTCCAATGCAATTTCTTGTAAACTTGGACAAAATGATTCCTAAGTTAATTCTGAGGACAATAAACACTCTGAGGTTAAGAAAAAAACAAAGGAACAACAAAAAAGTTAATGCTTTGCTAGAGGGATAATAAAAACACCTTTTTGCACTTAAAAAGAGAGAGAGAGAGACAGAGAGAAAACAAAGGAAAAAGAAAAGGAACGTGGAAGGCTCTGACCTACTTGACAATAAAAAGCTGCAGCTTTTAAAATGATAGGCAGGAATAAACATAGAAATCCAGAAGAGAACAGAGTTCAAAGATAGACCTAAGTATAGACAGAAATGTAGTATATAATAAAAGGTGGCATTTCAAGTCAGGAAGAAAAGGATGAAATCTTTGAGAGATGCCATTAGGAATAGTTGCCTAATCAGAAAAAAATTAGAAAAAAAATCATGTTACATCTTTATCTCACACCAAATTCAATTCCAGCTGTGTTAACAATGTTAAAGTAAAAGTAAATGGAACTATAAAAGTTCCAGAAGAAAATATATATGAATATTTAAATATTCCTGTGGCAGAGAAGCCTAAAGGTGACATCAAAGACAGAAACATAAAAGAAACAGTTGATACATTTAATCACATAAATGGCAAGTGGAGGGGCGCCTGGGTGGCTCGGTGGGTTAAGTCTCTGCCTTTGGCTCAGGTCACGATTTCAGGGTCCTGAGATCGAGTCCCGAGTAGGGCTCTCTGCTCGGCAGGGAGTCTGCTTCCCTTCCTCTCTCTCTGCCTGCCTCTCTGCCTACTTGTAATCTCTCTCTGTCAAATAAATATTAAATAAAAAACCTTTTTAAAAAATGGTAAGTGGAAATTTATTAGTAACTAGCAGAGGTAATATTAAGACAAATTTCAGAGTAAAACACACACACACTCTCTCTCTCTATATATATAGGTTAATACTTTATGTAAAATATTCTTGAAAATCATTTTTAAAAATTTTTTATTTATTTATGAAAGAGAGAGAGCATGAGAGGGGAGAAGGTCAGAGGGAGAAGCAGACTCCCCACAGATCTGGGAGCCCAACACAGGACTCAATCTCAGGACCCTGGGATCATGACCCAAACCGAAGGCAGTAGCTTAACCAACTGAGCCACCCAGGTACCCTTGAAAATCATTTTTAAAACATCCAAAGTGGGGCACTTGGGTGCCTCAGTCAGTTAAGCCTCCCACTCTTGATTTCCACTGAGGTCATGATCTCAGGGTCATAAGATCCAGCCCTGTGCTGAGCTCCGCATTCAGTGGGAAGCCTGGTTGAGGTTCTCTCTCCTTTTGCCCCTCCCCACCGGTTGCACGCTGGCATACACTCTCTCTCTCTCAAATAAATAAATCTTTGGGGCGCCTGGGTGGCTCAGTGGGTTAAGCCTCTGCCTTCGGCTCAGGTCAGGATCTCAGCATCCTAAGATCGAGCCCCGCATCAGGCTCTCTGCTCAGCGGGGAACCTGCTTCCTCCCTCTCTCTGCCTGCTTCTCTGCCTACTTGTGATCTCTCTCTGTCAAAGAAATAAATAAAATCTTTAATAAATAAATAAATCTTTAAAAAACGTTTTTAAAAAATCCAAAGGAGGGGCGCCTGGGTGGCTCAGTGGGCTAAGCCTCTGCCTTCACCTCAGGTCATGATCTCAGGGTCCTGAGATCGAGCCCCACATCATGCTCTCTGCTCAGCGGGGAGCCTGCTCTCCTGGCCCCCGCCTGCATCTCTGCCTACTCCTGATTTCTGTCTGTCAAACAAATAAATAAAATCTTTAAAAAGATAAAAATAAATTTAAAAAAATAAAAAATCCAAAGGAAAACTGGCATAACGCATGGGATTAGTCAACTTTACTGAATACCAAATAACCCTAAAATCTTAGTAACTTACAAAATGTTTATTGATCTCTCCCTTGGGTTAGGTGTTATGTGGGGGCTGTGGGTTAGTTGTGAGTCTACTTGGTCTCATTCCAGGACCCAGACTGAAGGAGAAGTCCCTGTACAGAGCAGGCGGTTCTCAAGGCAGAGAGCAGAAGCACCAAAGAGACAGAGCCAAATCATGCCACTGCACTGAAAATTTCTACTTTCAACAAGACAGATGTCACATTCACTAATGTCTACTAGGGAAAAAACAAACCACATGACCAAATAAGGTCACCAAGCTCTTGGGTTTGCCCAGGACTAATAGGGTTCCCAGGATTTGGACTTTCAGTTTCAAAACCGGAAAATCCCAGGCATACCATCCTAAATGACCAAAGTCCAAAGTCAACGGGACAGGGAAATTTACTCCACAGAAGGAAGTTGGGTAATACTTTCAAACAAAAATACAATCTATCCATTCACTTGAATCATTCACTCCACAGACAAAATGAAAACCAAAGAAATCTAAATTAGAACAATGAGATACCCTTTTTTGTTGTTTTTTGGTATTCTCTCAGGTTAGTAAAGTTTAAAAAGAATAATATTCAGCAGGGATATTAAAAAAAAAAACAGGCCTTCTTATACACTGTTGATTTGTATATAAATTGGTGCAGATCCATAGCCCTTATCAGAGAATTCTTGGAAACAGTATGGAAGTTGAAATCTGAAGTTTTTCAGATTATGCAAAGGTAATACAGAACACTTGCCATGTATTAGAAAACACCCCAAAAGCAAACACATTCCGAATGGAATAAAGACTAGAAATACTCATGGCTTTATGAAGATTTTTCAGTTTTTAAAACTTTTTTTTTAAGATTTTATTTATTTATTTGACAGAGAGAGACATAGTGAGAGAGGGAACACAAGCAGGGGGAGTAGGAGAGGGAGAAGCAGGTCTCCCGCCGAGCAGGGAGCCCAACGTGGGGTTCGATCCCGGGAGCCTGGGATCGTGACCTGAGCCCAAGGCAGACGATTAAGTACTGCGCCAGCCAGGTGCCCCTCACTTTTCAAAACTTTTGAAAAAAGACTATAAATAGCCACAAACTTATGAACAATTTAAAGTTTTCAGAACTTTCTGGATTTTACACTTATAGGTAAGAGATCATGAATCTAGAAACCTTGGGTAGTATGCATTATATGTCAAAAAGCCTGAAAAGCACACCTACTGTGAAATCAGAAATTCTGCGCGTAGGTATTTATGTCTAAAAAAAAATAAATTTTAAAGATTCCCATCACAGTGTTGTTTATAATATCAATACATTGGAAATTATTTCCCATTATTGTACAGATTTTGTGGAGCCTTAGGAGTATAAAACACAGGGGTGCCTGGGTGGCTCAGTTGATTGGGCATCTGCCTTCAGCTCAGGTCATGATCCCAGGGTCCTGGGATGGAGCCCCTCATCGGGTTCTTTGCTCAGCAGGGAGCCTGCTTCTCCCTCTCCCCCTGCTCCTGCTGTCTCTCTCTCTCTCAAATGAATGAATACGATTTTTTTAAAAATTAAAACAAACAAAAAGATTAAAATATATAGAAATGTCCACAGTACTGTTTTAAAAATTAGATTAAAAACTGACATGACTATAAGATTCAATTTATTTAAAGGTCAAAAATTAGCAAAAGTAATCTCTGGAGTTAATCGTTAGTACATGTCAAAGCGTTTGGAGAACATTAATTAAGGAAACACTTTCCTGATTGCTGAAAAAACCACTCAGTTATGCTCATCTGTCCCTGCTAGTAGGTTATGCAGTGCATTATGCAAAAACAAAACAAAAAAGTAAAAAAATAAAGTAATAAGTAAAAAAAAAGAAAAAAAAAAAGGCAAAAGTAACCTGCGGTGTTAGAAGACAGGATAGCAGTTAGCAGTTACCTTGGTGGTTTCAGGTGGGGAAAGACTAGAAAGGGACATTGGCGGGGGGGTTCTGTTTCTTGGTCTGGGGGCTGGTTACACAGTACGCTCACTTTATCAAGTGGTACACTTATGATCTGTGCACTTGCCTGCTTATGTAAGTGCTAATGCCTTTTTAAAAATAATTAGCATGTCCATTAAAATGTCAACATTAATAATAGTTACTTTTAGTGCTGGGAAATGGAGGACTTTTATTTTCTTCGTGCCATTCTATATTGTCAGTATAACTGTCAATATAGACCATACTGTCTGACCAAAACATAATTTGTACTGTAAAAGGTACAATGAAAATGGTATCCTTAT
This sequence comes from Lutra lutra, assembly GCF_902655055.1. Lineage (NCBI taxonomy): Eukaryota > Metazoa > Chordata > Mammalia > Carnivora > Mustelidae > Lutra > Lutra lutra. Next base: position 86,778,195 of record NC_062296.1, on the reverse strand, counting down.
ACACTGTTTTCCAAATGTATCAACAACCATGAGAACATTTCACGCGTTCATAATGACTGATCCAGCAACTCTACTTCCGAACTCTATCCTCAGGAAATTACCCCCCATACAGGAAAGAACAGCAATTTAACCCAGTGCCTCATAAGAGGGGGAAGTGACTCTCTTTCATACCGTGCTCATAAGGAGAAAAAGTGCCTGCATCGATGTTAATATAAGGGTCAATTTTGATGGCAGTAACTCGGAGTCCACATGACTTTAGAATCGTCCCAATGCTGCTTGCAATGATCCCTTTACCAATGCCTGAGATGACCCCTCCAGTGACCAGGATGTACTTCATTGGTGGAGGAGGTGGCTGAGTGCGAGCACCCAGAAATAATCTGAAAGGTAACAAAATTAAGAGTCAGGGAAGAGAATCATATTCTCAAACCAGTAAAGCAGGAGTCTGTTAAACCAGAATTTCAAAAGCACACGGCATTTTTCCATATAAAGTAAACTTTTGAAACAAAGTCTTCCCTTCCAGGTTTTCCATTTTGGCTATATGCAGAAAGCGATGGATACTTTCTGCAAGCGAAGTCGCCCGTATTTTCCATTTACCCCAACTCTATTGTGTGACAAACTTCATTATGAGAAACGCAATTTCTCTGGGAATCAGAAACATGGTAAAATTTTTAAGAGAAAACGATCTGGAATCAGACTGATCTGAACAAGTTGTACCTGGGCAAGTTACTAATCCTTCTGTTTCTTCATCTGTGAAACAGAATAAAAAATACTAGTCCCTTGGAATATTACTCAGCACTAAAAAGAAATGAGCTCTCAAACCATGAAAAGACATGGGGGTAACTGCAGTGCACATTACTAAGTGAAAGAAGCCAGCCGGAGACGGCTACGTACATACTGTAGGACTCAAACTACTTGACATTCTGGAAAAGGCAAACTATGGAGATAACAAAAGGATCAGTGGGTCCCTGGGGTTGGGGGAGAGGGAAGGATGAATATGCAGAGCACAGAGGATTTTTAGGGCAGCGAAACTATTCTGTATTATATTGGTGTATACAATTATATTGGTGGATATTATAATGGTGGATACAAGTCATTATGCATTTGTCTAGACCCACAGAATGAACAAGGCCAAGAGCAAACGCCAATGTCAATCTGTAATGGAGCTTGAAGGATAATGCTGTATCAGTGTAGGTTCCTCCGTTTTAACAAACAAACCCCTCTGGTTCCAGATGTTGGTAGTGGGGAAGGCTGTGCTTGTAGGGGCAGGGAGTGCATGAGAACTTGGTGCTTCCTCCTCATTTTTGCTGTGAATCTAAAATTGCTCCAAAAAATAAAGACTTTTTTTTAAAAAATCGGTCTTCATATCTGCCAACATTATAAAAATCTCATAGGTGGGTGTGAGGATTAAATGAACTAAGGAATAGACTGATTTTGCAGTTTCCTCTCCTTTCAAATCAAACGATCAGAACTTGAAGGTGTGTAAGGTTATCTCACTGCAGCGCTCTGAGTTCAATTTAAACTAGTCAACCATGGTCAAGGCAAGTGAACTGAAACCATCCAAAATACACAAGTCCCATCCCAGATGGCTTCCCTCAGTCCCTGGACCTGCCTTTCTATACACTCCAGATGATCCCATTCAAGGCCATTGTTCCTCTTCTCTAGCCACCTGTCATTTTGCTCACTCCAGCTAGATTTAGCCCAGAAGATTAACCATGGATCCAAACCCAGAATGCTCCTCCTATAGATCCAAAATCTATCTGAATATTCACCTCTTTCCAGCCCTACTGGCCCAGGTAGTCATTATAGGAGTAATTTCTTTTCTTCCTTCCTTCTTTCCTTTCTTTCTTACTTTCTTTCTTTCAGATGTTATTTCTTTGACAGAGAGAAGGACAGCGAGAGAGGGAACACAAGCGGGGGAGTGGGAGAGGGAGAAGCAGGCTTCCCACTGAGCAGGGAGCCTGATGTGGGGCTCAATCCCAGGACCCTGGGATCATGACCTGAGCCGAAGGCAGACATTCAATGACTAAGCCACCCAGCCACCCTTACAGGCAGCTCCCCTTACCCACTCCCCCTGCTGCTTTCTTCTATGTTAGTAAGTATCCCTCAACTCAAGTCAGACAGCCTGGGTGCAAATGCTGGTTCTGTTATTTACAGCTATGACCCTGGACAACTTCTTCAACTTTTCTAAACCTCAGATTTCTCTACCTGTGCAGTACACAGAGATCATAACAGTGCCTGCCTGATAGAGGCAAGCGGGCATTTACAAAGTGAGTACCCAAGTGCTTAATGAAAGCTGTTATCGTTTTTCAATCAGCTCACAAATGTTTATTATAGGTCAATTATGCTTAACATGTTCCCAGGTCCTGGGGACACGGGGGTAGACAAAAAGTCAAGGTCCCTGCCTTCTTGGACTTCACCTTCCCTGTGAGAGTAAGAGGCAATTTTTAGTCAGGATCTGTTTTGTTAGTTGAGATGAAAGAATGACAACCAGAGGTCATATCGCCCCCAGGCATAGCTGGACTGACCAAGGAACCTGTAGGAATGCAACTCTACTCTCTTACAAATAAAGATATATTTACCACAACACCTGGGTGGCTCAGCTGGTTAAGCATCCACCTTCAGCTCAGGTCATGATCCCGGGGTCCCACGATCAAGCCCCACATCGGGCTCTCTCAGCAGAGAGCCTACTTCTCCCCCTGCCCCTCCCCTGCTCATGCTTTTTCTTTCTCTCTCTCTCTCTCAAATAAATAAATAAAATCTTAAAAAAAAATTTTTAAGATGTAATTACCAGATGTACCTAATGAAATCTCCAACATAAAGAACAAAGATATTTTTCAGATTCCCAGTCTCTTGAGATGGAAAAACCTCCAGGGGACCAGACAAAGCGGCAGGAAAGCACCTGTTAGCTCGCATGGTCTCACGTGCCTCCAGTTAATGGTGTCCACCTTCTCTGGAGACCCTGCCCCAAATCTTGCCCTTAAAAAACACTTATTTGCAAGCCACTGGGGAGTTTGGGACTTCAGAGCATTCCCTCCCTGCTCTCATAGGTAGCACCATACCAATACATAGCCTATCTTCCTTCACTGCAGAAACTCAGTGTCAGTTTTTATTGGCTTACTGAGCACCAGGTGGGCAAACTCTTGTTTGGTTCAGTTACAAAATGAGCACTGCTGTCATTGTACCCTATACTGGCACTGTCACCCTATTAAAATGACTTTCTCTTTGTAAAAATTAGCAAAATCGAAAAATGTCATTGAAAACTAGAGTGCATGCATGTGAAGTCACATTATGTAGTTGTAAAAAGCCTAAGAATTTTTCATAAAAAATTCCCTTATACAGAAGGATATAAAATTGAATATATTATCTCAACTATGTTTTTAAGTTAAGACTAAGCAAAAGTACATCAAAAATCTAAATTTTAATACTTAGGTGGTTGGGGTGTAGGCAGTGACTAGTTTTCTATCTTTTCAAAAATCACAAGATGCCTTGGGGCGCCTGGGTGGCTCCGTGGGTTAAAGCCTCTGCCTTGGGCTCGGGTTGTGATCTCAGGGTCCTGGGATCAAGCCCCACATCGGGCTCTATGCTCAGCAGGGAGCCTGCTTCCTCCTCTCTCTCTGCCTGCCTCTCTGCCTACTTGTTATCTCTGTCAAATAAATAAATAAAATCTTTTTTAAAAAATCACAAGATGCCTTTTTCAGTACATCAGGTATTTTGCAATGTCCTTCTTCAAAATGTAACTCAAGGGAATCCTGGGTGGCTCAGCCAGTTAGGCGTCTGTGTTCAGCTCAGGTTGTGATCCCAGGGTCCTCAAAGCAGAGTGCCATATCCCGCTCCTTGCTGGGCAGGGAGCCTGCTTCTCCCTCTGCCTGCCTCTCCCCCTGCTTGCGCTATCTTTCTCCCTGACAAATAAATAAAATCTTTTTTTTTTAATGTAACTTAATACCAAGGAGACACCTATTCCTTTCTACCTCTTGAAAGCAAACAAGTTTGAAGCAAGTTTCAAAACCACAGGAAAAAGCAGGCTCTTCAAGCTACCTCCTTGAATTGAGTTGTTTTTGCCCCTGTGAAGGCTGAAGTTTTTCCTTTGCTCTTCTATGCAGGGAGCAGAACTCCTATGGCAAAACAGGAGTGTGCAGAGTCTCTTCTGTCTGCTGTCCAATAAAAACATTACAGCAACTAACTGTGTAATTTTAAATTTTCTAGTAGCCATATTTAAAAAGTAAAGAGAAACCGTAAGTTAATTTTAATAACATCTTATTCAACCCAATGTATCCAAAATACTATCATTTTAACCCACAAACCATATAAGAATTCGCTAGTGAGGTATTTTATGTCCCCCCTTTTTGGGGCTCTAGGTCTTCAAAACTCAGTGTGTGTATTTCAGCACATCTCAATTCAGACTCAGCACATTTCCAATAGTCAAGAACCACACGTGGCCAGTGGCTACCACACTGGACAGCTCAGGCCCAAGGGCAACTGAAAACACCAGGAGCACCAAGAAACACCTTCTCAAATGACGACCATTTAAAAAGTAGTATTAGTCAAAAACAGGAGTACTTACTGAATGATCCCATTTTATTAAGTTCGAAAGCAGGCAAAATTAAGCGATGCTAGAAAGCAGGCAGGTTGGGGAGAGGGGTTGTGGACTGGCTGGAATGGGCACGAGGGAACTTCCCGGGACGATGGAAATGAAATGGTGTACGTCCACGCGGTTGTAGTGGTTCCACGGGTGTATAATTCGTCAAATCCCTGATCTGCACCCTTAAAATGGGGGCATTTTGTTTTATGTAAATTATACATCCAATCCGTAAAAACTGTTGCCACACGAAAGCTATCTTGTAGCAGCAGCGTACTCAGCCCCAGTGCGCCCTAAACAGCTACTCTGGGGGAAATGCTAGGGTCGTTGTTTAGCGAGTGCACTGCGCGGGGGAGGGGACAGAAAGGCCATTTCACTCCGCGCGGGGCTTCACTTCCGCCAACGCCATCTCGGGGCTCTCCGGGCTCCCGAGGCCAGGGAGAAATGGGGCCCGGGGTGCAGCCGACCCTTGCGCCCCCTTCCGAGGCCCCGTGCGGGGAGAAGCGCACCCCGGGGACGCGACGCTCGGGAGCCTAGATCGTGGGCCGCGGCAGGGCGGGTTCCGACGGCACTGGGCGCCAGCAGGGCAGCCCCGGCCCCCGCCCGTCTGCAGTCCGCCGTCCGCCGGCGGCTTGCGTGCGCCGGGTGCGGGGACGCGCCGCTTGCCCGCCCCTCTCCGACTCGGCGCGGGCGCCATCTGCGAGGGGACAAAGGCGCCCGGCCCCCACGTGCGCGCCTGGACTAGGGGCGCGGAGGCCCAGGGGACGGGGGGTGGCCCCAGCGCGGAGGCCCTGGGGGTCCGGGGAGGGTCCGGGCGGGAGGTTACCTGCGCGGTGGTGGTGGCGCCGGGAGAGTGGCCGGTGGGGACAGCGCGCTCCGCCCCGCGGCGGGCCCGCGCTCACCTGTAGGGCTGGGGAAGGGGCCGCCGCTAGGGGTGTCCCTTGTCGCCACCGGGTCCTTCCCGCCGCCCGCGCGGGCCTCGGGGTGCGCGGCGCCCTCCTCGCCCACCTTTCCCTCTCCTGCTGCTGCGGGCCCCGCTGACTCACGCTGGTGAGCTTGGGGTTTGCACCCGCGTTTGTGCAATGCTCCAAAACAAGCACCTAAAAAGTGACTCCTCAGACAGACAGCTTCCCGCCACCCTCCGCCCTGGATGCACTTGGCCCCAGGCCTCGCTCGGCCGGGGAACTGCTCCTCCCCTCCGTGGCTCACTTAGAAGAGGCACTTCGGAGGCGCGGATGAACGCCACGTTCCCGGCGAGCCCTTGCCATTTGGCAAGGCGAGATCCTTACTCGGGTCCTCCCGTCCAGTTCTCCCCACTGTAAAGAGCTTCACACTGCCCACAAACGTTTGTGGATCCCTTACTGCGCTCCAGGAACTATAGAAAAGCTAAGAGGACGCAAATAGAACTCCATTCCTGCCTTTGAGGGGCTCACGGCCTGAAGGCAGGTCTACACGTCTCCTTAAATCAGTAAAGTTCCCTGGGGCACCTGGTTCCAGGGTTCCCTGGCTCAGCTGGTGGAAACACGCTACTCTTGCTCTCTGGGGTGGTAAATTCAAGCCCCATGTTGGGTGTAGAGATTACTTAAAAATAAAATTTTAGGGGCGCCAGGGTGGCGCAGTGGGTTAAGCCTCTGCCTTCAGCTCAGGTCATGGTCTCAGCGTCCGGGGATGGATCCCCGCTTTGAGCTCTCTGCTCAGCGGAGAGCTCTATTCCTCCTCTGTCTCTGCCTGCCTCTCTGCCTACTTGTGATCTCTCTGTGTCAAATGAAAAAATAAAATCTTAAAAATAAAATAAAATGAAATTTTAAAAGAAAAAATTAGTAAAGTTGGTCAAACATTACTAGTGTAACAAAAACAAACAAACGTGGGGTGGGGGGAGGTTAATAAGGGCTTCACCCACTGACTTTTTAAGAGTACTTGGAGGATGGCTGGTGCTGGGAGAGGACACAGGTTATTCAGCGGAAGGGAAGAACATACACAAACCACCGAACAAGAAAGGCTCTAACTGGAAAACAGAAGGGTTTGGAGTTGAGATGGAAGTTAGGAAAGTGGTGAAAATTTTGAATAACCAGTGTGAGTTACTAGAGTACCAACTTACAAAAGTGTCATTGAAGACCTAGGGGAGTTTAGAAACCATAGTGTGTAATGATGCCCAGCTATGATTTCATGAGCTATCTATAGGTAGATATATAAATATGGATATTTATGATAAAAGCAGTCTGTGGGCTGAGTAGAGGGAGGTGACTGAGGCAATTGAGGGCCTGAGAGAATGTAAGATTGTGGTACTCCACTGGGAGTCTAGTCCACACAAGGAAGGATGGAGAGCAGTGTAGAGCTGATAGGCTAGGAAGAAAAGAGACAGAACTAAAGACAAAGGCCTATGGGAATAAAGGAGCTGGCACACTGTCACCAGCTGTGGTGTTGGCCCTGGAGACTTCAAAGGGGGAATAATTCCAGGAGATGATTCAGTTTAGGGTCTGACAGCTGAAACAGAGTCAAATGAGTGGATCAATCACCACCAGGCCAGCGTGTGGGGACACTGAGGTCCCTGGAACTTGGATGAGTCCAAGGAACCAAATCTTCAGTGAATGTGGAGGAGTGACCCCCCGAGAGCTAATAGAAGACAGCAACAAGGATGGGTGGGGTGGGTTGTATGGCAAAAATTCAATGCATTTCAAAGCAAAGGGGAGTTTCTCCCCACCAAGGATGACACAGGAGTGTCATGAAAGAAGTAGGAAGGAACTAGGGACAGTGATGTCAACTTCAGGGAAAATACACAGAGGCTCCACCCAGCGGGAAGTATATGGAAGCCCCAGTCTTCATGAAGGCCAATAAGTAAATTTTTTGAAAAGGAGGAAACACTTTTGGGGCACCTGGGTGGCTCAGTCAGTTAAGCCTCTGCCTTCGGCTTATTCTATTCCTCTATGTAGCTAACAGATGAAAGATATTTTGTGACTACAAAGGGATTATTATGATGACTATTGTATTATTAATACAAAATGGAGAAAATATGAAGAGAAAAACAAACTTGATAACAGGATTCAGATGGACTGATTTGGGTGGGACAAGAATATTGTCATGAATAAATAAATGTTTATTCATGGCCCAAAACCAGCATAGCAACAAGGATTGAAAAAAGAAAGAGGAGAATACAAAGTCTGTCATTAAGTTGATTGCTCATACAATCTCTTATTTTGAAGACTTCTACTTTTCCCTGGGGAACAGAGCCTTTCTTGTGGTTTTGGGTACACCTGGAGATAAGGCAAAAGTAGAGCGGAATGGGCTGGGCCCTACCTCTGCACTGTATTTCTGCAGGTGAAGAAACTTGAAGGGCAGAAAGGACAGATAACAGGTCAAGGTTTTTCATCTATTAGATGGTGATGTTAGAACCTTCATTCCTCTAGGCCTCTGACTGAAATTCTGGGCTCAGTCCAACCATACCTGAAACAAATACCCCTTTTCAGTAGAGTGTTGACTACTTTCATGTTCTTACTGACATAAATCCCAAAAAACACTGGTCCTAAGATGTCTCCTGACTTTCAAAACTAAATCAATACCCAGACTCTAAAAACAGGTTGAAATGTCATTGATGCCACTGAATTGTACACTTAAAAATAGTTAAAATAGAGGGGCACCTGGGTGGCTCAGTCGGTTAAGCGTCCAACTCTTAGTTCACCTCAGGTCCTGATCTCAGGTTCAGAAATTCAAACCCCGCGCTGGGGTCCACACTCAGCGTGGAGCCTACTTAAAAAAAAAAAAAGTTAAAAGAGCAGATTTTATTAAATATATTTTATTTAGTTAATATATATTTTATTTAGTTAAATATATCTTACTACCATTTAAAAAATTAATAGTATAATATAAAAAATGTTGAATTCTACACTTTAAATATGTTAATTATATGGTATTTAAATCATAACTGAATAAAGTTGTTTGACCCTAGGGTGCCTGGATGGCTCAGTCAGTTAAGCCTCTGTCTTCAGCCTCGGTCATGATCCTGGGGTCCTGAGATGAGTTTCGAGTTGGGCACCCTGCTCAGCGGGGAGTCTGCTTCTCCCTCTCCCTCTGCCCTGCTCGTGCTCTCTCTCTCAAATAAATAAATAAAATCTTTTTTAAAAAGTTGTTTGGCCTTAGTAAGCCAAACTCCTGAACCTGAACTGTGAATATACCTCAGGATGGAAAACTGGAGAGCAGGGAAATCAGAATCAGAATCTGTCATAATCTGTCCCCACATACTCCCCCAGGACACTGGAAATAGGTGGGAGGAGGAGGAATAATGGGTGTCTTTCGCCAACAGATTGCTCAAGACTGTGCTTATGAAATCTGTTCATGCACTCCCTGCTCTAGAGGGGTAGCTGTTCACTTGACCAGTTTGTTTTCTTTTTTTTCATTTTCATGTTATTATGGAAAAAGTTAAAGGTATAGAGCAGCATACATAAAAGTATAAACACCAGCTTGCACACCTGTCAAACCATGACCAAGCTTGTTTCTTCTATATCTCTACCCATTTTCTACTCCGCTTCCTGTATTAGTTTGAGGCAAATGATAGACATCCTATCATTTCTCTGGGAAATATCTCAGTACAACTGTCTAAAAGAAAAGAACTCCTTTAAGTACACACAATACCATCGCCACAATTTAAAAATTAACCATCCCAACGTCTATGAACACATAAATGGATAAACAAAAGGCAGTGTATACAGGCAACAGAATATCATTCAGCCTTTTTTAAACGTAGCCTTTTAAATCAGAATTTTAGGAAAATTCTGACACATGCTACAACATAGATAAACATCAAGGACATCTGCTAAGTGAAATAAGCCAGTCACGAAAGCACAAGTATGGTAGGATTCCACTTATATGAGGTTCCTGGAGTAGTCACACTCAGAAACATAAAGTAAAATGGTGAGTCCCAGGGGCTGGTGGGAGGAGAGAATGGGGAGTTGTTTAATGGGTACAGTTTCAGTTTTGCAACTTGAAGAGTTCTGGAGATTGGTTACCACAATATGAATGTACTTAACACTACTGAACTGTACACTTAAAAATGGTTGCGATGTTAAATTTCATGGATGTGCTACCACAATTAAAATTTTAATTTAATAATTTCTTAATTTCCTGAACTATCCTGCACTGAAATTTCCAGTTCTTATAAACGTCGTGCTTTTCCCCTCAATGTTTGTTTGAATTAGGATCCAAATAAAATCCACAGGTTGCCATGGATTATGGCTCTTAAATCATTTCTAATCTATAGGTTCCCCTTCCCCTATCTTCCTTGCAATTTATTTGAAGAAACAAGGTCATTTGTCCTGTGGTTTCTCACGGCTTAGATTCTGCTACCCTCATCCCGTGGTGTCCTTTAACACTTTCCTTAGTCGTCTGTACTCCCCGTAAATTAGTTGTTGGACCTAGAGACCCTGGGCCAATTTTGACTGGGACTCAGAAAGGGGCTAAAGACGTCCTTTTCTGCGGCGACGGCCCAGCTGGACCTGAAAAGGCGAAGCTAAATCGGCAGCCAAGCTGCTTAGAGTGACAGAGACGCCGTTTACACGTCTGGGCCAGTCACCGGAGGAAAAAGAACCGGGCGGGACTACGCTGGGAAAACCCATTGTCTACTTTCCACGAACGTCATAAAGTCACTGAACTAAACGGCCAACGGGGCGGGGCCTCTTGCGGAAATGACGTACACGCGGCTGGCGCAGAGCGGCCATAGAGACGGGGAGACGGATAGAGAGGCTGCTCCAGGGTCGCACTTCCGGCCATCTCCCTGGGAGACGCGCATTGTGAAGTCGGGAGCCGGCCGTGTCAGTTAGGGTCTCCGGTGACCGGGACCGCAGTGGCGGCCCCGCGGGCGGGATGTTCCGGGGTTTGAGCAGTTGGTTTGGCTTGGAGCAGCCGGCGGCGGGTGGCCGGGAATCTGAGGGAGACGCCCCACCCCAGCAGTGCTCTGAAGTGGTGTCCGAGTGTGCGGACGGGGAGCTGCGTCAAGCGGGGAACCAGGAACTCCTTCACCAGGCGAAAGGCCTCGGCAGTGAGTCTCCTCCGGCCCTGGGGACCAGAGAGAAAGTGTGGGGGGGGGTGTGAGGAGGGGGACGGTGCCCGCTCCCTTTTCTTGACGCCCGAGTGCGCGGACCCGACTGGTTGGGGGGTGTGGGTTGGGTGGAAGGGGAGGAAGTTTGTCACTCGGTCGTCTTGGGACGGGAGAGGTTGGTAAGGATCTGGGCAAGGCTGAAGCTTCATCCATCAGTCAAATCCTGTGCCTGAAGTTCCTGGTGACAGGTCAGTCTTGACGAGGTGTGTCAACATTGGGAGCCAGGGCCTCTGTAAAACGGTGTGTCTCGACGTCTTTAGGTTTGACAAGGAATGTTTTTTGTTGAGTTCTCCAGCTTTCACCTCCACGCTCCCACCAGGATGGGGGACGTTGAGGAGCATAAGTTGGTTGGGAAAGTGCCCTTTTGTGCCCTTAGGGCAAAGTGAGTTGTCTGAAGTAAATCGTGGGAAGAGTTAGGGAAGGCCTCCCTCTCAGGCTGGTCTCCTTTGTCGGTGCAATGGGAATTTTTTTTTTTTTTTTAAGACAGGAAAGTAGCTGACCATTTTTGTCTGTGATGCAGGTTTTGCTACTAGATGTTTGATATCTCATTTAATCTGTTAAACCTCCCAGTGAGTTGGGAGAACAAGCCCAGAGTTACTGGCTCAAAGTTATACTGATAGTAAGTGGTAGATGTGCAATTTGAACCTAGGTCTGTCTAATTTGAAAGCCCATACTCTTTGTGAGCCACAGTCTAATTAGGGAGGAGAGTAAAAGTAGTAGGCTTGAAGAAGAAACACATAGCTCTGGTAATTCTGATTCTGGAGACCTTGGCGGGCTTAAATAATCAAAACGTCTTTGAGAAGGTGGGGCCTAAAGCAGATTGCACAACAAGTGACAGAACTGCAGTAAAGGTAGACACTAAATTAAGCAGCCATTTTTTTTTTTTTAAGATGGTGCTCCTGGGTGGCTCAGTGGGTTAAGCCTCTGCCTTCGGCTCAGGTCATGATCTCAGGGTCCTGGGATCGAGCCCCGCATCGGGCTCTCTGCTCAGCGGGGAGCCTGCTTCCGCCCTCTCTCTCTCTGCCTGCTTCTCTGCCTAATTGTGATCCCTCTCTGTCAAATAAATAAATAAAATCTTTAAAAAAAATTTAAAAGAAAGGCTCTAACGTTCAAGAAGTTTGGGGAAAGGACAGGGAAAACAGACATAATCCCAAGACGTGGCAGTACAGAATCTTGGCTCAAGGTCCCCAAACTCCAGAAGAGAATTAAAACTAAGTGCTGTGCAACAAAATCTCTAAAGAGGGAACAACTGTTTGATGTCCCTTTGTGTAGAGAATTGAGAAGAAATGAGCTTGCAATACTCAAAGGTATGTGAGATAAATTGGACTCGAGCAGAAAGGCTATATTAGGTAGTTGAGAGGAAAACCAGGGTATGGGCCTTTACTCCATTTCATAGAACATAGAGAACCATTTTTGTCGATCTTCAGGGGACTATCAAAAGTCACTTTTTTTTTTTTTTAAAGTAACCTCTATGCCCAATGTGGGGCTTGAACTCACAACCCTGAGATCAAGAGTCACATGCTCTAATGACTGAGCCATCGGGCTCCCCAGAAATCAATTTTTTTTTAAAATTTATTTATTTGAGAGAGAGAGAGAGAGAGATCACAAGTAGGCAGGGAGGCAGGCAGAGAGAGAGAGGGGGAAGCAGGCTCCCTGCTGAGCAAAGAGCCCGATGTGGGGCTCGATCCCAGGACCCTGAGATCATGACCTGAGCCGAAGGCAGAGGCTTAACCCACTGAGCCACCCAGGCGCCCCCAGAAATCAATTCTTAAAACAGCAAGGACTTTATTGTCAACTTGAAACCTCACATTTGTATTTACTTCTTTTTTTTTTTTTTTTAAGATTTTATTATTTATATACTTGCCAGAGAGAGAGAGAGAGTGCACATAAGCAAGGGGAACAGCAGGTGGAGGGAGAAGCAGGCTCCTTGGCAGGCTCCTTGCTGAGCAAGGAGCCTGTTGTAGGACTGGATCCCAGGATGCTGGGATCATGACCTGAGCTGAAGGCAGACGCTCAACGCCTAAGCCACCTAGGCATCCCTGTATTTACATATTTTTTTAAAAGATTTTATTTATTTGAGAAACAGCACGAGCGGGGGGACGGAGAGGGGGAGAGAGAAGCAGACTCTCAGGTGAGCAGGGATCCTGTGTCACGGCTCTATCCCAGGACCCTGGGATCATGACCTGAGCCAAAGGCAGATGCTTAACTGACTAAGCCACTCAGGCGCCCCTAAAATAAATGTATTTTTGATATGGGTGTCTGCTTTGGAGTCTAATGCTCCCATCCCGTGCTTTCCTTACCAGACTCTTGGTGTTTGGGTTAGATGGAGGTATGCCCTCGCTTCCTTGCCCACAAACAAATTGTGAATGTAAAGTTTCCAAATAAGTGAGAGCTCTTTTGGCTCTGAAATTTATGTGATTTTAAAAAAGATGTAAAGGTTCTAGTTTATACATAAACCTTCAGAAAGGTAAGAGAGATGATCAGATATTTTTCTACATACTGATCCTAAGCAGTAGGTTATCTTTATTTTTTTTCATTTTATTATTTTTTTAAGATTTTATATATGTATTTGACACAGAGAGAAAAAACACAAGCAGCGGGGAGGGGCAGAGGGAGAGGGAGAAGCCAGCTCCCGGCTGAGCAGGGAGCCTGATGCGGGGCTCGATCCCAGGACCCCAGGATCAGGACCTGAGTGGAAGGCAGACACTTCACTGACTGAGCCACCCAGGCACCCTCTCTGTTATCTAAAAAGACTCCTCTCTCCCTTTTTTTTTTTTTTTTTTAAAGATTGTATTTATTTATTTGAGAGACACAGAGAACAAGCGGTGGGGAGGGGCAGAAGGAGAGAGAGAGAGAAGCAGATTCCCTGCTGAGCAGAAGGTCCAGTTGGGTGGGGGGGCTTGATCCCAGGACCTCCAGGAGATCGTGACCTGTGCCAAAGGCAGGGGCTTAACCGACTGAGCCACCCAGATGCCCCCAAAAGACTCCCCTCTTAAAAACTGAAATTATGGGGACGCCTGGGTGGCTCAGTTGGTTAAGCCGCTGCCTTCGGCTCAGGTCATGATCCCAGCGTCCTGGGATCGAGTCCCGCATCGGGCCCCTTGTTCTGTGGGGAGCCTGCTTCTCCCTCTGCCTCTGCCTGCCACTCTGTTTGCCTGTGCTCGCTCTCTCTCTCTCTCTCTCTGACAAATAAATAAATAAAATCTTAAAAAAAAAAAAAACAAAAAAAAACTGAAATTATGTGTGTCTGAGCCTGACTCCCACTACATGGATTGGTTTCTTTAGCCTTTTAAAATCTACATGGACTCTCCTGGGAGCCCAGTTTGTTTTGTAAACACTTGTTGAGTGCTTGCCTTCAAGGTTGGATCCTAAATATTTCTGGTTCCTGGTGATCTATTTGTAAATTTAGGCAACTCACCAGTTACAAATGGTGGACACCCAGGCCTAGATTCCACTCCCCCACCCAAAACCAAACCTTCCTATTCTTGGTCCTCCCTTCTGATAAACTCTAGCGTCCTAGGATTACCTGCTTCAGAAGGAGGGCAGTTTATAAGGGAACTCACTGAAGAGCTCCTCCCTACCTCCCTAAAGGGAGGCCTCATGTCCCAAAGTAACTTCTTTTTTTTTTTTTTTAAAGATTTTATTTATTTGACAGACAGAGATCACAAATAGGCAGAGAGGCAGGCAGAGAGGAAGGGAAGCAGGCTCCCTGCTGAGCAGAGAGCCCGTCGCGGGGCTCGATCCCAGGATCCTGAGATCATGACCTGAGCTGAAGGCAGAGGCTTTAACCCACTGAGCCACCCAGGTGCCCCCGCAAAGTAACTTCTTATTCAGCACAAATTGGTTGCTTGGTTTTTGTTAAAGTCGACCAAATTGAACTTTGTCTATGCTCTTCTTTTGAAAAAAACAAACCAACCAACCCATACCTCTGAGAGTGTTAAATACATGAGTCATTTGCACAGTTTAAATATGTGGAAGGATGGCCAAAAATGAGCTTTGGCTTTTTCAAAACTGTCCCGAAGACCAGTCCATGCCCAGAAATGGAGGAAGGGCTACATCCTCTTCTCCTTTGAAAAGTACTCTTAGTATGTGCCCTGGAACTATTAATTAGGCCATCCTCCTTCTGTAAGGAAAGTGCATTTCAAATTCTAGGTGCCTAACTTGCTTAGTTTGCAACTAAGAAGGCCCCAAAAGTTAGTGTGTATGTAGAAAAATACATGTGTGCTTCAGTACAGAAGAATATATGTGTTCTTCAATACAGGAGTAACATAACTAATTCAGTTCTGATGACAAATCCAGGTTTACCATGGGGGAAGGTAGTACAAATGGTCAGGAGCTTGGTTCCCAAAATTGGGGTTGTTTTGGCAGGGAGGATGGGGATAGGCATTGGCTAGGCAGTCAGCAGAGTCTGCCACTATCTTAATGGGCAGATCATTTATCCTTTGTGAGCCTTGGCTTACCTATCTGTAAACTGAGGAGATTATACCTATTCTTTCCAGGATGATTGTGAGATTAAAATTACTATTTTCATTGTTAACAGTTTGCTCCCTCCTTCCATAAGGTTGTGTAGTCATACTCACCGAGAGCCATTTTACTTAGTCTTCCTTTTCTTCTTTGGTTGCTGCTTTAGTTCAGACCTCCTCTTTGTGCCTATGTTCCTGAAGTGGACATTGTACTCCTGTTACTTCCTGTTAATTCTTATCTTCGTCTCAATTTTTTCTAACCAGTTAATGAAAACTGTCTTTAACTTGGTGTCACCCAATATATTAATTTGCAAAATTAATAAACCACTTCTTCTCTTTATGAGCTTCTTACTTGAAAATCTCCTATCACGCTTTCCCATACCCCACTCCCTCTAACTTCGGAATCTAGCCCACTCTCTAATTACTCTTGGGAGACCTTCTCCCTCCCTCCTCTGAGTGCCTCTGTTCAATGATTATTCTTGGTCCTCTTGTCTTTGAGCCTTTTATTGGCTTGTTTGTTTAGAAATAAGGACATTCCTTGAGGACAAGAACTATACTTCCTCCAGTGTTCTCTGTGTTCATGTATTCCACTCTTGGGAATCATTAAAATCTAAGGATTGAGATTATTATGCTAAATACCAGTTTTAATTTTTTTAAGTTTATTTATTAAAGTAATTTGTACGCCCAATGTGAGACTCAAACTCATGACCCCGAGATCCACAGTCACATGCTCTTCCAATTAGCCAGGCACCCCGAAAATACCAGTTTTTAAATGGCAGTTCTCCTTAGAATAAAAATGATGCTTCTAATTAAAAATATTTTCCTGAGAAAATCTTAAAAGGAATCCTGCTCTTTTAGAACTTTGGTTTTCTTTGACTATCAGCAAAGAATATTTTTACAAAATAATCTGGCCGTCTACCACATTCATTGCACCACTTTGTAAATGGACTAATCATAACCAAAGGGAAATGAGGGACCTCCCTAAGACTCAGCACTTATTATGTTGCTCCCCATTCGTCCATCTAGCAAGTACTGTCACTCGTTGGGGATACATTGGTGAATCAGACAACCTCGATCCCCGCTGCAGTGGGACTTAAGGTGGGCCTTCAGTCTAACTGAGAAGACAGAGTCGCCAAGTAATCAGTATAGTGTCATGAATGTTGTTGTTGGTCTGACAACACAGATGCTGAGGGAACACATCTCCGGAGCTCTTGCTCTAGTCAAGGAGCCAGGGAACATTGCCTGAAATTCAAGTGCTATGTAAGCAGAAACCCACAGTATACGTAGAGTTAGCCAAATAAAGGAAGGGCAAGATAAGTGTTTCAAACCAAGGAATAACGTATCTGAGACGTCCTTGGAGATTCTCAAGAATTTCTTGGGGTCACGTGAGTGTAGAATAGGAGGGGGAAGAACGGCAAGAATGAAACCAGAGGCAAGTCATAGCCTGTAGTATAGTCACAATGGGTTGTTGACATCACTGACAGGTAAGTGCCACCAGACACAATGGGAGAAAGTAGACTTTATGGTAAGGGTGACAGAAAGTGCGAGAGAAAGTCCTTCAGATTGGCAGATAGTTCTGCTGCTCCCAGATAGCAGTACCAGTTGCCTGATTCTCTGGAGGAGATACCAGGCACCAGTGAGGATTTAATCCCAAGTTCCGAGCTCCCTTTGCCATTCTTCCCGGGGTTTGCCACCCTGCTGAGTGCTGTGAGAGTCCACCTGCCCGTCCCTCAGCAGGTGCAAGTAGCCGAGGCAAGACCTCCCTGACAGCGAGTGCTTCCCACTAGGTGAGGCTGGAAGGCCAGTTGCCCAGGAGCAGCTGCCAGCAAGTCCGCTTCAGAACCTGCCTGAGGTTGCTTCGCGCAGCCTACATTGTATACAGTGTGGACTTCAAAACAGCACTTGCTATGTACAGATCTTTATGTTACAACTGCGATAGAGCCTTGGTACTTGTCTTTTCAAGTCTTCAGGAAAGTTAATTTTGTGCTTTTGCTTTGTTTTGTAAAGATGAAAGTTTGCGTGTTCCGGTTTTATTTTTATTTATTCATTTATTTTTAAAGATCTTATTTATTTATTTGACACAGAAAAAGCATGAGCAGGGGGAGAAGCAGGTTTCCTGCTGAGTGGGGAACCTGATGCGGGCTCGATCCCAGGACTATGGGATCATGACCTGAAGGCGGACACTTACTGACTGAGCCACCCAGACACCCCTATGTGTTCCAGTTTTAATCTTACTCCGCATATTTGCTCATTATTATTAGTTAAGAGGGTGATTTATATTTATATTAGGACTTGCCAAAGTTTGTTTTTTTTTTTTAAAGATTTTATTTATTTATTTGACAGAGATCACAAGCAGGCAGAGAGGCAGACAGAGAGAGAGGAGGAAGCAGGCTCTCAGCAGAGCAGAGAGCCCGATGCGGGGCTCGATCCCAGGACCCTGAGATCATGACCTGAGCCGAAGGCAGAGGCCTAACCCACTGAGCCACCCAGGCGCCCCCCCCCTTTTTTTTTTTTGAAAGAAGGATTTATATTTATTAAAAATTCCCCTAGATTTATTACGGGATAGTTTAATCTAGGGAAGGAAGGGCATGTTTTCTTTGAACAAGAGGGAAGGAAAAAATAAAATAGGATATTTAGTGTCTAGAAAAGAAGGAAAGTGCAAGGAGCCTTGATCTTATTTGTGAAGTTGGAAGGGAGATTATCTACTGAGATAAATTAAAATGAGAAGCTGGAGAAAGGCAAGTCTGAAACAGCTTCTGTGGGAGAAGGGGTGAGAGTATGCTAGCGTTCTTTGAAAGGCCGTGTATGGATGGCTCGTCCACCCAGAAAGTGGAGTACTGTCAGTATTTGAAGTCCTACTTAGCAGGAATCATACCCTATGGTTTAAGATTCCCATGAGAGCTCTTTAAGGGAACAATCACAAATATAAAAACCATTGTACTTGAATGGAGCATAGACTGTCTTTTATTCTTTACAGACTATCTGTTTAGCTTTGCAACTGCTGCTACAAAAAAGATAACTGAATCAGTTGCTGAAACAGCACAGACAATAAAGAAATCAGTAGAAGAAGGAAAGATAGATGACATCATTGATAAGGTACATTTAAACATCTTTCGAAATTCATTAGCAGCTATTTATCCCTTTTTATGAACTTTATTAACCCAAGTAGGATATCCTATTCTGATAAAAATATTGTTTTGAGATTCTTGGGTGTTTTTTCTCCTTTGGTGTAAGAAGTAGCTATGATTTAAATAACCTTGGTTTTAATTTTAATATATTCTAAAATACACTGGTAATCTTGGGTAACACTAAACTTTTTATATTGTGAGTTTAATTTTAAACTGTAACTGTTTCCATATATTTATGTCTTTGCATCATTCGTCTAGGTGTTTAAAGTCCTAACCCATTAGGAATTGCACTTTTAAGACTTGAAGTAAGTTTGTTCATTTCCTGCAGTGGTAGGATGCAGGCCCAGGGAATTTCATTTATGTTGGTAATTATTTGAGCTAAGGAGGTCATCAATTAAACTTTAGCTAGCTTGTTATTGTAGTATTTGTTGGAATGAGATTAGACTTAGCTTTTATTGTTTTTTTGGACTAAAGCAAAAATTCAGTTTTTAACCCAGTTTATCTTTGCATTTGAGAAGGTAATCTATCATAAAAAGAGTTATATACTTAAAATTCAGAAATGTTGAATTTCTGTTTGTTGGGGAAAGGGGAAGTACTACTTTTTTAAACCATTTTATTTGAAGAAAATAAACTATCTCCTGACTTTCCAAATCTTTTTTTTTTTTTTTTTTAGATTTTATTTATTTATTTGACAGAGAGAGATCACAAGTAGGCAGAGAGGCAGGCAGAGAGAGAGAGAGGAGGAAGCAGGCTCCCTGCAGAGCAGAGAGCCCGATGCGGGGCTCGATCCCAGGACCCTGGGATCATGACCTGAGCCGAAGGCAGAGGCTTTAACCCACTGAGCCACCCAGGCGCCCCTGACTTTCCAAATCTTAAATGTAATTCTTATCTAATAATAAAGTTCTCAAAGTAACTTGCCTCTTTATATATTTTTTAACAGACAATTATAGGAGATTTTCAGAAGGAACAGAAAAAATTTGTTGAGGAACAGCATACCAAAAAGTCAGGTATGATATTGGTTTTTTGTACACAACATACTTAACCTGCAAGCACTTACTAGTGTACCAGACACCACACTAAAGGCTCTGACAATACAAAAATGTGTAAGTAACAGCCCCATCCTTCAGGCAGCAGAAAGACTAGTTGGGGAGATAAGCTCATAAACCTTTGGGCTTTAAAGGAAGGAAGGATATTGTTCCCTGTGCCTGGGATGGAGGGTGAGACCAGCGGGTGATGGCCCGTCTGGGGAGCTGGCTGTGAAAGAGAGTGAGCTTTCATTTCTCGGTTTAGAACATGTCCAGCACAGTATGTGATGTACACATAATAGGCACTTAGCAAAAGTTGGCTGTCTTCCCATTCTTTTCAGGAGGAAAAAATGAAAAAGCTTTCCAGCAGAGTGATAGAGGGCTAGGAAAAGTCACGTGGTGTTGTGGGAAGTTACTCAATACATTTCTTTCTTTCTTTTTTTTAGAGATTTTATTTATTTATTTGAAAGAGAGAGAGAGCAGGAGGAGAGGGAGAGGGACAAGCAGACCCCCCGCTGAGCAGGGAGCCTGATGTGGGAATCGATCCTGGGACCCTGAGATCAGGACCTGAGCCAAAGTCAGAAACTTAACCAACTGAGCCACCCAGGCGCCCCTCAATACATTTCTTTACTGACAAGTGCTCATTTAAATGTTTGATAGTTATCGGGTCTCAGAATGTCTACTTTTGCTGTTCGGATATCACTCAAACACAAAACTGGCCTCGTGTCTTTGAATTTGGCAAAGGGATAAAATAATTCAATCAGTTTGTACAGTGCCACAAATTAAAAAAGAGCTAATTAGTCATGTGGTGAATCAGGCATGGTCATGCCTAGGTAAACTCAAAAGTGTAAAGCAGATCTTTGGGACAAATAATCTATACAAATTAGCATACCTTCGTGATTCGTGGGAAGCAGTGCAAGTGATCCCGGCTTAGAGACTTGGCGTAGGAGCTGGTTAGAGCCTCTGAGATAGAACTTTGAGGGAGTAGGGTGAAAACTTTCAGTTTTGAGGAGCCCATTAGAGCCCAGGTGAGAGGATCATGTACAGAGGCAGGGAAGGGAATGCAGTGGCATATCAGGAAAATGCCCTTGCTCAGTTGCACCAGTCACATTTCAAGGGCCCAACAGCCACATGGGACCTAGTGGCTTCTCTGTTGGACTGTGCAAACCTAGAACATTTCCATCATTGCAGAAAGTTCTTTCGGTCAGCATTGCTCTAAATTAACTGAATGGGGTCCAGCAATGGCAGTTGATTCCTGTTTGAAGCATGGAGAATTCCATCTACCAGTAGAGATTGTTAGTCATGTAAAAACCATGAGAGTGTGACCTTAGTGAAAAGTGTGTCAAGCATGAAGAGAGCTGAGCAGAGACCTAGTGTTGAGGGGAAGGAAGGGAGGAACAGGAGAAATTAACAGTTCCTGAGTACATGCTAAGTGGGGGGTACTTTATATATACAATATCTTCTTTAGTAAAAGGAAGGATTAGCAAGGTTAAGTAATTTGCTGAAGGTTATTCAGCTGATAAGTGAAACAAATCTGCCATTTTTAAAAAAGATTATTTATTTATTTACTTGACAGATCACAAGTAGGTCAGAGAGGCAGGCAGAGATGGGGGGAAGCAGGCTCCCCGGTGAGCAGAGATTTCCCCATGGGGGGCTTGGTCCCAGGACCCCGAGATCATGACCCGAGCCGAAGGCAGAGGCTTAGCCCACTGAGCCACCCAGGCGCCCCTCCCCCTTCCTTTTTAAAATAAACCATTCCTCAGTTGGACTTTGTCTGATATTTCCTCACCGTTAGATTTAGATTATGCATTCTCGGCCAGAATACTACGTAGATGATGTTGTGTCCCCCTCAGCACATCACATCCGGAAGCCTACAGCGGCCCTCTCTTTCTCATTGGTCATGATGACTTGAGTCACCTGGTCAAGGTGTTGCCCAATTTCTCTGTATAATTTAAGTAATTTTTTTTTACCGAATGCATACATGCTTTAGTCATACATCACATCTGGGAATTATAATGAATGTTCATGTTTGGAACTTGTTAGTAAATTGCTAAAATGATGATGTGGAAACTCTCATTCTTTCAAACCACAGATTGCATTGTAACCCTCGTAAACTGTTTTTCTCTTTCCTTTGTTATTGAAAACCTTTAGAAGCAGCAGTGCCCCCATGGGTTGATAGTAATGATGAAGAAACAATTCAACAACAAATCCTGGCCTTATCAGCTGTAAGTATCTATGATTCCCTGTATAGAAATACTTTTTTCCTATCATGATTTTATCCTTAGAATGGTTTTCTTCTATACAATTTTTTAAATGTTTTGAGCTGTTAGGACTGTACACATCAACTTTCACTGTTTTTCCCCCCTAAGTCTCCCCCCCCACCCCCAGTTTTAACCTGCTTCTCCTTAAGTTCTTTTTTCTTAATGGTAAAGTATAATTACACAAAATAATTCTTTAAGCCTTAGGATTATTTAATGTTATTAAGATAATCTTTGAGATATGGTATCATATAAAGTTTGTAGGTAGCGTTCTAGTTCATCTGAATGAAAAGATTATAGTCTAAATTTTCTCTGTAACTGTTAAATATATATATATATTTTTTTTAAGATTTTTATTTATTTATTTGACAGACAGAGATTACAAGTAGGCAGAGGAGATAGGCAGAGAGAGAGGAGGAAGCAGGCTCCCCATCGAGCAGAGAGCCTGATGTGGGGCTCGATCCCAGGACCCTGGGACCATGACCTGAGCCGAAGGCAGCGGCTTAACCCACTGAGCCACCCAGGCGCCCCTGTTAAATATATTTGAAACAAGTTGAAAAAAAATATTTTCTGTGCTGGCCCACAAAAATTTCTCTTGAGACTTCAGAGGGAACAGTGATACCAGTTAACAATTGTACAGCACCTGACAGTTTCAGAAAGAACTTTCTTTCGCATTATCTGCTTTGAGCTTCACTTCGCGTCTGTGAGGTAGATAGGGGCTTTTGTCGCCATGTACAGGCGTGAGGATGTGACTCCCAAATGTGACCCTCACTACTTAGCATGTGTCTCCATAGGCTGCGCGTTCTTAGCAGGCAGAAGCTGACTTTGATCTGTTCTCAGCACCCAGCAGCCCGCCTGGCATAGGACTCAGCAAATGGGGCTTTTACCATATCAGTGATTTTCAGGCTTTGTTTTTAATCCACTCTTTTTCTTTTTTAGCCAAAGTCATAAATGGACCTTCAGTCTAGGAGACAGACAAAGAACTGGCTTTACTTCCCGTCCATTGCCCTCCCGCAGGACATTTTAAGGTTTTTTCCTTTCCATTAGTAAAACTTACAAAGGCCTGAGCATCCATTATGAGTTCAGTGTGAACCCCGTGTATTTTGTTTACTGTATTATGGCCAGACTTGATGCTGACCTCACATGATGCTTTTCTCCAGAAGCAAATTAGGACAGTGAGGCTGTCATTTGAGGGTAAACATCAGATACTCACCAGTCAAGTCCCCATAGCTCCTCTGTCCCCCAGACCTGTTCCTGTCCTTATCTTCTCCATCGCGAAATAAGATTCCGGTTATCCACCAGTTTTCTCTAGTAGCCAGCCTAGGAGTCTGCCTGCAGTCATACCTCCCCGCGGCTGCCCCCCTGCCCAACCCAGGGCTTGCCCACATCCTGACAGTACTATGTTCAAAATATACCTCTACTCCACTTCTCCACTGCCACCACCGTGGTCCTGATGCTATCATCTCCCTTCGTGTCCCTCTCCTGCCTAGAGACTTCTGATGGCATCTCATCTCCTGTAGGCTAAGATCTGAACTACCTCCACTGGCTTCTAAGCCCTTGGCTTTCCACACCTCTCCTCCCTTGTGCCCCACTGCTCTGCCTCCCAGCACTCCAGCCACTGTCTTTCTGGTGTACAAGCAAACCGAGCTTTGTCCTGCTTTAGTGCCTTGTGATTGCTGTCCCCTCTTCCTGGAACCCCACCCTACACCATTCCATACGATCTTATCTCGAATGTCACCTCCTCCCTTGCCATCCTTTCAGCCCTCCACCAGTTGCCCCTTCTTGTAGCCTTAGCAGTCTAAGCCTTTGTCTGTCTCATCCCACGCACCCCCCACCCCTGACAACTGGAATAGAAACGCTGTGACGGCAGGGACTCCATCTGTGCTGTGCCCTGCTGAGCAGGTGACACAGTGCCTGGCGCACAGCAGGTGCCAGATGGTCAACGGCTGAATGGGTGAGGCACACACACGCCTACAAGAGAGCACCCCCGATTTTAGCAGGGCACAGAGGCTTTGAACGATCTTCAGTACATCCTTTATAGTGGCTGCTGAATTTGGTAAGGGGTAGACTAAATTGCTGTGATAGAGAAGTCCAAAAATGTGGAAGGTTAGAGAAGCTGTGACTTTGTCTCCCTCCCTCTTTCTCCCTCTCGTAAGAGTCCAGAGATAGATGGTCCACGTAGGGGTGCTTTGCCCCCAAAGTCATCTACAGACCTGTGTTTCCTGTCTGAATCCTTTCCTGTGCCAGCCTCTAGGGCGTTGTCTGCCTTCTGTATGGGGAAGGCAGCTCCCGTGACCATGGTTGCATTCTAGCCTATGGGATTTGGGAAAGAGGTGGGTGGGCATGCCAGACTGTTTGAAAGATGAGACTCAGAAATTGTACCTCTCACTCAGGCCTACATCCCTTTGGCAGCCTAGATGCATGGTCGCTCCTAGATGCCAGGGAGCCTGGGAAATCCGGTCTCTGGCTGGGTGGCCACATGCCCAGCTAGAGCTCAAGAGTTGCGATCCTAAAAGGAAGGAAGGAAGGAAGGGATACTGGGACATAATTAGCAATCTCTGCCAGAGTCGCCTTACATTCTCTGACTTGCCAAGCACTCGTAGGGACAATTCAGTCCCTACAGCAGAGTAACCCTTTAAGCTCCTTATGTTGGGGCAACCCTTAGGGCATAATGCTATCATTAGGTAGTTGTGAGAGCTCAGTTCAGCAAACTGTTTTTAAAGATTTATTTATTTATTTATTTGACAGACAGAGATCACAAGTAGGCAGAGAGGCAGAGAGAGAGGAAGAGAAGCAGGCTCCCTGCTGAGCAGAGAGCCCGATGTGGGGCTCGATCCCAGGACCCTGGGATCATGACCTGAGCCGAAGGCAGAGGCTTTGACCCACTGAGCCACCCAGGCGCCCCAGCAAACTGTTTTTAGAACTTCCTCTGGGCCAGCCTTGTCCTAGGACTGGACATAGATGAGATGTGCCCTCCAAGAGCCCGAAGGGCTTACTGGACAGCTGCTGGATGAGTACACACAGTGTCACTCCCTGTGATGAGCACTGTCATGCAGGATGGTAGCGAAGCACTGAGGAGAGGGGCAGCTCACTGGTTTTGGAGAGGGGAGGGCATGATCTCGGGGAAGCTTCCCAGAACTGATGACATTGGAGCTGTTACTGAGTCTTGGGAGGAGGGTGTGTGGATATTTGGGGGATGCAGGGCAGGGTTGGAGGTTCAGATAGGGAGTGTCGTGAGCATGTGGGGATGACTGGACTGCAGGATGCAGGTGTAGGAAGCCAGATCTTGAAGACCTTTTTATACCTTTCTCATAAGTTTGGGTTTCATCTTAAAGGCAACAAAGGAGTCATTGAAGGATTTTAGTAGTAGGTAAAACACATGTTTTTCTTGGGCAGGGTAGAAAGTGGGTTGCCCTGGGTAAGGAAAATGGGAGACAGCTGTCCCTTCGGTGGCCACTATAGAGACCTGGGTGAAACGTGATGGGGCCACTTCAGGCTTTGCAGTTTTTAGCCTGGAAAGTCAAATAACTAAAATTCATTTAGGTTCAGATTTGTTCTTGCTTTATTAATGTAGGAATTCTCAAAAACCAAAAATACTGTTAAAATCTAACACAGGCAAGGTGAGATGAAACTGACCGGTGCTGTTAGTAAGATTTAGTTCCTAAGATTTAAGTAGCCAGTTTTCTGAGATTTTTCTGCACTGAAACAAACGCATTCATATGATTGTAAACTCTAATTTCAAACTAATTGCACGACTGAATTTCCTGGCCTCCCATGAGGCTCTCTCCAGTTGAGACTGTTAAATATGTGACAGGATCTGCCGTTCTCCACTCTCTCAATAGACAAGTTAATGACACTTCAGTGGACGTTGTGGCTGGAATCTTGAGGAGAATTCAGTATCTGTCAAATCAGGGACGCATTGTTTCATATTAATTGCATCCTATGGTTTCCCCCATGTTTTTCCCCTTTTCCTTAAAGGACAAGAGGAATTTCCTTCGTGACCCTCCAGCTGGAGTGCAGTTTCATTTTGACTTTGACCAGATGTATCCCGTTGCCCTGGTCATGCTTCAAGAGGATGAGCTGTTGAGCAGGATGAGATTCGCCCTTGTTCCTAAACTGTAAGCAGTGTGTTCCCGAGCCAGAGCGGGGCTGTGCGCACTGTCAGGGCAAAGTTGTGGAATGGTTTCCTGCTCTCCCTCCATGAGAACAGGCTCTGCTGCCCTTCAGCTCGCTTGCTCATGCTCTGCAGTCTGTCTGTCTGTCTCTCTCTCACACATACACACACACACACACACACAGCCATAGAATCAAAACTGAGAGAAGACCTAGGAAACGTTGGGTGTAGATAAGATGTGCTCTTCTATCCCCAGTCCCAGAAAGAATCTAGAACAGTTTCCTACAGAAACAACCAAAGTGCCCGGGTCTTCTAAATAGGATTAAGGTCTCCAAGGCCCACCAGGACCTGGCCTACTGCCCTTTTCCATTCAGGCTCTGTTCTCTAGCAACAGTGTTCTTGTTCTCTTTCCCACCCGAGGTTTTTCCTCTGCCCAAAGGCCTTCTTCTCCTCCGAAAGTCCCTACTTGTCCTTTGAGCTCCAGTGCAAGCGTACTGTCTTCAGGGATACAACCCTGACAGGTATCAGCAACCCCCACCCCTGACAAAGGATCACCTTCCCTTCCCCTCTGCCACCAAGGGCTCTTACCTTTTTTTAAATTCCATTTCCTTGTTTTGAATCTGCTGCACTTTTAGTCTGTAGTCTTTATTAATCTGTGAGTGTTTCTTTTTTATAACATTCTATTTTTATTATTTTAATTTTTAAAAATATTTTATTTATTAATTTATTTAGAGAGTACAAGTGGGGGCAGGGCGGAGTGAGTGGAGGAGAGAGAGACTCCCAAGCGTACTCCGTGCTGAGCAGGGAGCCCTACACGGGGCTCGATCCTATGACCCTGAGATCACAACCCAAGCCAAAATCAAAGCTCAGCTGCTCAACTAACTGAGCCACCCAGAAGCCCCAGCTCTCAGATGGGTGCAGTATCTTCATGTCCTTTGAGAATGTGAAATAGAGTTTTCTTGAAATACTCTTTGGTCTCAATGCTTTTCTCTGTGTCTGTCTTGGGCTCTGTCTTTCATGTTGCAGGTTTTCCTCAAGCTTCCTTATCTGAAGGCGTCTCTCTGAGGGAGCGCTGGGAGCTGTGTGTTCCCACCGGCCTTGTGCACAGGGCGGCTCGTAGCTGAGGGCTGGGTGGCTTCCCCGAGAGGACTCTACCTCCTGCCTGATCCCTCTCAGCTGTGCCAGCTGTCCGAGTGTGGAGCGGCTTGGCTCACAGTTACTGGTCACTCTCTGCTGCGTGGGAACACAGTCCCTGGCTGGAAGGGGCAGCACGGGAGTCACAGCCAGCTGGCCGCTCCTGTGGGGCCTTGCCACCGTTCCCCCTCTCTTGAGCCCAGCCGGCACCAGCCTTCAGAGGTGCCTGGTGCCTCCTGTCCCCCGGGGCCTTTCTGAGCAGACGCCTGGTAGACAGACCCCTTCTCGCCGCTGTCCCTCCTGCGTGCAGTCGCTGCCGCGCTCGCTGGTCTGCGGAGCACATTACTCTTTGCCCTTCACCTTTCCAGCTTCCATTGTGGTCTTCTTGCCAGTTCTCTTGGTCATGTGGATTTTGTCTACTTAATGCCTTTTCTATTATCTTAGAAGTGTTTTCAGAGGGAGCACAAATAAATACATGTTCATTGTGCTATGTTTAGCTGGCCAGACAGGGTTTCGGGCTTTTTTGTTTTGTTTCGTTTTTAAGATTTTATTTATTTGTCAGAGAGAGAGAAAGGGAGAGCAGCAGGGAGAGGGAGGAGCAGACTCCGCAGTGAGCAGAGAGCCCTATGCGGGACTCGATCTGAGGACTCTGAGATCATGACCTGAGCCTAAGGCAGACCCTCAACCAACTGAGCCACCCAGGTGCCCCCAAACAGGGTTTTTTTTGTTTGTTTGTTTTTAAAGATTTTATATATTTGGCAGGCAGAGATCACAAGTAGGCAGAGAGGCAGGCAGAGAGAGAGGAGGAAGCAGGCTCCCTGCTGAGCAGAGAGCCCGATGCGGGGCTCGATCCCAGGACCCTGGGATCATGACCTGAGCCAAAGGCAGAGGCTTTAACCCACTGAGCCACCCAGGCGCCCCCCAAACAGGGGTTTTAACAAATATGTGCTAGCTCTTTGGTTCCCATGGAAGGAAAGGTCTTCTCTGTGTGAGAGAAGAACAAGTGTTCTTGTAGACTTGGAATAGCGGTTGTATCGAACCTTTTACTTACGTTTACTTTGTAGTGAAACTCTTCATAATTATCAGCATGTTCATGGTGAATTTTTATGGCCTTCCCCTCCCCTCCTAAAAAGAAGAGTATGGGGGCGCCTGGGTGGTTCATTTGGTTAAGTGACTGCCTTCGGCTCAGGTTGTGATCCTGGAGTCCCAGAATCGAGTCCCACATCGGGCTCCCTACTTGACAGGGAGTCTGCTTCTCCCACTGACCCCTCTCTCTCTCTCTCAAATAAATAAATAAAATCTTTTTTTTTAAAAAGAAGAGTATGTGTTATATGGCTAAAATCTCATTACAAATCTAATTCTTAGATTGTGTCTAAAGTAGCTTTTTTTTTTTTTTAAGATTTTATTTATTTATTTGACAGAGATCACAAGTAGGCAGAGAGGCAGGCAGAGAGAGAGGAAGAGAAGCAGGCTCCCCGCTGAGCAGAGAGCCTGATGCAGGGCCCGATCCCAGGACCCTGGAATCATGACCTCAGCCGAAGGCAGAGGCTTTAACCCACTGAGCCATCCAGGGGCCCCACAAGTAGCTGTTTTGGGGGCACCTGCCTGCCATCACTTTTGATCTCAGAGTCATGAGTTCGAGCCTCACATTGGGTGTAGAGATTACTTTAAAATAAATAAATAGGGGCACCTGGGTGGCTCAGTGGGTTAAGCCTCTGCCTTTGGCTCAGGTCATGATCTCAGGGTGCTGGGATCGAGCCCCACATTGGGCTCTCTGCTCAGCAGGGATCCTGCTTCCCCCTCCCTCCGCCTGCCTCTCTGCCTACTTGTGATCTCTCTCTCTGTCAAATAAATAAAATATTAAAAATAAATAAATAAATAAAGTAGCTATTTTTAGTGAAGGAGATAAAAGAAAAATCATCTGATCTATTCTTTACTGTTATGCTCACAAAACCCTGAGAACTGGCTTTTGAACAGTTCCTGTATTTATGTCTGTTGGACACTCAGATCAGAATTTGAGGTTATACCTATTCTGAATAACTGCCTCCTTCTGAGAGAAGAGTAGCAAAACTCTGGGGTTCAGGTGGGCATTGCATCTAAAGGCTCCATTAACTTGAAGACCATATGAATCACCGTGGGCCACATGGCGGGTTCCCTGCCAGTGCTCTCGGGACTGTCCAGAGGCCCGGGCGCTCTGGGGCATGTGGCCCAGAGTACTCGTGGCAGGCACGTAGCTAGCTCTGATTCCATAGGTTTGCTTGTTGAGAATTCTGGACTCCCTCTTACTGCTGAGAATAATTTTTAGAGTTTTTAAGATTTGGAGAATTGGTGTTTGGCAAACAATATTTCTAGTTTGTTGCTTGTCAGGTAAATTGTCTACTGAGTAATATAATTCCAGTTTCCTCTTGTTAATTCTGCTAGGGATGATTTTAGAAATTAGGGTTACCATTTTTTATAAGTCTTTATCTGTTAGAAATGCTTACTGAAATATTCGTGGATGAAAGGATGTGGCATTGTCTTAAAAATATTCCATCCTACACCCAGAGAAAGGTAGGTGGGGAGAGGGGCATAGATAAAACATGATTGGCAAAATACTGGTGATTGTCGGCTAGGTCTCGGGTACATGGGGCTTCTTTGTTGTAGTTGCTCCACTTTTGTTTTTGTTGAAACTTCCATAATAAAACAAATGAGCCATCATCACACACAAATCTAGGGCTTCTGGACTTTTCCTTCCTGGCATGCAGAAGTGCAACTTTGATCATTTCAGACAGTTTTTGTAAACAGAAGCCATCATTAGCCAGGAACAATTTAGAAAATAAATCAAAAAAAAGAAAAAAGAAATCAAAACACTTACTCTATATTTCAAAATACCTTCTAGTGCATTAACACTTCCCAGCAACACCAGTGCTGGCATGAGCCAGGGCTCTTGCATCATAAACACCCTCTGAGGCCTTCACTTGGCCGACAGTAGAGAAATCCCAAGTCTTTTCCAGCCTTGGACTGACCTATGCCCACTGTCTGGGAAGAGGGTGTTTACAGCATTCTAATGCCTTAAGAGTCCTTGAAAACATGAGTGGTAAGATAGACATTTGGGAGTGGCATGGTTTTCTTTGTCATAGGACTCCTCAGAATCTTTTTTTCCTTTTTTAAGATTTTATTTATTAGAGAGAGAGCATGCATGAGCAGGGGAGAGGGGCTGAGGAAGAAGCAGATTCCCCTTGGAGCCGGGAGCCCAGTGACCTCGATCCCAGGACCCTGGAAGGCAGGTGCTTAGCTGACTGCGACACCCAGGCACCCCCCCTCAGAATCTTTCTATGTCATTCGCATTGTGACTCTGTCCAGAGTGTAACAGAGTATTTCTCTAATGTGCCTCGGTGAGCACATCCTCTCACATCAAGAGGGAGAGACTCTGGGAAAGGAAACAGCCCAGATGTTTGTCTCTATTAAGAGAGCAGACATTGCCCACGATCTGCTATAGATTGGTGGTACACCTGTTTCATTTTGGATATTTCATAAAGCTCAGAATTAAGTGACTTTGAAGACATTCAGGCAGCTCACTACCTCATGGGAAGCTAAGCTCACTTCTGTCTAACTGTGACGTTAACAGTCTAAGATTCTTGAACTTATCCAAGTAAAGAGCCCCAGTTCCCCCCACCCCACCCCACCCCTCTCTGTGCCCCCTCACGATCCAGGTGCTTAACCTCCAAAAGTGGGTTCTCCGAGTGAATATAAAGTGTTGTCTAATTGGGCGCCTGGGTGGCTCAGTGGGTTAAGCCACTGCCTTCGGCTCAGGTCATGATCTCAGGGTCCTGGGATCGAGTCCCGCATCGGGCTCTCTGCTCAGCAGGGAGCCTGCTTCCCTCTCTCTCTCTCTCTCTCTCTGCCTGCCTCTCCGTCTACTTGTGAGCTTTCTCTGCCAAATAAATAAATAAAATCTTTAAAAAAAAAAAAAAGTGTTGTCTAATTGCAGAAGAGCACGCTACAGGTAGTTATTGTGTTGCTTTTTAAAGACTTCTTTTTTTGTTGTTGTTTTTTTTTTTTTTTTTTTTTTTTTAAGACTTCTTTATTTTACTTACTGAATCCTCAAGCAGAATCTCTGCTGAACGAGGAGCCCGACACAGTGCTTGATCCCACGACCCTGAGATCATGACCGGAGCCAAAACCAAAAGTCAGCCACTTAACCAACTGAGCCACCCAGGTGCTCCTTGTGTTGCTTTTTAAATGCTGCCTAAGATTTTGTTTGCTTTTCTAGCGGCCGCAGCATACTCTTGTTTGCTCAGGTGAACTTGTGACTGACCGTAACACCTCACAAACTGCTGTTAAGCCAGGCCTCCTTCCTGCTGAACTATGTCCAAGAGATGTTAAAAGAAAAAGAGGGTTGTGAGACCACATGAATTTGGAAAATGCTACTTTCCATTTACTTGGCATAGTAAGAACTTACCAAGTAAGAGGTCATTATTCCTGTGACCACTCGTGTTGGCAGATAACCTGGTTTATTTGTCCCTGAATCACCTGGATAGAGCCTGATGCATGTGGCACTCGGTAAATATTGGTAGAATTAATGAAAGAAAAGATGGGGTGCATCTAGCAGCATGTCTTCTTGTTACTGAGCCTAGCCCATGTAGATAACCTTGTATTTTGCCTTTGTCATGTAAAAAAGCCAGCCTTTCTTGGGACACTTGGGTGGCTTAGTTGGTTAAGCGTCTCTCTTAATTTTGGCTCAGGTTATGATCTCAGGGTTGTGAGATTAAACTTCACGCTGGGCTCCACAGTGGGTATAAAGCCTGCTTAAGATTCTCTCTCCCGGGGCGCCTGGGTGGCTCAGTGGGTTAAAGCCTCTGCCTTCGGCTCAGGTCATGATCTCGGGGTCCTGGGATCGAGCCCCACATCGGGCGCTCTGCTCAGCAAGGAGCCTGCTTCCTCCTCTCTCTCTCTGCCTGCCTCTCTGCCTACTTGTGATCTCTGTCAAATAAGTAAATAAAATCTTTAATAAAAAAAAAAATTCTCTCTCCTCCCTCACTGCCTCTCTTAAGAAAAAAAAAAAAAAAAAGCTAGCCTCTGTCACTTAAAAAGCTAGTCTCCTGGCCCAGCTTCACCATTCACAGATGTGACAACTGTGTGTTCTCCTGACTTATCTAAGGCAAGTCCTGTCTTTATCCATAAGCCCACATCCTGGAATTTTCTCTTAGTTCTCATTGATTTTCTTCTACTCCTTCAAAATCTTTCTCAGTCATGCTTTCTTCCTTAGGTTTCTCCCCATTCTAAGATCTTGCATCCCTTCAAGTAAACCAGGGGGTAGAGAGGCATTCTGCTACCCTTTTGTCACTTCTACTAGCAAGATGTTTTGGGAGCGCAAAAATGAGTGATTCCTCCAGGCAAAAAAAAAAAAAAAAAAAAAAGCCCCACGTATACTCCAAAGGTCACCAAAGCCATTGCTAGTTATGATAGGGGTGAACATTTTATGTTTTTTGTTGTTTTGTTTTGCCTTCCACCCTTAAGATTTTATTTGATTGCTCTGAGGTAAGCATAGTCATCAATATTGCTTTTTATTTTTAAACCTTCATATAGAAAAGTTGGAGATATAGCATAAAAACTTTTTTTTTTTTTCCACTCAATTTGAGCCCTGATGTTCCTTCAAACAAGGCTTTTCCAACATAACCATCCAGATCAGGAAACAGTCACATATGTTTTAATGCCATCTGATTCTCAGACCCCATTCATGGATTTTTTTTTAAGATTTTTTTTTTATATATATTTATTTGACAGACAGAGATCACAAGTAGGCAGAGAGGCAGGCAGAGAGAGACGGAGGAGGAAGCAGGCTCTCCACCGAGCAGAGATCCCAACTCAGGGCTCGATCCCAGGACCCTGAGATCATGACCTGAGCTAAAGGCAGAGGCGTTAACTCACTGAGCCACCCAGGCGCATCCCATTCATGTTTTATCATTTGTCCCAATGTCCTCTTGAGTAAGAGGATCCTGTACAGATTCATGTGTTGCATTTAGCTTTCGTGTCTCATCGGTCTCCTTCGGTCTGTTGCATCCTGTCAGCTGGTGCACACTGCCATTTTGTCCTGTTACTGTCCACGCTTTGGTCACTTTGCTTGATGAAGGTGGTTTCTGCCAGACTTCTTGACTATTAAGTTACTTCTTCCCTCTTTGAAATGAGTATTTTCTGGGGAGGTACTTTGAACTCTAAATATACTGCATTCCTCATCAGACTTTGATTGTATTCATGTATTTATTTGTGTCTATATCGACTCATGGTTCTGTTTTATGCAATGGTTATAATCCGTTGCTGTCATTATTTATTTTGATGCTCAAATTATCGCCACCTTGGCCAGCGGGAGCCCATTCAAACTTCTGTGTCTTTTGACCCATTTTCATCATTCTTTAAGTGCTTCCTTGTTTTCTGGTATGGAGTAGTCCAGGCTCCTCTTGTTCTCTCATTTGTAACCCTGGAATTGGCCACTAATCCAAAGAGCTCTGGTTCATTTTAGTGGAAAATGGTGTACAGACACCCAAGTTCTGAGTGCTAGTCATGTTCATTGCTATTGGGGTGTCACTACCCCTTGGTCCACTCAGCTGACAGAGCTGGGGAATATCTGTGTGCTCATGTATATACGCATATACTCATTTGCATCTCTTTTGGATGAAAGCCATGTATTCATGGTGCTACCTCACAACAGGGATCATTCTCGAATTTTCCCTTTCAATGCTTCTAACTCCCTTCTCTGATCATGAAAAACTTGGTTTGCATGTCCTTAATATTTCTATTAAATTGATCAACCCCCTGCGTGTAACCAGTCTTCCATTTTTGCCATCACCCCCTCTCCTGCTCAGACACCCCACTCTCCCCGCTCACACTGTCACTTCCCATTCCAGGCCACCCCCATGTGGACACTCACCTTACCCACCTTGGTCACCAGCACCCCCTGCCAGGTGATTCTCATAGGCAGACAAGTTTGAGGACCACTGAGTATTCTCAGGTTGAACTGCACTTCAGTCTTTTTTTTTTTTTTTAAGATTTTTATTTATTTGACAGAGAGAGATGACAAGTAGGCAGAGAGAGAGGAGGGAAGCAGGCTCCCCGCTGAGCAGAGAGCCCGATGCGGGGCCCGATGCAGGGCTCGATCCCAGGACACTGGGATCATGACCTGAGCCGAAGGCAGAGGCTTTAACCCACTGAGCCACCCAGGCGCTCCTGCACTTCAGTTTTTTATCAGTCATGTCCCACGTCCCTGCTAACATTTACTGATTGCTACTTATCTGTGTGCTGCCAGACATTTCCTTTCATAACAAACGACACCCACAATCTTTTCTTGTCACTGCTTGAAAGCTCTTAATTGTTCGGTCAGCAGCAAATACAGTGCCATTCTGGCTGTGCTTGTGCTCTCCCAGGCCGGTGTGCTGGTCTCACAACAGTGCCTGTTTCCTCTGCTGACGGCACTGTTGGTAGCATCAACATACCAAGAAATGCAGAGGTTTCATTGGTGTTCTGGAAGTTGTATTTTGCTGCTGTGGAGAAGATAGCTATTCTTTTTATCCTGTTCCACAGCTTCCAGTTCAAAAGCAAGTGAGAATCTCCTTTGAGCCTCACTGGGATTTGAAAATGCCCCTAAAAAACCCTGTCTTCCCACCTGTGCTAAAACAGAACCCCGCCCCCCCGCATGCATGTGTATGTGTCGCATGCGTTCTCAAATGCCTTGTTGTCTGTCCTGAAAAGCGTGAAAGAAGAAGTGTTTTGGAGAAACTACTTTTACCGCGTCTCCCTGATTAAGCAGTCAGCCCAGCTCACGGCCCTGGCCGCCCAGCAGCAGGCCTCCGGGAAGGAGGAGAAGAGCCATGGCGCCAAGGAAGACCTGCCGCTGACAGGTATGTTCGGAGAAGACTTCACTGTGTGTTTAAAAAAAAAAAAAAAAAAAAAAAGAGTTACTTTCAAAATATTCTTAGAGACTCTCATGAGCTTGTCATCTTGTACGTACCAAAAATGTCATTGTAATCTTCTGGAAAACTCTTTCCTTTCCAGCGGAACATTCATTTTCGTTGCCCTCTCTCTGACCCTGCTCACATGTCTTTCCCAAGCTTTGCTTTCCTTGGCTTTCTTTTTCTTGTTCTTCGGGGTTTTTACTTCTTTTTATTTCTCTCTCGGTCACTAGGCATTTTCCCATCTCTTTCCTTGCCCTTTACGATGTAACATTTTATACCTTCTGTCCTCTCCCGATTCAGTCCACTGCTTTTCTTTATTTCTCTGCTTCCATTCAAGCAGATGCTCCCCTGGTACTGTACCCTGTAGACCAGAACTGAGCTCCATTCCACTCCCAAGTTACTAGTGGCTAGCCCAGACCTAGGCACCATTACGGTGTACATTGGTCTCTTACTGGGACAGCTGACCCCTGGTTGTTGGGGAAGTGTTTTATAATACCAGCAACAATTTAAGATCTGTAGTAGTAATTAAAATGAGAAAGGTATTCCAAAAAATAAGAAGGTATTTTGTGTCATATTTTTAACATTTCATGAACACCTGTGTGTAGGTACTGATTACAGCTAGAGACTTACCTGTTCGTGGAATTTTAAATAATTATGCAAAACCATGTATCCTAAGGCACGGGTTGTGCAGACCACCAGAAAAGAACCTGACGCTGCATGTAGGGTCAGAGAAATGTAACAAAGTTGCTCTATACAGTAAAATTTGGCATTTTGCATATAGATGTTGAAAAGAATCCCAGTTGTCTCTTATTCTTTATTATTTACTTTCATTGATTTTACTAGAAAATGCCATTTTACCAACTACTGCCTGTATCACAAAATGGGCTTAAGACAGGATTCAGTAAAGACTATATACCTAATAAGGTTCATAAGATAGAAAAAGAGGGGAAGCTGTGACTGAGTGTTACATTTTGCTTTGTCTTTTCTAGCATTTGTGACAAATGGAAAATTTGATAAATAACTGAATTCTCAGTATCCTAAAAGAAGGAGCAGATCTATTCCTGAATTAGATTCCAGCTAACACTGAGGTCAAAATTTATTTCCTGCTTAGAAATCTTAAATGAGGGGCATCAAATAGGATGACATTTAAAAAAAAAGTATCATATTCCCAAAAGAAAGAAGTTGAAATGGTCTCACCTAGCTAGTTCTTGAAAGCATAACATAAAAGCTCATTTCTGAAAATTATTTAGTATCATCGTACTTGTGGATATTTTAGTTGTTACTCTAACATGTATTCAGAATTGAATCAAGCAATTTTTGTCTCTTTTATTCTCACTTCTTAGAGGCAGTACGGCCCAAAACGCCACCTGTCGTAATCAAATCTCAGCTTAAAACTCAAGAGGTAATACAGTTTTACGTTGTACCTAGTAGTTGATGTCTGGAAATGAAGTAACTCTGTGTTAACTCTCAGCTCCCATGTGAAACTGCTTATGAATATGGGTCTTACCTGTTTTAAAGAAGAGGGGTCCAGCACTTGCGTAGTTAGGGACCTGTAGCTGAGACGTGAGGCGTTTCCTTGCTGTCAGTCATTTTAGATGTACTGTCAGGAATTGGACTGAATGACTGGAGTGACCCAGCCTGAGAAAGCGCAGCCGATTCAGGCGGAGGCTCATCTGCTCCCAAGCCGCTGCGCAGGTTAGAAGGCCGGAGAGCAGTGAGCATCTGACTAGCGGAGGAAGGTGAAGAAAGGGACGCTGCGCTAACTGCCGCTTAGAAAACCATTCCCAGAGCTGCTTTGTTGCATTTCAGGATGAAGAGGAGATTTCTACCAGTCCAGGGGTTGCTGAGTTTGTCAGTGACGCCTTTGATGCCTGTAACTTAAATCAGGAGGATCTGAGGAAAGAAATGGAGCAACTGGTTCTTAACAAAAAGGAGGAGGAGACAGCCATTCTCGAAGGTACCAGACAAAATTACTGTACTCTTTTCAGATTCCGAAGTAGATTGTAGAAAATGTCATTCTGAAGCAAATGCACAAACATACTCTAACTTCTGCGTTGGAATCGCTTGTCTGTTCCCCGTTAGCAGGTGGATTCTAGCACAGGTGACCAAACCTCACGTCCCTCTGCCTTAAGCACGCACAGGAGTGTAGAGTGGAGAGACTGAGCCCAGAGAGGATAAGTGATTGGTCCAAGGCACCTCGCCCCAACATGTGGCCAGTAACGGGCAACACAGAGCACACACCCTTTAACTTAGAGACACTGTCCTCCAACCTTCTACTTGGGTTTATACTTTTTTTTTTTTTTTTTTTTTTTTTTTTTTTTTAGATTTTACTTATTTATTTGACAGAGATCACAAGTAGGCAGAGAGGCAGGCAGAGAGAGGGGGGAAGCAGGCTCCCCGCTGAGCAGAGAGCCTGATGTGGGGCTCGATCCCAGGACCCTGAGATCATGACCTGAGCCGAAGGTAGAGGCTTAACCCACTGAGCCACCCAGGCGCCCCTATACTTTAAAAAAAAAAAAAAAAGATTTTCTCACTCGAGAGAGCAAGAATGTGCACATGAGCAAGGAGAAGGGCTGAGGGAGAAGCAAGCTCCCCAGTGTCCCCAGTAAGCAGGAAGCCCAACATGGGGCTCAATCCCAGGACCCTGGAGTCATGATCTGAGTCAAAGGCAGACACTTAACTGACTGAGCGCCCCCAGGGGCCCCTTGGCTTTATACTTCTTTGTAGAAGATTCTTTTCCCTGCTGCTGTGTGACACAAGAGCATTGCTTCCGGGAAGGAGCATCTGCCTTTAAAAAAATAATAATTTAGAGACAAAGTGCCAACCGGGGGTGGGGGTGGCTGCTTTCTTTGGCACATCAGGACAAATGACTGGCTTTCTACTGCATGAAAAGCAAAGGCTTGAATTAATCATCATGAATAGTGTTTCATGAAGGCTTCTGAGACTTAAAATGTACTCAGGAAGCCAGCTGCCCCCATTTGTGCAGAGAACACCCGTGAGACAACTAGCTTCCCAGAGGTGAACTGGAACCCTGATGGCACGCCGCAGAGGGACTTTGGAGGAAAGAATTGGGAAGGAAGGAGGGGGGAAGAGCTTCTGGGGGAAAGAGAGGCCAGAGGGGAACTGAAAACTTGGGCTCACTAGGTACCTCAGACCCTTCCCACCCCCATCTGTTTCTGATAAAGATGGCTGCTGGCCACCGCGGAAGGACAGTGGGCAAGAGCCCCGTGTGTCGTAGGCGGACTGGGCACTGGTTCCCTTTTTGCTGGAAGTTGCCCTGAGGCAGGATTCATAAGGTGCTGGCTGGATGCTTTGGGCAAGCTGTTCTGTCACTGAATTCCTGCCCAAGTTATAATTTGGACCATGTAATATTCTTTTATATATTTATTGTCTTGGCCCCCAGCTAAATTGTAGGTTCTTCAGGGCAATTGCACCTTGTTTTTGTCACCCCACAGTACCTGACATGGAGTCTGGCACCCAGCAAGCCACCAATAAATACTGCAGCATTGGTGGTTTGCCATGGAACACACTGCATCCTTTCCCATGATTCTCCACTCCCAAGAAAAATTAAAACATTTGGTTTTGGGGGGCACCTGGGTGGCTCAGTGGGTTAAGCCTCTGCCTTTGGCTCAGGTCTTGATCCCAGGAGGGATCAAGCCCCACGTTGGGCTCTCTGATCAGCTGCCTGCTTCCCCCTCTCTGTCCACCTGCCTCTCTGCCTGCTTGTGATCTCTCTGTCAAATAAATAAATAAATAAATAATCTTTAATTTAAAAAAAAAGAAAACATTTGGTTTTTGTTTTCTCTATAGCTACGAAGTTTAAGGTTTGTATTTCCTTATTTATTTACTTTTAAAGATTTTATTTGCCAGAGAGAGGGAGCACCAGCAGAGGGAACAACAGGCCGAGTAGGCAGAGGGAGAAGCAGACTCCCTGCTGAGCAAAGAGCCTGATCTGAGACTCTCTAGGATTATGACCTGAGCTGAAGGCAGACACTTAACCGACTGAGCCACCGAGGCGACCCAAGGTTTGGTTTTTTTTTGTTTGTTTTTTAAAGATTTTATTTATTTATTTGACAGAGAGAGATCACAAGTAGGCAGAGAGGCAGGCAGAGAGAGAGGAAGGGAAGCAGGCTCCCTGCTGAGCAGAGAGCCCGATGCGGGGCTCGATCCCAGGACCCTGAGATCATGACCCGAGCCGAAGGCAGCGGCTTAACCCATTGAGCCACCCAGGCGCCCCCCAAGGTTTGTTTTTAAAAGAAGACAATGGGGGCACCTGGGTGGCTCAGTAGGTTAAAGCCTCTGCCTTCAGCTCGGGTCATGATCCCAGGGTCTTGGGATCGAGCGCCTCATTGGGCTCTCTGCTCGGCAGGGAGCCTGCTTCCTCCTCTCTCTCTCTCTCTGCCTGCCCCTCTGCCTACTTGTGATCTCTGTCAAATAAATAAAGTCTTAAAAAAAAAACAGTCTTGTTTAAAAATATAAAAATAAAAATAAATAAAATAGACAGTGGAGGTGCCCAGCTGGCTCAGTTAGCAGAGCATCTGACTCTTGATCTCAGGGTTAGGAGTTTGAGCCCAACACTGAGCATAGATATTACTTAAAATCTTTAAAAAAAAAAAAAAAAGATGAAAATGAATTTTGGCTTTGTTTTTTCAATAGCTGGTTTGTTTGTTTTCTATTTTATAATACTACATAGCAGCTGTCTTATCGTCTACATACATATATATATGTGTACACACACACACACACACAGAGGGTCTAAGTGGAAAGTTGCAGTTCTGAATCTCAGCACAGAAGAGGAACGTGAGAGCTTAGATGGAGCCCAGTGTGAGGGGCCAGGCTTCATCAGGAAACCTGACTTCAGGTTCTGGTATCCCTGTCGCCACTCTAGGGAGACTCCTAGAGTGTTTACGCACAGATTGTGAAGCCTGCAGGCCTGGCTCCGTCTGAATGTCTGTTTCTATCAAGCCGTGTGTTCTTGGACAAGTCACCTAACCTCTCTAAGCCTCTGTTTTCCAACCTATAAAATGTGCTGCAGTGTATCTAGTTCCTGGATTGTTCTAAGGATGAAGGGGGGTGAAAGGAGTGATACGTAGAAAGCAGTTAGTACAGTGCCCATCTCAGTGAGTGCTCAAGAAACGCTGGCTGTTTTTTCTACCATCATCATTGTTGATAGTGTTAAAAATTAATTTGCAACCAAACATTATCAACTATCCATTTAAATATAAGGAAAAGCAGAGGTTTTAGAAAGCAAAATAACACCCGAACATATAGCACTTAACCGATGTATCTTTCTAATCGTATTTCCTTTCGGTTACTATTAAAATTTGGTCACTTTTTCTGAGAACACACAGCGAGGAAGCCTGAGATGTTAAAAATTAACCATGGCTAGGGGTAGCCTGGGTGGCTCAGTGGGTTAAAGCCTCTGGCTTCAGCTCAGGTCATGATCCCAGGGTCCTGGGATCGAGTTCCGCATCCGGCTCTCTGCTCAGCGGGGAGCCTGCTTCCTCCCCTCCCTCTCGCTACATGTGATCTCTGTCTGTCAAATAAATAAATCTTTTAAAAAAATATTACCATGGCTAGGACTTCCACAGGGAATTATACTTGACCAAGTTGTTAAAACCAACATTGTGAATTCAGAGAGAATTTTTTCCTTCTCATTTGTTTCTTTCAGAAGATTCTGCAGATTGGGAAAAAGAGCTACAACAAGAGCTTCAGGAATATGAAGTGGTGACAGAGTCAGAGAAACGAGATGAAAACTGGGATAAGGAAATAGAAAAAATGCTGCAGGAGGAAAATTAGCTCTTTCCTGAAATAAAAGAATAATGCTTAACATTCTGTAACTGACATTAAATTCTAGATGACAACACTTGCTGAATCAGAAGGCACAAAAGATTGGTATAATTTTGAAATCCAAGATTGTTCATTTTTAGGCTGAAATTTGCCTTTTTTGCTTTTAAAAAAAGTATATAGAACAGTTATTCTAATAATCAAAAAGGATGTTTTATGTAATATTTCTTTAATATAAATCTATTTAGAGGTATTCATGTAGTCACTATGGATGTCTTTGCCACAGAAATGCAAGTAAAATTTTAGAATTCTGTTTTCTGTGAGGTCAGAATTATAATTTATTCTTCAATTTTTTTTTCTAAACATCTGTACTTCTTGTTGCACTTTCACTGATACATGTATATTAAAGTACTTATGTAATGAATTGATAACTATCAAAATGACCAAATTGTACCAAAGAACCGAAGAAGAAGCACTTTCAAGACTATTTTCTTGCTAGGTATTTTCTAAAATTCCATCTAGAAGCCAAAAGGTAAGATAATTATGTTGATTTTAATGGTGTAAACATCACACAATTTGAAACTGAGAAATACCGTGCAAAGATGTTTATTTTTCTCTGGGGCCTTTTCTTTCTTTCTTGTGTTGTTTGTTTCTTTCTTTCTTTGTTTTTTTAACTATACCACATTTAATATTGTTGCTTTCCTAAATTCCACATCACAGTTTTTGTAGAAAATTGGGCCTTTTGTCCTTTTTATATTAATGACCTTCACAAGCCTATTCAGCTTACAGTCTCTTGTTTTTGTTTAGAAAGTTTCAGCTTTGTTTGTCTTAATTAAACTGTCAGTCCTTATAAAATTGTGTTACTCGAAGTACAGCTTACAGAACTGCACCGCTCGGTCCTGCTTGTATGATCCTGCACCAGCAGCCCATGCTCACAGGCTATGGTATTTTAAAAGAACAAGGTAGCTTAATGTCAGAACACTTCTGAGGCGTTTGCTTCCTAAAACGTTCATATTTCTCAAGGAACCTTTATTTCATAAAAGGGAATAGAGTTAAGATAATTCTTTATAGGAAAAAATGTACATATGTATATTTTTGACCCTATAAAAATTAGCCCATGATCCTCTGGCAAAGGTATCATCAGCGAGAGAACTGGATGTGTGTCCGGGCTTTACTCGTGTCTGTAGCTTGGTGTACACACTGGTGAGTGAGCCAGACCATCTCAGCTAGGACCCCTTGGGTTATAGCAATAAACTCAAGTATTCTATGAAATCGCTGACCCCATCATCAAGGGATTTCCACTTGTGGTGTAACAGTTGATGATTACTGAGTTTGGGTTCAGAGATGATGACTGGCAATTTCTTAAATAATCCTGTTGAAGGGAAAAGTTTGGGTTTTTTTAAAGTAGAGTTTTCTGGAGGGAAAGAAACATATAAAATGTTTTTAAGTAGCTGAAAGTCCTGGATGTAAGCAGATCAGAATATGACAGTGCTTCGCTCTTGGTATATGCACTAAAATTCACATTGTTGAATAAATACAAAAAGGCAAAGGTTTCAGAGAAAGCTAAGAAAAAAAAAAAACCCTAAAATGACAATAGACATGTTATGGTTATTACTATCAACTTTACATGATATTCTTATTGCATTTAAGAATAAGCTAATTGTGCATTGCTTTATAAAAAATAAAAGACTAGGGGCGCC
Source organism: Lutra lutra (assembly GCF_902655055.1). Taxonomy (NCBI): domain Eukaryota; kingdom Metazoa; phylum Chordata; class Mammalia; order Carnivora; family Mustelidae; genus Lutra; species Lutra lutra. Next base: position 86,735,994 of record NC_062296.1, on the reverse strand, counting down.
TGGGTGGCTCAGTGGGTTAAGCCACTGCCTTCGGCTCAGGTCATGATCTCAGGGTCCTGGGATCGAGCCCCGCATCGGGCTCTCTGCTCAGCAGGGAGCCTGCTTCCTCCTCTCTCTGCCTGCCTCTCTGCCTGCTTGTGATCTCTCTGTCAAATAAATAAATAAAATCTTTAAAAAATAAAAAAATAAAAAAAAATAAAAGACTAAAATAAGATTTAATACACAGCATAAAAATATAGTTATGCTCTATTTTTATGATACAAATAAGAGTAAAATGTGATACAGGTAACTGAAATGTATTCCTTTAAAGGGAAAAATAATGTATAACCATGGCGGGTGGAAAATTTCTAAGTATTTATTACATGCCCGAAGGGTAGCCAACAAGCTATGCTGGGCATAAAAACACATAAGCTTCACACTATGTGAAGATACAAACACATTAAATAAAAACACGTAAGCTTCACACTATGAATCCCACACTATGGAGATCATACCTCACTGCTCACAGTGTGTGGCTCAGGAAGTAGCAATGGCCGGCCCTAGGAGTTTGCTAGAAATGCAGGGTCTCAGGCCTGGCCACAGACCTGATGGCCCGGACTCTGCACGTTACTGAGACCCCCATTAGAATGGGCTTTACAGTTGGAGGCACATTGGACTAGCGTCCTAATGCCCTGAGGGCCACTGAGGTTGCTGGTGCTTTTTACTTTTTACCCGTCCCCTATCATGGTTGGATGATGGTGTCTTTCTAGTTGGTGTTACAGATGCCGCCTCTGCTGTTCCAGCCACTTCCTGCTGCCAGCTCACCTTTCCACACTGCCAAGTAAAGAGGAGCCAAGCTCCCAGGGAGACGATGAATAATCCTGCTAAAAGTCAGATCTCTCTGATGTCACACATTTCAGAGGGAAATAACAACGTTACAAAGCCCACAGATCAGGCTCTCTGAGAACTGCTTCACATGGTCACGAGCTTTCTCTGAGGCTCCTGAGCAGCATCAGAGGGCTGCTGTCCCCCGAAGGCTAGAAAGGATGGATGGTGCCCTGTGTGGCACGTTCATGCACGTAAAATCAAGTGAAAATAGTTGACAAGGTGATGGAGTATTGAACCAAACTATGTCTTTAAGGCCAGTTTTAGGTACATGGAGTCTTACTCTGCAAGAACGAGAACGTCTCTATGCAGTCCAGCAGTTTATGGCAAGTAAGACAAGGCCACTGCTGCCCCAGTCTTCACCCGAGCGCGCCCGACTCGATGTCAGAAACTCCTCGTATGCAGAAGTGGCAACTTCTTAGGCGAAGTGGGAAATCTCAGTTTGGAAGTTTTGAAAAGTTAAACTAGAAAACCTTGTCTTTTAGGAGATAAGGCTGCAACGATACTTATAACTTGGAGTGTTTTCTGTACAGTAACCAAGATGGTTTTTCACAAACTATTATTACAAATAGGATTTTTAGGACATTTTAAAGGTTTACAAAACAAACAATCAAAAAAGATCACATCCAACTTGCGATAGGTTATTTCCCTCCTTGACCACTTTGGTATAAAAACCAGGACTGTGAATGTGCTTCTGTAAATACTTTGATTTGGTTCTTTCTGGTAATAGTGAGATTTTTCCATTTTAAAGTTAAACCTTTTTCACCTGTAAAAATTAGATGCATTTAACTTTCGCAAATTTGTTTCAGCTTTTAAAAATATAAGTAGTAGGAATTTTGATATAGTTTATATAATCAGTTTTATTCGGAGGAAAAACAGGCCTTTTTAATAAATGATTATTTCCAGACTATATTGATAGGAAAATAAAATTACAAGATGCATGTTACAATACCCAAAAAAGATGGTGCTTATTAAACCAATGAGTCATGGCAGATGACAAATACATATTCATGAACCTTTAATCACATGCAGTTACATATTTCTCATGAATCATCAGTTGTTTATCTGGTCCTCACACTTAGGGATTTGTTCAGATGAAGCCGTTTATGATTTCAGTTCTTAAACTACAATTAGTTTTCAACAGCATTTATTCAGTGCATTCTGATCTATTTCCAATATGAAAAAACTATATTCAACTTCGTTCTGAATAAATAAACCTCATTTTTGGTGATATGTTATAATGGTTTTTCCTGAATAACTAACAATTCTCTTACAATAAGGACCTATAAATATTTCAGAGTTATCGGGTATGTAGGTTTCTATTAGAATTAAAACTACCTTAAGAAGGTATTGAGTTTTGGGGCGCCTGGGTGGCTCCAGGGTGGGTTAAACTGGGTGGGTTAAAGCCTCTGCCAAGGGCTCAGGTTATGATCTCAGGGTCCTGGGATCGAGCCCCACATCAGGCTCTCTGCTCAACAGGGAGCCTGCTTCCCTTCCTCCCTCTCTGCCTGCTTGTGATCTCTGTCTGTCAAATAAGTAAATAAAATCTTAAAAAAAAAAAAAGGTATTGGGTTTTAAGAACACATTTTACTCTCAAGTGCAGTGGGTTGTCCTTCACAATAGAAAGTAATTCTAATCCAGTCGGCAGGTCTTTTACTCTAAAGCTACTGCAGGATTTTTCCCTCCTCCAGTAGTGATAGTATATTGATCTATCTTGTTCTTTCCTGATAACCATGATAAGCACTGATGATGCTTTCTGCTGGCCAAAGCTAAAACTCACCAAGGTTAACCAGTTCTCAGTAAAGCCAAGGGGAAAGAATTCCAGCCTGTGTCCTAATAGGAGCACCTGGCTGGCTCAGTCGGTAGAGCATGTGACTCTTGGGGTTCAGGTCAAACCCCACGTTGGGCCTAGAGTTTACTTAAAACACTATCCTAATAAATAGATAAAATAGATCAACACACTAGAGGATTTGGGTAACTACCACTGAAGAATCCACATTATAATCATGAAAATAGCCAGCAAGTACGTTATATTCTCCTCTGCCATATTGCACTTCGTGCAAAAATCCAAACACAGCAAAAGGGCCGCCTCACTCAACAACCTTAACTCCCATGGAGACACTGCAGGTTATAAACGTGATGTGGGAACTAAGCTAAATGGTGTCCTACCGAAAGAGTGTGGCTCTTGATCTCAGCATCATGAGTTCAAGCCCCACGTTGTGCCTGAAGTTTACTTAAAAAAAAAAAAAAAATCGGGGCGCCTGGGTGGCTCAGTGGGTTAAGCCGCTGCCTTCGGCTCAGGTCATGATCCCAGGTCCTGGGATCGAGCCCCACATCGGGCTCTCTGCTCAGCAGGGAGCCTGCTTCCTCCTCTCTCTCTGCCTGCCTCTCTGCCTGCTTGTGATCTCTCTGTCAAATAAATAAATAAAATCTTTTAAAAAAAAAAAATCTGGGGCACCTGGGTGGCTCAGTCCGTTAAACTTCTGCCTTTGGCTCAGGTCATGATCCCAGGGTCCTTGTACCGAGTCCTTGCTCAGCAGGGAGCCTGTTTCTCCCTCTACCTGCTGCTCCCCCTGCTTGTGCATTCTCTCCCCCTCTCCCTGTCAAATCTTTATTTAAAATAATGCCATCAGCAAGATTAGCATTCTTTGTTTATTGAATGAACAGAATGAGTGCTTGTGAAATTAAGGCATGAGAACAGACACTGTTAAATCTGAACAACATACAAAATTTCATAACAAGAACATGGGATGCATGTCTTGCTGTCCTTAGTACCACACTTTTAGGACCCTGGCTAAAGCAGTGACCCTGTGCTTGAGAACCACCAGGGAGCTTTAAAAATGCTGATGTCCAAGGCCCACTCCCCAGAGAGACTAACCAGTTGAGGTTGTAGCCTGGGCATAGGGCTGTTTCAGTTTTTGTTTTATAAGTTCCCCAAGTTGTTTTGAAGAGCAGCTAGAATTGCAAATCTCTGGGCCTAGGGGAAAGAGGCCTGGGGGAAAAAGATTTGTTTGGGCAAGATAACTAGGGAGCACTCAGTTGCTTCCTTAGAAAAATGAAAGGGTGGAATTGCCTGGGTTTTTTTGGTTTGGGGTTGTTTTTCTTTTTTTCCGTTCAAGATTTTTTTTTTTTTAAGATTTTATTTATTTGGGGCGCCTGGGTGGCTCAGTGGGTTAAGCCGCTGCCTTCGGCTCAGGTCATGATCCCAGAGTCCTGGGATCGAGCCCCGCATCGGGCTCTCTGCTCGGCGGGGAGCCTGCTTCCTCCTCTCTCTCTGCCTGCCTCTCTGGCTACTTGTGATCTCTCTGTCAAATAAATAAATAAAAACTTAAAAAAAAAAAAGATTTTATTTATTTATTTGACAGACACATCACAAGCAGGCAGAGAGAGGAGGAAGCAGGCTCCCCGCCGAGCAGAGAGCCTGATGCGGGGCTCAATCCCAGGACCCTGGGATCATGACCTGAGCCGAAGGCAGAGGCCTTAACCCACTGAGCCACCCAGGCGCCCCAAGATTTTAAAGTAATCTCTACACCCCATGTGGAGCTCAAATTTACAACCCTAAGATCGAGTCACATGTTCTACCACCAGAGCCAGCCAGGTGCCCCTAGTTTTTAAAGTCCATCCCGTGTCCTAAATGTTATTTTAAGAGAGGACTTTATAAATTTTTTTTTTTTTAATTAGAGCAAGAGGGGGAGAGAGACAAGAGGGGGAGAGGGTTTTAAGCAGGCTCCACGCCCAGCACAGAACCCGATGTGGTGCTTGATCTCACAACCCTAAGATCATGACCTGAGCTGAAGTCAGGAGTCAGAAGCTTAACTGCCTGAGTCACCCAGGTGCCCAGATAGATAATATTTTAATTCTGTTTTCAAAGTGGTTTTTAATTTTCTGGAGTGTATGATGTCTTGAGCTTTCAGATTGACTATGTCAGATTAAACATATGGACTTAGTTCCACTCCATCCACAACCCCCACTAAATGACAGTAAAAGAGTAACAACAAAAGGTATAAATTCATAGTAAGAAAAACAGCAGAGCAGGCAACAGTAGCCAGGCGGAAGGAAGACATTTCGATGTTTCAGAACCCTGAAAGGCTCAGGAATTCCAAAAGTGTGCTCCCTCTAAAAGTAGGGGAAATTGATAAGGTAGGCGACTAGAGGCCTCTCCCACAATTTACAACTGAAAAATCATCAAGAAAGAATGGTGTGAGCAAATTATGAGCTACAGAAGCAAACAGATGAAACAGCTAAAGGTTTAAAACGATGGCTCCTGGAAAAAAATAAATAAAACAATGGCTCCTAGGAATTGGGGATGGGGAAGGTCAAGTCAGGGGTCTGCCGTTCAGAAAGACTTCATCATTTGACTTCTAAAATTAGGATTATAAAGAGCTCTTTTTTAAAAAGTTATTTTTGACAGTACGCCTGGGTGGCACAGTCAGTTAAAGCTTCTGCAGTGGACTCACGATCCCAGGGTCCTTGCTCGCCCTCGCCAACCCCCCCAAGCCCATTTTTGCGGGCTCACATGCTCTCTGACCAAAAAAAAAAAAAAAAAAAAAAAAAAAAGTGGTTTTTGACCAGGGTATGAGGGAAAAGTTATGCAAATACTGTAGATGAGAATGTAAAATTGTAAAACCTTTCTGAATGGCAATTGGGTAATACAGACCAAAAATTTAAATGTAGAGAACATTTAGTCCAGCATTTTCACTCTTGGAATTTATCTTGAGGAACTAAACAAGCACTGCTTTGACTATAAAACTGAAAATGGGAAACTACCTGCTTGTTCTACACCAGAATCGTCATTTGAACAAGTGATGGCTCATCCATACAATGGAATGACATGCAAACATTTTTTTAAAAAGATTTTATTTATTTATTTGACACAGAGAGAGAGATCACAAGTAGACAGAGAGAGGAGGGAGCAGGCTCCGCGCCGAGCAGACAGCCTGATGCGGGGCTCGATCCCAGGACCCTGAGATCATGACCCAAGCAGAAGGCAGAGGTTTTAACCCGCTGAGCCACCCAGGCACCCCAACATGCAAACATTTTAAGTGATGGATTTCACACCCACCAGATGCTCAAAAAATGTAAGAAGTCTGATAATAGCAAGTTGGTTAGCATGTCAGACAACTGGACTGTAGATCTACTGCTGGCAAGTGTCTACACTGGTTCACGGAAAAAACAAAAATCGGCATCACTTAAATGAATGCTTGAATATGCCCTTCTCTTTGACTAGGAATTCCTCTCCCAGGGAATATAAAATGATAGAACTACTTACGAAGAAAATTGCCCTTACTTAGTAAAATGGAAGATGAAAGGAAGGATATATCCAGCATATGTGCAAAAATGTCCTTAATACTGTTCTAGTGGCCTCAGCTTGCACCCAGCCCCAAGGACCATCAACATAGAATGGAAATATATACCATAGTGAAAAGCAAATAATGTAAATGAGTGACAGCTACACACGAGAATGTGAATGACTCTCTGAATCGCACGAATGAAATGAGCAAAAAAAAGAGCCAAAAGAACAGAACGACCTCATCTACATAACCCTGAAATACAGGTGAAAAATGAAAACTATAAGCAGTAAAAAACTAAGACAACCACCATGAAAATCAGTACTACCGACCTGGGGGCCGGGGGGGAATAACAGACTTCTCACAATCTAGGAGAAAAAGAAAGATAGAAAATCAAAACTGCGCAAAACCCGGTAGCTACGAGATCTACCACTCTACCCAAATACCAGCCCCGCACGTACAAGGGCTCAAAAAAGACCAACATTCGAGCTTGTTTCTTCTCCGCAAAAAGACTTAATGAAAGTCAGACGATCTGTGCCATCTGAAGAGAAAGGGGAATAGAGCGCCATCCCCAAGGAAGAAGTGCAGCGGCTCTTTCAGTCATTTGGGTAAAGAAAAGTCTCATTCTTTGAAAAAAGAGGTTTAAAGGAAACCTTTGGCTTTTAACTTGAAAATATATTGCCTGCAGTGCACCGTGGAAATGCAAATGGTAGCTGAGTCATCGCCCTGGAGATTAACGCGTAACTCCGAGCTCCGTGGATGCCTGCCTGGCAGGGACTGGCCCCCTCCCTAGGCAGCCCGACCCTTAATTGCATCTGTTTTGTTCACGGAGGCTCTGGGTGTGATTTCTTTGGGATAAAGGATTTTGTTGCCTGCCTAAGAAAATGTCAGAGGTCTGCATTTTACACAAAAGAATGTTCAGAATATAACGTTAGATGAAATATAAAAGGCAAATTACAAGACTGTATTTAATACGATTACATTTTTCTTTACAAAAAATGCATGCGTATGTGTACGTCGGTCACGTATGTGCATAAAAAAATGCTTACACCAAAAGGATCCTTACGCCAAAATGTTAATGCCGGCTATATGCCTTTTTGCAAGCTCTTTGTTTTTGTCTACATTTTCAGAAATGTCTGTGTTTGACACAGTAAGGCAAAATAAGAAAAATAAAGTGATTTCATAATAAGCAAAGAAAAAATTAGAAAGGAAGAATAATAAATTAGCAGGAGTACAAAACAAAGAATCAGAGAAACAAAAATGATTTTTTAAGAGCTTTTTTTATTATTAAGATAAAAA